>NC_041389.1:274941124-275169100 GCF_002162155.2 Triticum dicoccoides
GGGCGGCGGCGCGGCGAGGTGCGGCGGCGGCGGGGTGCGGCGTCGGCGGCGGCAGCGGCAACCGGCGGCGGGCGGCGGCGGGCGGCTAGGGTTTCGGGGGTGGCGGCTGGGCTGCGGCGGCTCGGCGCCTCGGGCTTTAAAGGCCCGGGCGGGTCAGTGTCCCAGGCGGACACGGCACGGTAAGTCGGTTCGTTTTTTTAAACATTACGCGCAGAAAAACAATTAAAATAAATGCTAAACGGACTCCAAAAATCCCGAGATAAATATTCCCCGACTTCTAAAATCAAGCCGGACAAGATGAACATTTATTTGGGGCCTAAATGCTATTTTGAAAAACGCGCATTTTTCCTAAATTCAAATGAAATAGCAATAAACTCCAAAATAAAATCTTATTTGATTTTTTATTGAATCTTCAATATTTCTTTATTTTGGGAAAGTCATTTTATTCCCTCTCTCACATTTTCTTTATTGAAATTATTGAAGATAAAATAAATAAAATCAAATGATCCTATTTTAAAAATTTGAGAAAACTCAAATATGAAAATAACGAAATCCCCAACTCTCTCCGTGGGTCCTTGAGTTGCGTGAAATTTCTAGGATCAAGGCAAAATGCAATAAATATGATATGCAATGATGATCTAATGTATAACATTCCAAATTAAAAATTTGGGATGTTACAGATTGGCTCAAGCTCAAAGCACAAGACCCTACATTTTCCATTTTAGCGATCCAAGATCACATTGAGTCTATAGGAAAGGCCAATACTATCAAGGAGGGATGAGGTGTTGCTTAATGAGTTTCTTACTCAAAGTGCTTAGTGATATGCTCCAAAGCCCTCAACTACTTTCTCACATCCACATATGTCCCAAACCAAAAGTCAAACTCGGCCCTACCGAAACCATCTATCCGACGCCATCGAGTTCTGTTGACATAGCCACTGCCACAAACCCTAGTCTTTTCGGTCTCACCGATAGGGATCTCGGTCTCACCGAGATGGGATTGTACTCTCTCTGTTTCCCTTCGTAACGTTTCGGTCAAACCGAGATGAGCGATCGGTTCCACCGAGATTGCAATGCAAACTCACTGTTTCCCTTTCGTAACATTTCGGTCCAACCGAGATGAGCGAATTGGTCCCACCGAGTTTGCCTGACCAACTCTCTGTGTGTCTATTACCAAAATCGGTCTCACCGAGTTTGTGTAATCGGTCTCACCGAGATTACGTTATGCCCTAACCCTAACCATATCGGTCCCACCGAGTTGACATGTCGGTCCCACTGAAAATCCTAACGGTCACATTATTTACTAAATCGGTCCGACCGAGTTTCACGATTTGGTCCCACCGAGTTTGGTAAGTTGTGTGTAGCGGTTAGGTTTTGTGTGGAGGCAATATATACCCCTCCACCCACTCTTCATTCATGGAGACAGCCATCAGTACATGCCTACACTTCCAACATACATTTTCTGAGAGAGAACCACCTACACTTGTGTTGAGGTCAAGATATTCCATTCCTACCACATAAATCTTGATGTCTTGCCTTCCCCAAGTTGCTTTCCACTCAAACCTTCTTTCCACCAAATCCAAATCCTGTCAGAGAGAGTTGAGTGTTGGGGAGACTATCATTTGAAGCACAAGAGCAAGGAGTTCATCATCAACACACCATTTGTTACTTCTTGGAGAGTGGTGTCTCCTAGATTGGCTAGGTGTCACTTGGGAGCCTCCGACAAGATTGTGGAGTTGAACCAAGGAGTTTGTATGAGCAAGGAGATCGCCTACTTCGTGAATATCTACCCTAGTGAGGCAAGTCCTTCGTGGGCGACGACCATGGTGGGATAGACAAGGTTGCTTCTTCGTGGACCCTTCATGGGTGGAGCCCTCCGTGGACTCGCGCAACCGTTACCCTTCGTGGGTTGAAGTCTCCATCAACGTGGATGTACGATAGCACCACCTATCGGAACCACGGCTAAAAAATCTTCGTGTCAACATTGCGTTTGCTTCCTCAAACTCCTCCATTTACCTTCGTATGCAATTGTTTTACATTCCGCTACTATACTCTTAGAATTGCATGTGTAGGTTGATTGCTTGACTTGTGCTAAGTTGCTAAGATCTGCCAAGAATTAAAATTGGGAAAAGGCTAGATTTTTATTTGGTCAAGTAGTCTAATCACCCCCCTCTAGACATACTTTCGATCCTACAAGTGGTATCAGATCTTTGGTCTCCATTTGCTTTGATTTCCATAGCTTTTGGTGGTCATAGCCTTGGTTTCACAACCTAGGAGAGTATGGTATCTAGCGAGGGAAATTACCACCGTAGAGGTCCTTACTTTGATGGTACTAATTTTGCTAGTTGGAAGCATAATATGAAAATGCACATTCTTGGACATAACCCCGCCATTTGTGCTATTGTGTGTATTGGCTTGCAAGGTGAATTCTTTGATGGGAGAGAACCAAACCGTGAAGCTACCGCAGAAGAGTTGAAGATGCTGCAATACTAATGCTCAAGCTTGTGATATCCTCTTCAACGGATTGTGCCCCAAAGAATTCAGCAAAATCAGCCGTCTTGAGAATGCAAAGGAAATTTGGGATACCTTGATTGACATGCACGAAGGTACCGATTCCGTCAAGGAATCCAAATTGGATGTGCTTCAAAGTCAACTTGACAAGTTCAAAATGAAGGATGGTGAAGGCGTTGCTGAAATGTACTCTAGGCTTGCTCTCATCACAAATGAGATTGCTGGCTTAGGAAGTGAAGAGATGACTGATAAATTCATCATCAAGAAGATCCTAAGAGCCTTGGATGGAAAATATGATACCTGGTGCACATTGATCCAAATGATGCCCAATTACAAATATCTCAAGCCAATGGAAGTCATTGGAAGAATTGTTGCTCATGAGATGTCACTCAAGGATAATGAGGAGCTCCACAACAAGTAAAGTGGTGCTTACAAAGCCTCATGTGAAGCTCCCACATCATCAAGTGAGAAACAAACCTTCAATGAAGAATTGAGCCTAATGGTGAAGAACTTCAACAAGTTATACAAGAGTAGAAGCAAGGAAAGAAGTTCCAAGTCAAGGTCCTACAATGACAAAAGATCTTCTAGTCGTGAGTGGAATTACTACAATTGAGGAAGACCCGGACACTATTCCAATGAGTGTACGGCTCCCTACAAAAGAGGAGAAGATTCTCCAAAAAGAAGGAGTAGAAGAGAGGAATCACCATCAAGAGAAAGAAGGAGTAGAGATAATCGATATGAACGAAGAACATCCCGGAGAAGCAAGGGTTCGGAAAGGAAGGACAAATCATCAAGGAGCTACACAAAACGAAGACATCAAGCTCATGTTGGTGAATGGGTATTCGGCTCCGACTCTGACAATCACTCCGAGAAAAGCTATCACTCCGACTCCGAATATACTCAAGATGAAGCTGTTGCCAGTCTAGCACTTGTGTCAACCAACTCCTATGACATATTTGACTCACCAAATAAAGGAATTGGAAGAGGATTCATGGCTAAAGGCCCAAAGGTATCACACCCCGAGTATGTTGATTTCAATAGTGATGAAGATGACTTGTTAGGTGATGATGATTTACTTGTTGACAACTGTAGTGATGAATACTATGAAGAAACGTCAAATAATCATGCTAATCAAGATAAAATGAATGACAATGATAAGGAGAAGATTGAGAGCCTAACTAAAGAACTAAACACTCTTAATTTAGCTCATGAAACTATCTTGGAAGATCATCGAGAACTTTTAAAGACTCATGAGAAGTTATGCTTTGAAAAGCTCAGACTTGAGCAAGAGCATGAGTTTTTAAAGGCAATCAATGATGATCTTCGCAAGAAAAGTTCTTCTTACATTGCCAAGCGTTTACTCTTATCTACTTACATGCCACAAGTCAAGTCTAGTAACAAGAACAAGAAAGATTCTTCTTCTAGTAGTAACAATAATCATGCTAAATCCAATGTTGTTGCTTCTAGTAGTTCTCTTGATTCCACTAATGATTCTCTTAGCCAAGTTACACTTGAGCAAGAAAATAGCTTATTGAAGGGAATTATAGAGAAAGGTGTTTACAAGAGCCTTCCCGGAAGTAAGCAATTCGAGGAAATTGTACGCAAGCAAGGAAGGCACCGGAAGAATCAAGGTGTTGGTGTTGAACGAAAGTTCAATGCTAATGGACTTGAGTGGGAAGAAGATCAATACCCCAAGACGAAGTTTGTTCCTCAACAAGAGAAGTATGATCCTACTTCTTTCAAAGGGACACAAGCTCAAGATGATCTTCCACCATAAGACCACAAGCAAAAAGGCAAGGACAAGCTTCAAGAGGAGATTGATGCATTTGAAGAAGCTCCTAAGGCCTTGGTCAAGTCGGTTCCCAAGACTACATCAAGTTCTACTTCATCAAGTACAACTACAACTCCAAGGATTCCCACCAAGATGATGTGGATCCCAAAGAAGAAGAACTAGAGAGTTCTTGAGGGTGACTCCGCCAACATACTTCACTCATAACATTTTGGCAAGGACAAGTGCAATCAACTTCCACATCTTGCACTAGCTCAAGGAGTCGCAAACCCTCTTGTTGGTAAGACAAGGGACAAGGTAACCTAATGCTTTCGTGGACTTTATCTTGTGTGTGCATCACTCTATGTCTATGGATATCCTTGTTTGTTCCTTGTGGGACTAACCCATGTAGGTATTGAAAGTGCAACTCACTCTAATGGATTGCTCCAAATGATCTACATCAACATTGAGCATCCACATCTTCAACACCTACATGAAGTCATCATCGACAAAACCCAAGGTTAGTTCATCCCTCTTAGGGGGGATCTCACATCTAGGGGGAGCTTTACTCTAAGAATTGAGCTAAAGCAACTGTAATGGTGTGAACACAACAATGCTTTATGTAAAAGTGGTAACCCCACTTGTGCTTAAACGATGAGTATGACCTATGATCAAATGTTGTCATTTGACTCCTAAGTCAATATACTCATATATAGATGACCTAGTCATCGCCAATTGCTTGATAGATGCTAGATTGGTTGTGCATGCTTTGCCACATATTTAATTTGTCATTTTATTGTGTGAGCATGTTGAGTGCATATTTTACTCATTCAAGGACATCCACTTGTTGTTTTGATTGTTTGGTTTCTTTCCTTTTACCAAGTGGATGGACAAGAATGCCTAAGAACCTTCTCTAGCTATCTATGCTTTTCTTGTCTCAAACTCTATTCATGCTACATCACAAAGTTTGATCAAGTTAGATTCGAACCATTCTATGTGAGGAGCACTCGGAGTCCCCGATTCGTCATAGACTTAAACTTACAAAACCTCTTTGTGCATTTCAGTCTGACCGATTCACCCTTTTCGGTCATACCGAGATCACTAAGTTGATCTAGGTTTTCAACCTCGGTGCAACCGATTAGAACCTTTCGGTCACACCGAGTTGCAGTAACTGTTCGCAGTTTTGCATCTCGGTGCCACCGAGTTGTTCCACTCGGTCACACCGGCAAGGACATGCTATATATACTCACGGGTCAAATTTTGGAAAAAAAATCGAAACCCTTCGCCCGCGCATAGCCTGCTCTACCTCTTCGGGTCTCCGGGTCGTCCTCTTCACCGCCAGCAAAATTGTAGAACTTGATACTTTGTGCCCTGCCGCTGGTCTCCCCCGCCATCAACGGCATTCTGCCCTGCCGTTGCCGCCGTAGCAAGTTCACCACCAAGTTAGGGTATGAACTTGATACTTTGTGCTAATCTTTAACACCGATTCCTAGCACATTGCTTTGCCATGATTCTTGCCACGTTTGAAATCATTCTATCCAGCGAAAGCATTCCATAGATTAGATTTGATTTGAAAATTTAGGGTTAGGTTTCCGCCGAACTAATCTCGGACCGACCGAGTTGTAGAAATCAGTCGCACCGATTCGGCTTAGGCCATTGCACATGTGATATTTGGTCTGGCCGAGAATTGCAAATTGGTGTGACTGAGATCGATTCTTTGTGAAACCCTAGCAGTCTCGGTGCCACCGAACTGTGACTCGGTCTGACTGAGTTCACTAGTTAGGTTCCAAAAGCTACTTCGGTATCACCGAGTTTACAAATCGGTAGCTCCGAAATGCTTTCTGTGGAAAACTAAAACTAAGTTTTTGACTCAATTGTTTTGCAAAAACCTTTGCACTTTGTGATGCTCATCCAGTCTACCTCATCTACATCTATTCACAGGGTCTGCTGTCAGTGAGTTTGCAAAATGTCTAATCAAAGTGATTGCCAGAACAAGTCTGAAGAGCAAACTCAGATGAGTGAGGGCACTAGTCCCTCAAGCAGTTATCATGAGGGCAACAGGAGCACACCCAGCAATTTGCCAAAAGCAGCCACCAAGACAAGGAAGAAGAAAACCTCAGATTCTGAAGATGAGGATTATGTGGCTGTTGAAGATGAGGCCAACTTCAAAGAAGAAGGTTCTGAAAAAGGAGTATGGCACAACTGCTACCACAAAGCCAGGCATGAACAAGAAGGCACCTGCCAGGAGAGTTTCTACATCCAAACCTAGGAAGGTTGCCACTGGTGAAACCATGAAGTTCACCATTGAGTCTGAAGAAGAAGTTGTTAGCCAAGATAAGAAGAAGAAGAGGGTGAGAACAACTATTGCCAAAGTCCTTGGCAAGCCCTCCATGAGGAGAGATTCTGATGGAGAACAAGAAGAGGAAGAGTACGCTGCACCAGCACCCAAAGCTCAGAAGCTCATGGGAGATGCAATCAGATCAGGGGCTGCTCCATCTAAGCCCAAAGCTGCTCCCAAGGCTGCTGCTCCAGCCCCAAAGCCTAAACCCAAGAGGAACACCAGAAGTATACCTGCTGCAGAAAAGAACAAGGCCCCAGTGCCTGAAGCTGCTGAAGAAGAAGATGATTCACTTGTTTTGAGGAAGTTGAAGCCCAAGATTCCTGACCATAATGATGCTCATCCAGTAACTGAAGACATGCACATCAGAATGGATGCTGGACTGAGATTGTGGAGATAGTCAGATCCATATGCTGTGAGGAGAAGGACAATAGTTGACTACAGATTTCACACAAAGGAGCAACAAGATTTTTATGAGACAATTTTGCTTGACAAGAAGCCCATTGTATGTGACATGAGATGGATCAACTGGTAGTACATCAAGGAAAATGAAGCTCACTATCCTGGAGTATATGACAACTTCAAATCATGTGGAGTTGATGAATTTGTTGCCCAGAAGCTCACCAAGTGGAATGATGAGCTCATTATGCAGTTTTACTCCACAGCTCACTTCTACCCAGATGGGAAGATCATATGGATGTCTGAAGGTACTAGGTACCAATCCACTGTTGAAGAATGAGCTCAGTTGATCAATGCTCCAAAATAAAGTGAAGATGACTTGGATGTATATGCTGAAAAGAAGAAAGACCACAACTCTATGGCAGACATGTATAGAGAGATCCCAGATAAAGCTTTGGAAACACACAAGCTTGGATCTGTACACTTCTTGTTGTCTGTATACTTTGCCTTTTACTTTTACTTTGCATCTTTATATCAAAAATACCAAAAATATTATCTATCTTATCTATCAGATCTCACTTACCAAGAAGGGATTGACAATCCCTAATTGTGTTGGTTGCGTTGAGCTATTGTTTTGTGTAGGTACGAGGGACTTGTGCATAGCCTCCTACTGGATTGATACCTTGGTTCTCAAAAACTGAGACAAATACTTACGCTACTCTGCTACATCATCCTCTCCTCTTCGGGGAAATCCAACGCAAGCTCAAGACGTAGAAAGAAGAATTTCTGGCGCCGTTGCCGGGGAGGTCTTCGCCAAAGTCAACATACCAAGTACCCATCATAATCCCTATCTCTTGCACTACATTATTTGCCATTTGCCTCTCGTTTTCCTCTCGTTTTCCTCTCCCCCACTTCACCCTTGCCGTTTTATTCGCCCTCTCTTTTTCGTTTGCCTTTTTCTCTCTTGTCTTGTCGTCATGGCTAGTCTTATATCTTCTCCTTTATCTCCCGAAAATTAAGTCCTAAATTTTAAACAAAGGGAGGGAGAAAATCTGAAAGACGCTTGGTATAGAATTTGCAATGCTCAAAATAGATCTACCAGGAAGCAATCTACTTCAGTCCTTCTTCGCAATTTTTATGTAGGTGCTAGTCCTTAGTATAGATATATCCTTGATACCATTACCGGGGGGAATTTCTTGGGTAGCCATACTTTTGATTCTTATAATGCTATGATAGATTTATTTGGCTCACCACCTCTTTTGGTTAATGGAACTCTGTTAACTTTGGAGCATGTTATGCAAAGGCTTGAAATTATTGAAAACAAAGTTGCTACCATTGAATCAATTGAAAATCTAGATAAAAAATCCATAATCAAATTACCCAATATGAATGTAAGGTGAGAATGACTTTGAAAAATATTAAGGAGAAGGAACCCGTGGTTAATGAGAAAATAAATCTAGACTCCACTAGAATCGATAAACTTGAGGGTATCATCACCATCTTGGGAACCGCTTTTTCTTCCGTAAAAAATACTCCAAGTCCTCCCACTAAAATTGCCAAGCTTATGTATGTTCCTAAGAATAAGGGTGAATCATCTAGTAAGGAAACTGCGGATCTTAAATCTATAAGTATTCACCCCAATCTTTTTGCTATCATTAAGGAACCATTTGCTACAAATGAATTTTTTGATCTTGTGCCTATAAGTTTGCTAATTGCTAGAAAGAAAGAAAATTCTAAAAAAGATGGATGCCTCATTGAAGAATTGCCTACCAAAGATGGCACTCCCTAGATCTATCCTTGTTTTTATGCCTAGCTAGGGGCGTTAAACGATAACGCTTGTTGGGAGGCAACCCAATTTTATTTTAGTCTTTTGCTTTTTGCTTCTGTTTAGGAATAAATATTTGTTCTAGCCTCTGGTTAGATTTGTTTTTATGTTTTAATTAGTGTTTGTGCCAAGTAGAACCTATAGGATAACCTATGATGATGGTTGATTTGATTCTGCAGAAAAACAGAAACTTTATGTGCACAAATATTGTTAAATCACAAGAACGTTCTTTTGCGTTGATTCTTTCTGCTGCTGATCAATAAACAAATTTTCCAGGACTTCCTATTTTTGTAGAATATTTTACATTCCAGAAGTTTCCATTAGTTACAGATTACTACAGACTGTTCTGTTTTTGACAGATTCTGTTTTTCGTGTGTTGTTTGCTTATTTCGATGCATCTATGGCTAGTAAAATAGTTTATAAACCATAGAGAAGTTGGAATACAGTAGGTTTAACACCAATATAAATAAAAAATGAGTTCATTACAGTACCTTGAAGTGGTCTTTTGTTTTCTTTCGCTAACGGAGCTCACGAGATTTCTGTTGAGTTTTGTGTTGTGAAGTTTTCAAGTTTTGGGTGAAATCTTTTGATGGATTATGGAACAAGGAGTGGCAAGAGCCTAAGCTTGGGGATGCCCATGGGACAACCCAAGATAATCCAAGGACACCAAAAAGTCAAAGCTTGGGGATGCCCCGGAAGGCATCCCCTCTTTCGTCTACTTCCATCGGTAATTTTACTTGGAGCTATATTTTTATTCACCACATGATATGTGTTTTGCTTGGAGCGTCTTGTATTATTTGTGTCTTTGTTTGTTAGTGTGCCACAATCATCTTTGCTGTACACACCTTTTGATAGAGCCATTCATGAATTAAAATTTGATAGAATACTCTTTGTGACGCTCGGATAATTAAGCTACCGTGAACCGCTGCTAATGATGCCATGTCACCTCGATTACTATTGCTAATACCGCGTTAGTTCAAAGCCGATACAAATTCATATTCGAAATAAAGCCAAACATCAAAAGTTCTCAAATATTAAAACCCAAATTTTTGGGTTGTGCCAGTTAGTGCATAGGTGATTATGATGAAGAATCCACATCTTTATATAATGTATAAATGCACTAAAATGATTTAAACGGTAGCCAAAAACATTATTTAAATGCCTTTGGTATTTTATAAAATACTAAACTATTTTATTTTGGGTTAAAACCTTTTGTTGCAGAGGGTTATTTTGAAACGTAATTTTAGGAGCTATTTTCATATTTTACTAACTAAAAAAAAGTAATAACGTGGAACTAAAATTAAAACAGGAAAGAAATAGAAAATAACAGGAAATATAAAATAAAACACCCCAACTGGGCCTCAGCCCAGCCATCGGCCTACCAGGCTGGCCCACCCGGCTAGCCCAGGTGGCCCAGCTGCCACCTCCCTGTCCTTGTCGTCTTCTCCCCACGCCCCCACAGTTCGTCCGACCGCGCCCGCGGTCGCTGACGGACCAGCTCACCATCCCGCGCCGCTACAGCCGCCTCCCCGGAAGGGATAAGGACGCCGCCTGCACCCTCCTCGATCCCCTCTCCCACTTCCCCCTGCCACTCCACTCGCTCTCGCCCTCTCCCCCATCTTCTCCACTGCACCCGAGGCACTCGTCGCCGTGGTGGACACCGTCGACCCTGCGCCGCGCTACCGCGTCCTAGAGCTTCCCCCTCGTCATCTTCGTCGAACCCAAGGAGGAGATCTAGTCGGGGAGCATCACATCGACACCACGCCCTCCTTTCTTCTCCGGCCCCGACCCGGATCTCGCCGACGATTACCACCGCTCCGCTGCACCCAGCGCCTTCCCGAGCAACTCCCCGTCATCAATGTGAGCAGCACCGCGTTTCCCAATCCGTCCCCCCCTCGATTGGTTGTTGATGCTGCTAGCTCCGGCATTGCCGCAACTCGCTGCCGCCTGGCTCGTCGCCGGCGCGTATCCGATGACCTAATGGTCATGAGACCATGCTCGCCATCCCTACCGCACCACGTAGGCCCCGCCTAGCCGCTTAGTGCACCCGAAAGCGAGCTGTAGCTGCACGCTCGTGCTCACCCGAGCGCAACCGCCACCCTTCATCGCTGCTCCGGCCAACCTCGGCCTCCCCTGCTGCTGCCACTACCACCGGGCGACGCGCGGCGCTGCCCGCGTCCGATTGCCTTTGGCCGCACGTCGAATGGACGCGGGAGGCGCGATCCCGAACCCCTCCGCATCCGTGTGGTCGCTAGGGCTCTGTCGCCGGCGCGCCGCCGTGGTTTGGACCTCCCTGGGGCACTGACAGGTGGGCCCAGGGTCATTAGCCAGTAACCCCGGCCCTAAAACCCCCATTGACATGTGGACCCCCCTACTTTAACTAAATAGGATTAGTTTAAATTAACTCTTTTAATCAACCCAGCCACTGACATCTCGGTCCCACCTACTAATTAGACTAAATTTTAAATAAATAAAACCTGTAAATAAACTGTCTCACTGACAGAAGGGACCCACTGGTCAGTTTGACCAGCCAATAGTCAAACTTTGTCTGCTGAGTGGGCTGATGACTCAGCCCCCCTGGACCCACTTGTCATCCTCTGTGTACATTGTTGTGTACACAGAGCTGGGTGCACCTAGCATTTAGTCTTTATTTTCGAATTAATAATAATTTCAGAATATTGTTTAAATCTTTGAAAAACGATAGAAAATAAACTGTAGCTCAGATGAAAATGTTTTCTACATGAAAGTTGCTCAGAACGACGAGACGAATCCGGATACGTAGCCCGTTCGTCCGCCACACATCCCTAGCATAGCGAACACGCAACTTTCACCCTCCGGTTCATGTGCTCAAAAACGTGAAACACTGGGGATACTTTCCCGGATGTTTTCCCCCTTCGCCGGTATCACCTCCTACCGCGTTAGGGCACTCCTAGCACCATTACTTGACATGTCATGCATCGTTATGCATCTGTTTGCAATTGTATTCATTGTTTCTTCCCCCTCTTCTCTCCGGTAGACTACGAGACTGACGTCGTTGCTGGTGCCCCGATCGACTGTGTTGATGACCCCTCCTTCTTGCCAGAGCATCCAGGAAAGCCCCCCCCCCTTTGATCACCAGATATCGCCTATTCTACCCTCTACTGCTTGCCTGGATAGGGTAGAATAGGATGCTAGTTTACCAGTAGTGGCCCTTCATTCTTGTCAGTCTGTCTTGCTATACTATCGGGCCGTGATAACTCGGGAGATGATCACGGGTATATACTTTACATATATACATACTATTCAGATGGTGACTAAAGTCGAGTTGGCTCGTTGAGTACCCGCAAGTGATTTGGATGTGGGGGCTGGAAGGACAGGTGGCTCCATCCCAGTAGAGGTGGGCCTGGGTTCCCGATGGTCCCTGACTGTTACTTTGTGCCGGAGCGACAGGGCAGGTTGAGACCACCTAGGAGAGAGGTGGGCCTGGCCCTGGGCGGCGTTCGCGGTTACTTCATAATAACACGCTTAACGAGATCTTGGTATTTGATCTGAGTCTGGCCACTGGCCTATACGCACTAACCAACTACGCGGGAAAGATATGGGCACTCGACGTCATGGTATCAGCCGAAGCCTTCATGATGTCAGCGACTGAGCGGTGCGTGCCGGATTGGAATGTAAGCCTGCTCTTGTATTAAGGGGGCTAGTTCTACTTCTCGCCGCCCTCGCAACGTGCAGGTGTGCAATGGGCGATGGGCCCAGACCCCTGTGCCATAGGATTTACACCGGCGTGCTGACCTCCCTGTTGTTCCTAGGTAGGGCTACGACGTGTTGATCTTCCGAGGCCGGGCATGACCCAGGAAAGTGTGTCCGGCCAAATGGGATCGAGCGTGTTGGGTTATGTGGTGCACCCCTGCAGGGAAGTTTATCTATTCGAATAGCTGTGTCCCTCGGTAAGCTCGCTGCCGCCTGGCTCATCGCCGACGCGTCTCCGATGACATAATGGTCACGAGACCATGCTAGCCATCCCTACCGCACCACGTAGGCCCCGCCTAGCCTCTTAGTGCGCCCAAAAGTGAGCTGTAGCCGCGCACTCATGCTCACCCGAGCGCAACCGCCACCCTTCGTCGCCGCTCCGGCCAACCTCGGCCTCCCCTGCTGCTGCCACTACCACCGGGCGACGCGCGGCGCTGCCCGCATACAATCCCCTTTGGCCGTGCGTCGAATGGACGCGGGAGGCGCGATCCCGAACCCATCCGCATCCCTGTGGTCGCGGGGGCTCTGTCGCCGGCGCGCCGCCGTGGTTTGGACCTCCCTGGGGCACCGACAGGTGGGCCCAGGGTCATTAGACACTAACCCCGGCCCTAAAACCCCCACTGACATGTGGACCCCCCCTACTTTAACTAAATAGGATTATTTTAAATTGACTCTGATAATTAACCCAGCCACTGACATCTCGGTCCCACCTACTAATTGGACTAAATTTTAAATAAATAAAACCTGTAAATAAACTGTCTCACTGACAGAAGGGACCCACTGGTCAGGTTGACCAGCCAACAGTCAAACTTTGTCTGCTGACTGGGCTGCTGACTCAGCCCCCGTGGACCCACTTGTCATCCTCTATGTACATTGTTGTGTACACAGAGCTGGGTGCACCTAGCATTTAGTCTTTATTTTCGAATTAATAATAATTTCAGAATATTGTTTAAATCTTTGAAAAACCATAGAAAATAAACTGTAGCTCAGATGAAAATGTTTTCTACATGAAAGTTGCTCAGAACGACGAGACGAATCCGGATACGTAGCCCGTTCGTCTGCCACACATCCCTAGCATAGAGAACACACAACTTTCACCCTCCGGTTCATGTGTCCGGAAACACGAAACACCGGGGATACTTTCCCAAATGTTTTCCCCCTTCGCCGGTATCACCTCCTACCGCGTTAGGGCACTCCTAGCACCGTTACTTGACATGTCATGCATCATTATGCATTTGTTTGCAATTGTATTCATTGTTTCTTCCCCCTCTTCTCTCTGGTAGACTACGAGACTGACGTCGTTGCTGGTGCCCCGATCGACTATGTTGATGACCCCTCCTTCTTGCCAGAGCATCCAGGCAAGCCCCCCTTTGATCACCAGATATCGCCTATTCTACCCTCTACTGCTTGCCTGGATAGGGTAGAATAGGATGCTAGTTTACCAGTAGTGGCCCTTCATTCTTGTCAGTCTGCCTTGCTATACTATCGGGCCGTGATCAATCGGGAGATGATCACGGGTATATACTTTACATATATACATACTATTCAGATGGTGACTAAAGTCGGGTTGGCTTGTTGAGTACCCGCAAGTGATTTGGATGTGGGGGCTGGAAGGACAGGTGGCTCCATCCCAGTAGAGGTGGGCCTGGGTTCCCGACAGCCCCTGACTGTTACTTTGTGCCGGAGCGACAGGGCAGGTTGAGACCACCTAAGAGAGAGGTGGGCCTGGCCCTGGGCGGCGTTCGCGGTTACTTCATAATAACACGCTTAACAAGATCTTGGTATTTGATCTGAGTCTGGCCATTGGCCTATACGCACTAACCAACTACGCGGGAAAGATATGGGCACTCAACATCGTGGTATCAGCCAAAGCCTTCGTGACGTCAGTGACTGAGCGGCGCGTGCCGGATTGGAACGAAAGCTAGCTCTTGTATTAAGGGGGCTAGTTCTGCTTCCGGCCTCCCTCGCAACGTGCAGGTGTGCAATGGGCGATGGGCCCAGACCCCTACGCCATAGGATTTAGACCGGCGTGCTGACCTCTCTGTTGTGCCTAGGTAGGGCTGCGACGTGTTGATCTTCCGAGGCCGGGCATGACCCAGGAAAGTGTGTCTGGCCAAATGGGATCGAGCGTGTTGGGTTATGTGGTGCACCCCTGCAGGGAAGTTTATCTATTCGAATAGTCGTGTCCCTCGGTAAGCTCGCTGCCGCCTGGCTCGTGGCCGGCGCGTCTCCGATGACATAATGGTCACGAGACCATGCTCGCTGTCCCTACCGCACCACGTAGGCCCCGCCTAGCCGCTTAGTGCGCCTGAAAGTGAGCTGTAGCTGCGTGCTCATGCTCACCCAAGCGCAACCGCCACCCTTCGTCGCCGCTCCGGCCAACCTCGGCCTCCCCTGCTGCTGCCACTACCACCGGGCGACGCGCGGCGCTGCCCGCGTACAATCCCCTTTGGCCGCGCGTCAAATGGACGCGGGAGGCGCGATCCTGAACCCCTCTGCATCCCTGTGGTCGCCGGGGCTTTGTCGCCGGCGCGCCGCCGTGGTTTGGACCTCCCTGGGGCACCGACAGGTGGGCCCAGGGTCATTAGCCACTAACCCCGGCCCTAAAACCCCCACTGTGGACCCCCCTACTTTAACTAAATAGGATTAGTTTAAATTAACTCTGTTAATTAACCCAGCCACTGACATCTCGGTCCCACCTACTAATTAGACTAAATTTTAAATAAATAAAACCTGTAAATAAACTGTCTCATTGACAAAAGGGACCCACTGGTCAGTTTGACCAGCCAACAGTCAAACTTTGTCTGCTGACTGGGCTGCTGACTCAGCCCCCGTGGACCCACTTGTCATCCTCTGTGTACATTGTTGTGTACACAGAGCTGGGTGCACCTAGCATTTAGTCTTTATTTTCGAATTAATAATAATTTCAGAATATTGTTTAAATCTTTGAAAAACGATAGAAAATAAACTGTAGCTCAGATGAAAATGTTTTCTACATGAAAGTTGCTCAGAACGACGAGACGAATCCGGATACGTAGCCCGTTCGTCCGCCACACATCCCTAGCATAGCGAACACGCAACTTTCCCCCTCCGGTTCATGTGTCCGAAAACGTGAAACACCGGGGATACTTTCCCGGATGTTTTCCCCCTTCGCCGGTATCACCTCCTACCGTGTTAGGGCACTCCTAGCACCGTTACTTGACATGTCATGCATCGTTATGCATCTGTTTGCAATTGTATTCATTGTTTCTTCCCCCTCTTCTCTCGGTAGACTACGAGACTGACGTCGTTGCTGGTGCCCCGATCGACTGTGTTGATGACCCCTCCTTCTTGCCAGAGCATCCAGGCAAGCCCCCCTTTGATCACCAGATATTTCCTATTCTACCCTCTACTGCTTGCATTAGAGTAGTGTAGCATGTTACTGTTTTGATTAATCCTATTCTGTTGCATAGCCTGTCATTGTTGCTATATTTGTTGATACCTTACCTGCAATCCTAATGCTTAGTATAGGATGCTAGTTTACTAGTAGTGGCCCTTCATTCTTGTCAGTCTGCCTTGCTATACTATCGGGTCGTGATCACTCGGGAGGTGATCACGGGTATATACTTTACATATATACATACTATTCAGATGGTGACTAAAGTCGGGTTGGCTCGTTGAGTACCCGCAAGTGATTCGGATGTGGGGGCTGGAAGGACAGGTGGCTCCATCCCGGTAGAGGTGGGCCTGGGTTCCCGACGGCCCCCGACTATTACTTTGTGGCGGAGCGACAGGACAGGTTGAGACCACCTAGGAGAGAGGTGGGCCTGGCCCTGGGCGGCGTTCGCGATTACTTCATAATAACACGCTTAACGAGATCTTTGTATTTGATCTGAGTCTGGCCACTGGCCTATACGCACTAACCAACTACGCGGGAAAGATATGGGCACTCGACGTCGTGGTATCAGCCGAAGCCTTCGTGACGTCAGCGACTGAGCGGCGCGCATCGGATTGGAACGTAAGCCTGCTCTTGTATTAAGGGGGCTAGTTCTGCTTCCGTCCGCCCTCGCAACATGCAGGTGTACAATAGGCGATGGGCCCAGACTCCTGCACCATAGGATTTAGACCGGCGTGCTGACCTCTCTGTTGTTCCTAGGTAGGGCTGCGACGTGTTGATCTTCTGAGGCCGGGCATGACCCAGGAAAGTGTGTCCGGCCAAATGGGATCGAGCGTGTTGGGTTATGTGGTGCACCCCTGCAGGGAAGTTTATCTATTCGAATAGCGGTGTCCCTCGGTAAAAGGATGACCCGAAGTTGTTACCTTGACCTTATGACAACTAGCACCGGATACTTAATAAAACACACCCAGACAAGTTCCATAGACAACCTGGTGATCGCTTTTCCACAGGGCGACAAGGGGAGGATCGCCGGGTAGGATTATGCTATGCGATCCTACTTGGAGGACTTCAATCTACTCTATTCTACATGCTGCAAGATGGAGGCTGCCAGAATATAGTCTTCGATAGGACTAGCTATCCCCCTCTTATTCTGGCATTCTGCAATTCAATCCACCGATATTGCCTCCTTACACATATACCCATGCATAAGTAGTGTAGCTCCTTGCTTGCGAGTACTTTGGATGAGTACTCACGGTTGCTTTGCTCCCTCTTTTCCCCCGTTTTCCTCTTCTTCTTGGATGCCCCCACTAGACGTTGGAGCCCAGGAGCCAGACGCCACCGTCGACGACGACTACTACACTGGAGGTGCCTACTACTACGTGCAGGCTGCTGAAGACGACTAGGAGTAGTTAGGAGGATCCCAGGCAGGAGGCCTGCGCCTCTTTCGATTTGTATCCCAGTTTGTGCTAGCCATCTTATGGCAACTTGTTTAACTTATATCTGTACTTAGATATTGTTGCTTCTGCTGACTCATTTATGTCGAGCACTTGTATTCGAGCCCTCGAGGCCCCTGGCTTGTAATATGATGCTTGTATGACTTATTTTACTTTTAGAGTTGTGTTGTGATATCTTCCCGTGAGTCCCTGATCTTGATCGTACACGTTTGCGTGCATGACTAGTGTACGATTGAATCGGGGGCGTCACACTCTTTGTGCTTCTCTTATATCTTTTGAGCCTTATAGTTTTGCTCTATGTGCTTCACTTATATCTTTTGAGCGTTGTAGTTTTTGCTCTAGTGCTTCACTTATATCTTTTAGAGCACGGTGGTGGATTTGTTTTAAAGAAACTATTGATCTCTCATGCTTCACTTAGATTATTTTGAGAGTCCTAATAGCATGGTAATTTTCTTAATAATAATATGCTTGGTATTCAAGATTTGTAAAACTTTCTTTTGAGTGCGTTGAATACTAAGAAAAGTTTGATGCTTGATAATTGTTTTGAGATATGGAGGTAGTAATATTAGAGTCATGCTAGTTGAGTAGTTGTGAATTTGAGAAATACTTGTGTTAAAGTTTGTGATTCTTGTAGCATGCACATATAGTGAACCGTTATGTGATGAAGTTGGAGCATGATGTGTTTATTGATTGTCTTCCTTATGTGTGGAGGTCGGGATCGCGCGATGGTTAACTCCTACCAACCCTTCCCCTAGGAGCATGCGCGTGATACTTTGATTTGATGACTTCTAGATTTTTGCAATAAGTATATGAGTTCTTTATGACTAATGTTGAGTCCATGGATTATACACACTTTTCTCCCATCCACCATTTGCTAGCCTCTCTAATACCGCGCACCTTTCGCCGGTATCATACACCCACCATTTACCTTCCTCGAAACAGCCACCATACCTACCTATCATGGCATTTCCATAGCCATTCCGAGATATATTGCCATGCAACTTTCCACCGTTCCGTTTATTATGACACGCTCCATCATTGTCATATTGCTAGCATGATCATGTAGTTGACATCGTATTTGTGGCAAAGCCACCATTCATAATTTTTTCATACATGTCGCTCATGAGTCATAGCATATCCCAGTACACCGCCGGAGCCATACACATAGAGTCATATTTGTTCTAAGTATTGAGTTGTAACTGTTGAGTTGTAAACTAAATAGAAGTATGATGATCTTCATTTTTAGAGCATTGTCCCAAGTGAGGAAAGGATGATGGAGACTATGATTCCCCCACAAGTTGGGATGAGACTCCGGACGAAAAAAAAGAGGGGCCAAAAAAAAGAGAAGGCCCAAATAAAAAAATTGAGAGAAAAAGAGAGAAGGGACAATGTTACTATCCTTTTACCACACTCGTGCTTCAAAATAGCACCATGATCTTTATGATAGAGAGTCTCTCGTTTTGTCACTTTCATATACTAGTGGGAATCTTTCATTATAGAACTTGGCTTGTATATTCCAATGATGGGCTTCCTCAAAATGCCCTAGGTCTTCGTGAGCAAGCAAGTTGGATGCACACCCACTTAGTTTTCTTTCGTTGAGCTTTCATATACTTATAGCTCTAGTGCATCCATTGCATGGCAATCCCTACTCACTCACATTGATATCTATTGATGGGCATCTCCATAGCCCGTTGATACGCCTAGTTGATGTGAGACTATCTTCTCCTTTTTGTCTTCTCCACAACCACCATTCTATTCCACATATAGTGCTATATCCATGGCTCACGCTCATGTATTGCGTGAAGATTGAAAAAGTTTGAAAATTCTAAAGTGTGAAACAATTGCTTGGCTGAAACCGGGGTTGTGCATGATTTAAATATTTTGTGTGATGAAGATAGAGAATAGCCAGACTATATGATATTGTAGGGATAGCTTTCTTTGGCCATGTTATTTTGAGAAGACATAATTTCTTTATTAGTATGCTTGAAGTATTATTATTTTCTATGTCAATATGAACTTTTGTCTTGAATCTTTCGGATCTGAATATTTATACCACAATTAAGAATATTTACATTGAAATTATGCCAAGTAGCACTCCACATCAAAAATTCTCTTTTTATCATTTACCTACTCGAGGACGAGCAGGAATTAAGCTTGGGGATGCCTGATACGTCTCCAACGTATCTATAATTTTTGATTGTTCCATGCTGTATTATCTACTATTTTGGACTATATTGGGCTTTATTATTCACATTTATATTACTTTTGGGACTAACCTATTAACTGGAGGCCCAGCCCAGAATTGCTGTTTTTTGCCTATTTCAGTGTTTCAAAGAAACGGAATATCAAACAGATTCCAAACGGAATGAAACCTTCGGGAACGTGATTTTCTCACCGTAGGTGGTCCAGGAGACTTGGACCCTACTCCAAGGAACAAAAGAGGTGGTCACGAGGGTGGAGGGCGCCCCCCCTGCCTCGTGGGCCCCTCGGAGCTCCACCGATGTACTCCTTCCTCCTACATATACCTACGTACCCCCAAACCATCAGAACAGGAGCCAAAAACCTAATTCCACCGCCGCAACTTTCTGTATCCACGAGATCCCATCTTGGGGCCTATTCCGGAGCTCCGCCGGAAGAGGGCCGTCATCACGGAGGGCTTCTACATCATCATAGCCCCTCCGATGAAGTGTGAGTAGTTTACCTCAGACCTTCGGGTCCATAGTTATTAGCTAGATGGCTTCTTCTCTCTTTTTGGATCTCAATACAATGTTCTCCCCCTCTCTTGTGGAGATCTATTCGATGTAATCTTCTTTTTGCAGTGTGTTTGTTGAGACCGATGAATTGTGGGTTTATGATCAAGTCTATCTATGAATAATATTTGAATCTTCTCTGAATTGTTTTATGTATGATTAGTTATCTTTACAAGTCTCTTCGAATTATCTGTTTTGTTTGGCCAACGAGATTGGTAGTTCTTGCAATGGGAGAAGTGCTTAGCTTTGGGTTCGATCTTGCGGTGTCCTTTCCCAGTGACAGAAGTGGCAGCAAGGCACGTATTGTATCATTGCCATCGAGGATAACAAGATGGGGTTTTTTATCATATTGCATGAATTTATCCCTCTACATCATGTCATCTTGCTTAAGGCATTACTTTGTTTTTAACTTAATACTCTAGATGCATTCTGGATAGCGGTCGATGAGTGGAGTCATAGTAGTAGATGAAGGCAGGAGTCAGTCTACTTGTCTCGGACATGATGCCTATATACATGATCATACCTAGATATTCTCATAACTATGCTCAATTTTGTCAGTTGCTCAACAGTAATTTGTTCACCCACCGTAGAAATTCTTATGCTCTTGAGAGAAGCCACTAGTGAAACCTATGGCCCCCTGGGTCTATTCACATCATATCAATCTCCATCACTTTATTATTGCTTTGCTTTATACTTTTCCTTTTACTTTTACTTTGCATCTTTATATCAAAAATACAAAAAATATTATGTATCTTATCTATCAGATCTCACTTACCGAGAAGGGATTGACAATCCATAATCGCGTTGGTTGCGTTGAGCTATTGTTTTGTGTAGGTACGAGGGACTTGTGCGTAGCCTCCTACTGGATTGATACCTTGGTTCTCAAAAACTGAGGGAAACACTTACGCTACTCTGCTGCATCATCCTCTCCTCTTCGAGGAAATCCAGCGCAAGCTCAAGACGTAGCAAATACTATGATGAAACGTCAAATAATCATGCTAATCAAGATAAAATGAATGACAATGATAAGGAGAAGATTGAGTGCCTAACTAAAGAACTAAACACTCTTAAGTTAGATGAAACTATCTTGGAAGATCATCGAGAACTTTTAAAGACTCGTGAGAAGTTACGCTTTGAAAAGCTCAACCTTGAGAAAGAGCATGAGTTTTTAAAGGCAATCAATGATGATCTTCGCAAGAAAAGTTCTTCTTATGTTGCCAAGCGTTTACTCTTATCTACTTACATGCCACAAGTCAAGTCTAGTAACAAGAACAAGAAAGATTCTTCTTCTAGTAGTAACAATAATCATGCTAAATCCAATGTTGTTGCTTCCAGTAGTTCTATTGATTCCACTAATGATTCTCTTAGCCAAGTTACACCTGAGCAAGAAAATAGCTTATTGAAGGGAATTATAAAGAAAGGTGTTTACAAGAGCCTTGTCGGAAGTAAGCAATTCGAGGAAATTGTACGCAAGCAAGGAAGGCACCGGAAGAATCAAGGTGTTGGTGTTGAACGAAAGTTCAATGCCAATGGAGTTGAGTGGGAAGAAGATCAATACCCCAAGACGAAGTTTGTTCCTCAACAAGAGAAGTATGATCCTACTTCTTTCAAAGGGACACAAGCTCAAGATGATCTTCCACCGCAAGACCACAAGCAAAAAGGCAAGGACAAGCTTCAAGAGGAGATTGATGCATTTGAAGAAGCTCCTAAGGCCTTGGTCAAGTCGGTTCCCAAGACTACATCAAGTTCTACTTCATCAAGTAGAACTACAACTCCAAGGATTCCCATCAAGATGATGTGGATCCCAAAGAAGAATAACTAGAGAGTTCTTGAGGGTGACTCCGCCAACATACTTCACTCATAACATTTTGGCAAGGACAAGTGCAATCAACTTCCACATCTTGCACTAGTTCAAGGAGTCACAAACCCTCTTGTTGGTAAGACAAGGGACAAGGTAACCTAATGCTTCCATGGACATCATCTTGTGTGTGCATCACTCTATGTCTATGGATATCCTTGTTTGTTCCTTGTGGGACTAACCCGTGTAGGTATTGAAAGTGCAACTCACTCCAATGGATTGCTCCAAATGATCTACATCAACATTGAGCATCCACATCTTCAACACCTACATGAAGTCATCATCGAAAAAACCCAAGGTTAGTTCATCCCTCTTAGGGGGGATCTCACATCTAGGGGGAGCTTTACTCTAAGAATTGAGCTAAAGCAACTCCAATGGTGTGAACACAACAATGCTTTATGTAAAAGTGGTAACCCCACTTGTGCTTAAACGATGAGTATGACCTATGATCAAATATTCTCATTTGACTCCTAAGTCAATATACTCATATATAGATGACCTAGTCATCGCCAATTGCTTGATAGATGCTAGATTGGTTGTGCATGCTTTGCCGCATATTTTATTTGTCATTTTATTGTGTGAGCATGTTGAGTGCCTATTTTACTCATTCAAGGACATCCACTTGTTGTTTTGATTGTTTGGTTTCTTTCCTTTTTCCATGTGGATGAACAAGAATGCCTAAGAACCTTCTCTAGCTATTTATGCCTTTCTTGTCTCAAACTCTATTCATGCTACATCACAAAGTTTGATCAAGTTAGATTCGAACCACTCTGTGTGAGGAGCACTCGGAGTCCCCGATTCTCATAGACTTAAACTTCCAAAACCACTTTGTGCATTTTGGTCTGACCGATTCACCCTTTTCGGTCATATCGAGAACGCTAAGTTGATCTAGGTTTTCAACCTCGATGCAACCGATTAGAACCTTTCGGTCACACCAAGTTGCAGTAACTGTTCGCAGTTTTGCATCTCGGTGCCACCGAGTTGTTCCACTCGGTCACACCGACAGGGACAGGCTATATATACTCACGGGTCAAATTTTTGAAATTTTTCCGAAACCTTTCGCCCGTGCATAGCCTTCTCTGCCTCTTCGGGTCTTCGGATCGTCCTCTTTGCCGCCAGCTACCTCCCGCCGCTGGTCTCCGCCGCCATCAACGGCATTCTGCCCCGCCGTTGCCGCCATAGCAAGTTCACCGCCAAGTTAGGGTATGAACTTGATACTTTGTGCTAATTTAACTCCGACTCCTAGCACATTGCTTTGCCATGATTCTTGCCATGTTTGAAATCATTCTATCCAGCGAAAGCATTCCATAGATTAGATTTGATTTGAAAATTTAGGGTTAGGTTTCCGCCGAACTCATCTCGGACCGACCGAGTGGTAGAAATCGGTCTCACCGATTTGTCTTAGGCCATTGCACATGTGATTTTCAGTTTGACCGAGAATTGCAAATCGGTGTGACCGAGATCGATTCTTTGTGAAACCCTAGCAGTCTCGGTGCCACCAAACTGTGACTCGGTCTGACCGAGTTCACTAGTTTAGGTTCCAAAAGCTGCTTCGGTATCACCGAGTTTACAAATCGGTAGCTCCGAAATGCTTTCTGTGGAAAACTAAAACTAAGTTTTTGACTCAATTGTTTTGCAAAAACCTTCGCACTTTGTGATGCTCATCCAGTCTACCTCATCTACATCTATTCACAGGGTCTGCTGTCAGTGAGTTTGCCAAATGTCTGATCAAAGTGATAGCCAGAACAAGTCTGAAGAGCAAGCTCAGATGAGTGAGGGCACTAGTCTCTCAAGCAGTTCTGATGACGGCAGCAGGAGCACACCCAGCAATGTGCCAAAAGCAGCCACCTGGACAAGGAAGAAGAAAACCTCAGATTCTGAAGATGAGGATTAAGTGGCTGTTGAAGATGAGGCCACTTCAAAGAAGAAGGTGCTGAAAAAGGAGTATGGCATAGCTGCTACCACAAAGCCAGACATGAACAAGAAGGCAACTGCCAGGAGAGTGCCTACATCCAAACCTAGGAAGGTTGCCACTGGTGAAACCATGAAGTTCACCATTGAGTCTGAAGAAGAAGTTGCTGGCCAAGATAAGAAGAAGAAGAGGGTGTGAACAACTACTACCAAAGTCCTTGGCAAGCCCTCCATGAGGAGAGATTCTGATGAAGAAGAAGAAGAGGAAGAGGATGCTGCACCAACACCCAAAGCTCAGAAGCTCATGGGAGATGCAATCAGATATGGGGCTGCTCCATCTAAGCCCATAGCTGCTCCCAAGGCTGCTGCTCCAGCCCCAAAGTCTAAACCAAGAGGAACACCAGAAGTATACCTGCTGCAGAGAAGAAGAAGGCCCCAGTGCCTGAAGCTACTGAAGAAGAAGATGATTCACTTGTTTTGAGGAAGTTAAAGCCCAAGATTCCTAACCATAATGATGCTCATCCAGTAGCTGAAGACATGCACATCAGAATGGATGCTGGACTGAGATTGTGGAGACAGTCAGATCCATATGCTGTGAGGAGAAGGACAATAGTTGACTACAGATTTCACGCAAAGGAGCAACAAGATTTTTATGAGACAATTTTGCTTGACAAGAAGCCCATTGTATGTGACATGAGATGGATCAACTGGGAGTACATCAAGGAAAATGAAGCTCACTATCCAGGATTATATGACAGCTTCAAATCATGTGGAGTTGATGAATTTGTTGCCCAGAAGCTCACCAAGTGGAATGATGAGCTCATCATGCAGTTTTAATCCACATCTCACTTCTACCCAGATGGGAAGATCATATGGATGTCTGAAGGTACTAGGTACCATTCCACTATTGAAGAATGGGCTCAGTGGATCAATGCTCCAAAAGAAAGTGAAGATGACTTGGATGTATATGCTGAAAAGAAGAAAGACCACAACTCTATGGCACACATGTATAGAGAGATCCTAGATAAAGCTTTGGAAACACACAAGCTTGGATCTGTACACTTCTTGTTCTCTGGTCTGCCTAAAATCAACTGGATCCTTAGGCACACATTGCTACCCAAGTCTGGAGATCACAAGATGATCAAAGGACATGCTATCAACTTGCTGCATTGTTTGATATACCTCAAAAATTCAAAGTCATGAGTCTAATTGTGGAAACAATCAAGAGAACAGGAGCTGATCAGAAGAGAAGTTGTGGGTATGCTCCACACATTCAGGAGCTCATCAACTCAAAGATGGGCACAGGCACATATCTACTGGATAAGGAGCATCTACCCTTATATCCTGAGTTTGAAGATAACACAGTTGAGATGAATGAGGAGGAACCATCATCTGTGCAAACTCATGAGAAGAGAGAGAAGGCAAGGGCAGAGAAAGCTGCAAAGATGCCAGCTGCTGAAGAGGCATCTCAAGTGTTCCTGAAGAGCAAGCGAGATCAGCTTGGCTATCTGTTTGCCTCCACCTTGAGGATTGAGAAGGGCTTGGCCACCCTGACTCAAAACCAGGAGAGTTTGGAGAGAATCATAGAGTAGAAGTTTTATGCACTTGATGTGAAGGTCACTGAGATTCAAACTGCAGTTGAGCAACTTCAGGAGGATGTGGAGGAGAAGAAGGGCAAGTCTACTACAGATGCATTTGCTAGAGTGCCCAGAGGACAGAGATCTGCTGCAGTGCCTGTTCCAGACACCAGAGCTACATCATCTGCACCAGCTACAACTTCAGTGCCACCAGCTCCAGCAACCACTCCACCAGCTCCAGCTACGTCAACTGATGCTTTCGTCCTTGGAGTCATCTCTACACCACCTCATGAAGACCAAGCCTGAGAGTCGATTAGCACTATGAATTTTTGAACTTTTTGGTAACTTATTGCCAAAGGGGGAGAAAAATGTATAAATCATAGGCTTCAAAAGAGAGTGTTGCTTTTGATCTATCTTGTTTTTGGTGGTTGAACCTCTTTATTGTGTGCTTGATTGATACACTATGTCTTTTGTGAGATACTTGGATGATCATGTGTTTGATCATATGCTATGCTACCTTAATGCTTGTTGGATGATATTATCTCTTATATCGTTATATGATCATTCACTTTGCTTGGTGATGAGTGCATGTGTTCAATTATTATCATTTTGAGCGCTCCACCAAGATGTATGTGACGTGAAAGAGTTGTTGGGGAACGTTGCAGAAAATTAAAAATTTTCCTACGGTTTCACCAAGATCCATCTATGAGTTCATCTATGCAACGAGTCAAGGGAGTGAGTTTGCATCTACATACCACTTGTAGATCACGTGCGGAAGCTTGCAAGGGGATGGTGATGATGGAGTCGTACTCGACGTGATTCAGATCACCGATGTCCAAGTGCTGAACGGACAGCACCTCCGCGTTCAACACACGTACGGGACGGGAGACGTCTCCTCCTTCTTGATCCAGCAAGGGGGAAGGAGAGGTTGATGATGATCCAGCAGCACGACGGCGTGGTGGTGGATGCAGCAGAACTCCAGCAGGGCTTCGCCAAGCGACTACGGGAGGAGGACGAGGTGTAGCAGGGGGAGGGAGGCGCCAAGCACAAGGGTGCGGCTGCCCTCCCCCTTGCCCTCCTTTATATAGGCCCCCAGGGGGGGCGCCGGCCCTGGGAGATTGGATCTCCTAAGGGGGCGGCGGCCAAGGGGGGAGGAGTGCCCCCCAAGGCTTGTGGTGCGCCCGCACCCTAGGGTTTCAACCCTAGGCGCAGGGGGTGGGCCTAGGGGGGTGCACCAGCCCACTATGGGCGTGCTCCCCTCCCACGTTAGCCCATGGGTCCCTCCGGGATGGGTGGCCCCACCCGGTGGACCCCGGGACCCTTCCAGTGGTCCCGGCACATTAACGGGAGACCCCGAAACTTTCCCGATGGCCGAAATACCACTTCCTATATATTATTCTTTACCTCCGGACCATTCTGAAACTCCCCGTGACGTCCGGGATCTCATCCGGGACTCCGAACAACATTCGGTATGCTGCATACTCATATTCATACAACCCTAGCGTCACCGAACCTTAAGTGTGTAGACCCTACGGGTTCGGGAGACACGCAGACATGACCGAGACGACTCTCGGGCAATAATCAACAGCGGGATCTGGATACCCATGTTGGCTCCCACATGCTCCTCGATGATTTCATCGGTTGAACCACGATGTCGAGGATTCGATCAAACCCCGTATACAATTCCCTTTGTCAAACGGTGCGTTACTTGCCCGAGACTCGATCGTCGGTATCCCAATACCTTGTTCAGTCTCGTTACCGGCAAGTCACTTTACTCGTACCGTAATGCATGATCCCGTGGCCAACACCTTGGTCACCTTGAGCTCAATATGATGATGCATTACCGAGTGGGCCCAGAGATACCTCTCCGTCATATGGAGTGACAAATCCCAGTCTCGATCCGTGTCAACCCAATAGACACTTTCGGAGATACCTGTAGTGCACCTTTATAGTCACCCAGTTATGTTGTGACGTTTTATACACCCAAAGCACTCCTACGGTATCCAGGAGTTACACGATCTCATGGTCGAAGGAAGAGATACTTGACATTGGCAAAGCTCTAGCAAACGAACTACACGATCTTTGTGCTATGCTTAGGATTGGGTCTTGTCCATCACATCATTCTCCTAATGATGTGATCCCGTTATCAACGACATCTAATGTCCATAGCCAGGAAACCATGACTATCTATTGATCACAACGAGCTAGTCAACTAGAGGCTCACTAGGGACATATTGTGGTCTATGTATTCACATGTGTATTACGATTTCCGGATAATACAGTTATAGCATGAATAAAAGACAATTATCATGAACAATGAAATATAATAATACTTTTATTATTGCCTCTAGGGCATATTTCCAACAGTCTCCCACTTGCACTAGAGTCACCAATCTAGTTACATTGTGATGAATCGAACACCCATAGAGTTCTGGTGTTGATCATGTTTTGCTCGCGAGAGAGGTTTAGTCAACGGATCTGCGACATTCAGATCCGTATGTACTTTGCAAATATCTATGTCTCCATCTTGAACATTTTCACGGATGGAGTTGAAACGACGCTTGATGTGCCTGGTCTTCTTGTGAAACCTGGGCTCCTTGGCTAGGGCAATAGCTCCAGTGTTGTCACAGAAGAGTTTGATCGGCCCCGACGCATTGGGTATGACTCCTAGGTCGGTGATGAACTCCTTCACCCAAATCGCTTCATGCGCTGCCTCCGAGGCTGCCATGTACTCCGATTCACACGTATATCCCGCCACGACGCTCTGCTTGCAGCTGCACCAGCTTACTGCTCCACCATTCAACATATACACGTATCCGGTTTGTGACTTAGAGTCATCCAGATCTGAGTCGAAGCTAGCATCGACGTAACCCTTTACGACGAGCTCTTCGTCTCCTCCATAAACGAGAAACATGTCATTTGTCCTTTTCAGGTACTTCAGGATATTCTTGACCGCTGTCCAGTGTTCCTTGCCGGGATTACTTTGGTATCTTGCTACCAAACTTACGGCAAGATTTACATCAGGTCTGGTACACAGCATGGCATACATAATAGACCCTATGGCTGAAGCATAGGGGATGACACTCATCTCTTCTTTATCTTTTGCCGTGGTCGGTGACTGAGCCGAGCTCAATCTCACACCTTGTAACATAGGCAAGAACCCTTTCTTGGACTGATCCATTTTGAACCTTTTCAAAATCTTATCAAGGTATGTGCTTTTTGTGAAAGACCTATGAGGCGTCTCGATCTATCTCTATAGATCTTGATGCCTAATATATAAGCAGCTTCTCCAAGGTCCTTCATTGAAAAACACTTATTCAAGTAGGCCTTAATGCTGTCCAGAAGTTTTATATCATTTCCCATCAAGAGTATGTCATCTACATATAATATGAGAAATGCTACAGAGCTCCCACTCACTTTCATGTAAACGCAGGCTTCTCCATAAGTCTGCATAAACCCAAACGCTTTGATCATCTCATCAAAGCGAATGTTCCAACTCCGAGATGCTTGCACCAGCCCATAAATGGATCGCTGGAGCTTGCATACTTTGTTAGCGTTCTTAGGATCGACAAAACCTTCCGGCTGCATCATATACAGCTCTTCCTTAAGATGTCCATTAAGGAATGCCGTTTTGACGTCCATCTGCCATATCTCATAATCATAGTATGCGGCAATTGCTAACATGATTCGGACGGACTTCAGCTTCGCTACGGGAGAGAATGTCTCGTCGTAGTCAATCCCTTGAACTTGTCGATAACCCTTAGCGACAAGTCAAGCTTTATAGATGGTAACATTACCATCCGTGTCTGTCTTCTTCTTAAAAATCCATTTGTTTTCTATCGCTCGCCGATCATCGGGCAAGTCTGTCAAAGTCCATACTTTGTTTTCATACATGGATTCTATCTCGGATTTCATGGCTTCAAGCCATTTGTTGGAATCTAGGCCCGCCATCGCTTCTTCATAGTTCGAAGGTTCACCATTGTCTAACAACATGATTTCCAGGACAGGGTTGCCGTACCACTCTGGTGCGGAACGTGTCCTTGTGGACCTACGAAGTTCAGTAGCAACTTGATCCGAAGTACCTTGATCATCATCATTGTTTTCCTCTTCAGTTGGTGTGGGCATCACAAGAACATTTTCCTGAGCTGCACCACTTTCCCGTTCGAGAGGTAGTACTTCATCGAGTTCTACTTTCCTCCCACTTACTTCTTTCGAGAGAAACTCTTTTTCTAGAAAGCATCCGTTCTTGGCAACAAAGATCTTGCCCTCGGATCTTAAGTAGAAGGTATACCCGACAGTTTCCTTAGGGTATCCTATGAAGACGCATTTTTCCGACTTGGGTTCGAGCTTTTCAGGTTGAAGTTTCTTGACATAAGCATCGCATCCCCAAACCTTTTAGAAACGATAGCTTAGGTTTCTTCCCAAACCATAATTCATATGGTGTCGTCTCAACGGATTTAGACAGTGCCCTATTTAAAGTGAATGTAGCTGTCTCTAGAGCGTATCCCCAAAATGATAGCGGTAAATCGGTAAGAGACATCATAGACCGCACCATATCCAATAGAGTGTGATTACGACGTTCGGACACACTGTTTCGCTGAGGTGTTCCAGGCGGCGTGAGTTGTGAAACGATTCCACATTTCCTTAAGTGTGTGCCAAATTCATGACTTAAATATTCTCCTCTATGATCTGATCATAGGAACTTTATTTTTCGGTCACGTTGATTCTCTACTTCATTCTGAAATTCCTTGAACTTTTCAAAGGTCTCAGACTTGTGTTTCATTAAGTAGACATACCCATATCTACTCAAGTCATCAGTGAGAGTGAGAACATAACGATATCCTCCGCGAGCCTCAACGCTCATTGGACCGCACACATCGGTATGTATGATTTCCAACAAGTTGGTTGCTCGCTCCATTGTTCCGGAGAACGGAGTCTTGGTCATTTTGCCCATGAGGCATGGTTCGCATGTGTCAAACGATTCATAATCAAGAGACTCTAAAAGTCCATCAGCATGGAGCTTCTTCATGCGTTTGACACCAATGTGACCAAGGCGGCAGTGCCACAAGTATGTGGGACTATCGTTATCAACTTTACATCTTTTGGTATCCACACTATGAACATGTGTAATATTACGCTCGAGATTCATTAAGAATAAACCATTGACCATCGGAGCATGACCATAAAACATATCTCTCATATAAATCGAACAACCATTATTCTCGGACTTAAATGAGTAGCCATCTCGTATTAAACGAGATCCAGATACAATGTTCATGCTCAAACTTGGCACTAAATAACAATTATTAAGGTTCAAAACTAATCCCGTAGGTAAATGTAGAGGCAGCATGCCGACGGCGATCACATCGACTCTGGAACCATTCCCGACGCGCATCGTCACCTCGTCCTTCGCCAGTCTCCGTTTATTCCGCAGCTCCTGCTGTGAGTTACAAATATGAGCAACGGCACCGGTATCAAATACCCAGGAGTTACTACGAGTACTGGTAAGGTACACATCAATTACATGTATATCAAATATACCTTTGGTGTTGCCGGCCTTCTTATCCGCTAAGTATTTGGGGCAGTTCCGCTTCCAGTGACCCTTCCCCTTGCAATAAAAGCACTCAGTCTCAGGCTTGGGTCCATTCTTCGACTTCTTCCCGGTAACTGGCTTACTGGGCGGCAACATCCTTGCCGTCCTTCTTGAAGTTCTTCTTGCCCTTGCCCTTCTTGAACTTAGTGGTCTTATTGACCATCAACACTTGATGTTCTTTCTTGATTTCAGCCTCTGCTGACTTCAGCATTGAGAACACTTCAGGAATGGTCTTCACCATCCCCTGCATGTTGTAGTTCATCATAAAGCTCTTGTAGCTTGGTGGGAGCGACTGGAGAATTCTGTCAATGACCGCCTCATCTGGGAGGTTAATGTTCAGCTGGGTCATACGGTTGTGCAACCCAGACATCTTTAGGATGTGCTCACTGACAGAACTGTTTTCCTCCATCTTACAACTGTAGAACTTGTCGGAGACATCATATCTCTCGACCCAGGCATGAGCTTGAAAAACTAGTTTCAGCTCTTCGAACATCTCATATGCTCCGTGATGCTCAAAACGCTTTTGGAGCCCCGGTTCTAAGCTGTAAAGCATGCCGCACTGAACGAGGGAGTAATCATCAGCACGAGTTTGGCAAGCATTCATAATGTCTTGGTTCTCTGGGACAGGAGCGTCACCTAGCGGTCCATCTAGGACATATTGCTTCCTGGCAGCTATGAGGATGATCCTCAGGTTCTGGACACAGTCCGTATAGTTGCTGCCATCATCTTTCAGCTTGGTTTTCTCTAGGAACGCGTTGAAGTTCATGTTGACATGAGCGTTGGCCATTTGATCTACAAGACATATTTGCAAAGGTTTTTAGACTAAGTTCATGATAATTAAGTTCTAATCAAATTATGAACTCCCACTCAGATTAGACATCCCTCTAGTATCTAAGTGTTACACGATCCGAGTCGACTAGCCCGTGTCCGATCATCACGTGAGACGGACTAGTCATCGTCGGTGAACATCTTCATGTTGATCGTATCTTCCATACGACTCGTGTTCGACCCCTTTCGGTCTCCGTGTTCCGAGGCCATGTCTGCACATGCTAGGCTCGTCAAGTTAACCCTAAGTGTTTTGCTGTGTAAAACTGTCTTACACCCGTTGTATGTGAACGTAAGGATCTATCACACCCGATCATCACATGGTGCTTCGAAACGACGAACTATAGCAACGATGCACAGTTAGGGGAGAACACTTCTTGAAATTGTTGTGAGGGATCATCTTATTTACTACCGTAGTCCTAAGTAAACAAGATGCATAAACATAATAAACATCACATGCAATTATATAGTTGTGACATGATATGGCCAATATCATATAGCTCCATTGATCTCTATCTTCGGGGCTCCATGATCATCTTGTCACCGGCTTGACACCATGATCTCCATCATCATGATCTCCATCATCGTGTCTTCATGAAGTTGTCACGCCAACGACTACTTCTACTTCTATGGCTAACACGTTTAGCAATAAAGTAAAGTAGTTTACATGGCGTTCTTCAATGACACGCAGGTCATACAAAAAATAAAGACAACTCCTATGGCTCCTGCCGGTTGTCATACTCATCGACATGCAAGTCGTGAATCCTATTACAAGAACATGATCTCATACATCACAATTCATCATTCATCACAACTTCTGGCCATATCACATCACATGAACAATCGCTGCAAAAACAAGTTAGACGTCCTCTAATTGTTGTTGCATCTTTTACGTGGCTGCAATTGGGTTCTAGCAAGAACGTTTTCTTACCTACGAATAACCACAACGTGATTTTGTCAACTTCTATTTACCCTTCATCAGGACCCTTTTCATCGATTCCCCTCCAACTAAAGTGGGAGATACAGACACCCGCCAGCCACCTTATGCAACTAGTGCATGTCAATCGGTGGAACCGGTCTCACGTAAGCGTACGTGTAAGGTTGGTCCGGGCCGCTTCATCCCACAATACCGCTGAAGCAAGAAAAGACTAGTAGTGGCAAGCAAGTTGACAAGATCCACGCCCACAACAAAATTGTGTTCTACTCGTGCATTAGAGAACTACGCATAAACCTGGCTCTGATACCACTGTTGGGGAACGTTGCAGAAAATTAAAAAATTTCCTACGGTTTCACCAAGATCCATCTATGAGTTCATCTAAGCAACGAGTCAAGGGAGTGAGTTTGCATCTACATACCACTTGTAGATCACGTGCGGAAGCTTGCAAGGGGATGGTGATGATGGAGTCGTACTCGACGTGATTCAGATCACCGATGTCCAAGTGCTGAACGGACAGCACCTCCGCGTTCAACACACGTACGGGACGGGAGACGTCTCCTCCTTCTTGATCCAGCAAGGGGGAAGGAGAGGTTGATGATGATCCAGCAGCACGACGGCGTGGTGGTGGATGCAGCAGAACTCCAGCAGGGCTTCGCCAAGCGACTACGGGAGGAGGACGAGGTGTAGCAGGGGGAGGGAGGCGCCAAGCACAAGGGTGCGGCTGCCCTCCCCCTTGCCCTCCTTTATATAGGCCCCCAGGGGGGGCGCCGGCCCTGGGAGATTGGATCTCCCAAGGGGGCGGCGGCCAAGGGGGAGGAGTGCCCCCCAAGGCATGTGGTGCGCCCCCCCCCCCCCCCCCTAGGGTTTCAACCCTAGGCGCAGGGGGTGGGCCCCCCACCCTAGGGTTTCAACCCTAGGCGCAGGGGGTGGGCCTAGGGGGGCGCACCAGCCCACTATGGGCTGGCTCCCCTCCCACGTCAGCCCATGGGGCCCTCCGGGATGGGTGGCCCCACCCGGTGGACCCCCGGGACCCTTCCGGTGGTCCCGGCACATTACCGGGAGACCCCGAAACTTTCCTGATGGCCGAAATACCACTTCCTATATATTATTCTTTACCTCCGGACCATTCCGAAACTCCTCGTGACGTCCGGGATCTCATCCGGGACTCCGAACAACATTCGGTATGCTGCATACTCATATTCATACAACCCTAGCGTCACCGAACCTTAAGTGTGTAGACCCTACGGGTTCGGGAGACACGCAGACATGACCGAGACGACTCTCGGGCAATAACCAACAGCGGGATCTAGATACCCATGTTGGCTCCCACATGCTCCTCGATGATTTCATCGGTTGAACCACGATGTCGAGGATTCGATCAAACCCCGTATACAATTCCCTTTGTACGTTACTTGCCCGAGACTCGATCGTCGGTATCCCAATACCTTGTTCAGTCTCGTTACCGGCAAGTCACTTTACTCGTACCGTAATGCATGATCCCGTGGCCAACACCTTGGTCACCTTGAGCTCAATATGATGATGCATTACCGAGTGGGCCCAGAGATACCTCTCCGTCATACGGAGTGACAAATCCCAGTCTCGATCCGTGTCAACCCAATAGACACTTTCGGAGATACCTGTAGTGCACCTTTATAGTCACCCAGTTATGTTGTGACGTTTGATACACCCAAAGCACTCCTACGGTATCCAGGAGTTACACGATCTCATGGTCGAAGGAAGAGATACTTGACATTGGCAAAGCTCTAGCAAACGAACTACACGATCTTTGTGCTATGCTTAGGATTGGGTCTTGTCCATCACATCATTCTCACAATGATGTGATCCCGTTATCAACGACATCTAATGTCCATAGCCAGGAAACCATGACTATCTATTGATCACAACGAGCTAGTCAACTAGAGGCTCACTAGGGACATATTGTGGTCTATGTATTCACACGTGTATTACGATTTCCGGATAATACAGTTATAGCATGAATAAAAGACAATTATCATGAACAATGAAATATAATAATACTTTTATTATTGCCTCTAGGGCATATTTCCAACAAGAGTAACCCATGATCCTAACACATTGTGCATTTGTAGTCCAAAGCAAATTTAAATAATGCACAAATTTAGGGGGAGCTCTTGCTTATCACATACCTCTCAAAGCGACGATGTTTTTCAATCTTATTATTATTTGTCGAAGCTTTGATCTATATGTTGTCATCAATTACCAAAAAGGGGGAGATTGAAAGTGCAACTATCCCTGGATGGTTTTGGTAATTCCTAACAACATATAGCTCATTTAGCTAATGCTTCAGGAAAGCTCAATGATTGGCATGGCATGGATGAGAAAAGTGGACCCCTCAAAATGCTAAGGACAAACGGATTGGCTCAAGCTCAAAGCACAAGACTCTACATTTTCCATTTTAGTGATCCAAGATCACATTGAGTCTATAGGAAAGGCCAATACTATCAAGGAGGGATGAGGTGTTGCTTAATGAGTTTCTTACTCAAAGTGCTTAGTGATATGCTCCAAAGCCCTGAACTACTTTCTCACATCCACATATATCCCAAACCAAAAGTCAAACTCAGCCCTACCGAAACCATCTATCCGGCGCCACCGAGTTCTGTTGACATAGCCACTGCCACAAACCCTAGTCTTTTCGGTCTCACTGAGATGGGATTGTAATCTCTCTGTTTCCCTTCGCAATGTTTTGGTCAAATTGAGATGCGCGATCGGTTCAACCGAGATTGCAATGAAAACTCACTTTTTCCCTTTCGTAACAGTTTGGTCCAACCAAGATGAGAGAATCGGTCCCACCGAGTTTGCCTGACGAACTCTCTGTGTGTCTATTACCAAAATCGGTCTCACCAAGTTTTGTACTCGGTCTCACCGAATGCCCTAACCCTAACCATATCGGTCCCACCGAAAATCTTAACGGTCACATTATTTACTAAATCGGTCCAACCAAGTTTCACGATTCGGTCCCACCGAGTTTGGTTAGTTGTGTGTAACGGTTAGGTTTTGTGTGGAGGCTATATATACCCCTCCACCCACTCTTCATTCATGGAGAGAGCCATCAGTACATGCCTACACTTCCAACATACATTTTCTGAGAGAGAACCACCTACACTTGTGTTGAGGTCAAGATATTCCATTCCTACCACATAAATCTTGATCTCTAGCCTTCCCCAAGTTGCTTTCCACTCAAACCTTCTTTCCACCAAATCCAAATCCTGTGAGAGAGAGTTGAGTGTTGGGGAGACTATCATTTGAAGCACAAGAGCAAGGAGTTCATCATCAACACTCCATTTGTTACTTCTTGGAGAGTGGTGTTTCCTAGATTGGCTAGGTGTCACTTGGGAGCCTCCGACAAGATTGTGGAGTTGAACCAAGGAGCTTGTACGGGCAAGGAGATCATCTACTTCGTGAAGATCTACCCTAGTGAGGCAAGTCCTTCGTGGGCGACGGTCATGGTGGGATAGACAAGGTTGCTTCTTCATGGGTGGAGCCCTCCGTGGACTCGCGCAACCGTTACCCTTCATGGGTTGAAGTCTCCATCAACATGGATGTACGATAGCACCACCTATCGGGACTACGGCTAAAAAATCTCCGTGTCAACATTGCGTTTGCTTCCTCAAACTCCTCCATTTACCTTCATATGCAATTGTTTTACATTCCGCTGCTATACTCTTAGAATTGCATGTGTAGGTTGATTGCTTGACTTGTGCTAAGTTGCTAAAATTTGCCAAGAACTAAAATTGGGAAAATGCTAGATTTTTATTTGGTCAAGTAGTCTAATCACCCCCTCTAGACATAGTTTCGATCCTACAAACACCAACGGTCATACTCGGAGCACCTTGCTCATGTATATCGTCCATCACAACGACAATCTATAAAACAACCTAGCTAGAGAGGGTACTATGGTACGGAGTATGTACTATCGTGAGTGACCGATCTTAGTGCCACTGCACACGAGTGTGTGTCTGATCGATTCATCCATTATTCGTAAGTTATGCATGGTTGTGTGGTGTCTAATGGTGGTCGTTGAAGGCTAGCTGGCGACAAGAGCGGTTGTCAATACATGCCGCATATGCTTCAAAGGCTCGTCATCCATGAGTTCACACTTTACCACCACACCAGCGTCTGACCGCCCTGGCCTACCGAAACCCCTTCCATTGCTAGCACGCGCTTCCTGCCTGAAACAGTCACCGTCTCTCCAGAACGTCAGTGCCGCATTCACCGGACTTAACTACAGGTGCAGTTGTTGTGTCACTGACATGCGGGCCAGATGCCCATTGGGCCCACATGTCAGTAACCCAACGCATCTGCAGTTAAGTCACTGAAGCAGCGTCCGCATTCACGCCCGACGAACCTACTCCGGCACCAGCCGTCCATCCGTCTGTCGCGGCTCATTGCCATTCGCCCGCTATATTAACTTTGAGCCCTAGCTCCGAGCCATAGCCAAAGACCCACACTTATTCTCCTCCGGTCCCTTCCTTCTATCGGCACCACTCCAACCATGGCCTCCTGGCGCTCCGAAACTCTCTTGGACGTACTGTCGCAGGAGCAGATGAGGGACATCGGCGGCTCTGCTCCGGGCACGCTCCAAACCTCTCTCTGACGTACTGTCGCAGGAGCAAACGAAGGAGATCGCCAGCAGCCCCCCGGCCGCCCTCCGCTGCCAAGACCACGAAGCTGCCGCGCGTGCACGGGCGCAGCCGGCAGCGAGGAAGAGTAGTACACGGTAGGTCGCCGCTGCTCTGGTCCCAGGAAGGCCACTACTACTCCACTCAGTCGAGCCAAGCTTGGTGGGGTAAACATCGGCGGCCGATTAGCCGCTTGACGGTGACGTGGAGGCGGAAATCTTCAGAACCTTGTGCTCTGGAGGAGGTTATCGAGGCGGATAAGGAGGAGGCGAAGGCAATGGCCGGCTTTCTTGGGTTCATGGCCGGACATGGTGGTCGGGCGCCAGTGATCGTTTAGATTAGGTTTACAGTAGGTTTTAGTACGGTTTGTGCGAAATATGTAATGAATTTCGCCCAGTTTGTAGGAAAAGTTTTTGAAATGTAATGAATTTCATCCGGTTAATTTGAAATTTTGCTTTGCTTGCACGAAGTTCGTCCGGTTAGTTCATATAGTTGTCGAAAGGTATGCGGGCAGCATCGGATGGCATCCATCAGTGTCCTCGGACAGATGACGGTGTAAATTTTTGGGCCAGCGGCAGAGATGCCCTAACTATCATGTTATAATCGCTAACAGTGCTCCATTATTTGGCAGGGAAAAGTTATCCCTCGATCAAAATCAGATACGTAGTGTTTCGCACTCCTCCCGCGTAAGAGTGTAAACTCTTGCTTACATAAAAATGGAGCAAGTGGACGACATTGTAGCACGTCATATCACTCAAACTAGCCCGCCTAACGAGCGGGAAAGCACCGCCCTCGTCATTTTGTTCTGTATTTCTATTGATCGATCGCGCAAAAATGTTACGCCTTGCAAGATCTAAAGGAAAAGGCGGAACACTTACGACTCGTACGCGTCGCACCCCCAACAGTCCAGCTCGCACGCAGCTCACCGGAGGGGACACGCGTTGTCTTGCAATTTCACTGACATGTGGGACTTCAATTGAATAAACCGTGAATAGCCAAAATCTAATCGCTCTGCGGGCGTCAGCTGAGAAGGGAGAAATGGGGGAGGGAGAAGAGATCGCCCGCCCGCCGCTCACGGACTCCAAGAAATATATGGTGATAATGTGAGGTGGGCCATGCTAGAGTCAGGACCTCTTCCAAGCCCGCTCTGACCACCATGGCCCCTCAAGATGCCTGCTGCCCGCTGCATGCATGAATAGCAGGTAGTACTAGTAAAATACTAGGCTATAAGCCCGCTTATGTGGAGGAGAGAGAGGCATTGACAAAGTCAAGGAGTGGGCTCTGCAAGAGCATGTCTCTACACATACTCCTAGGTATAAAAAAATAATTCTAAAAAAGGCATAAAACAATTGTGTCTAAAAAAAGAAAGGTAAAAAACATTTGAGAGGAAGTAGATAGAGAGAAAGTGAGAAAAAGTTGTAACCTTATAGCCAACCTTATAGTCAACAGTATGGTAGCATTACATGAGGAAGGAGGCCAGGAGGGAGTGGTGCACATGCCAAGTTCACTGGGCTGCCGTGTTTCACACTCCTCCGTCGTAACAGTGGAGACAATAGCTTTCATAAAAAATAAACAATGAATACTCATTGCTCGTCCTCTATATCGAAAAGAATACTTTCATTCGCCGACATGTGGGACGTCGACCATCCTGGTCCACCTGACAAAATTATCTTGGTCTACCCCGGTCGTATCACAGGCCCAACCTTTCCCATTGTAAGTTGTTCGGACGAAGGTACCATCATGACTTCGTTGAATTCCGCGTCTTCAAGAAAACATACTGTACCCGCAATACCGCTACCGCATGCGAAGACTGGACGCCACCATACCATGTCATATCACTGAAACCCACTAGGCCAAACTAGCCCGCCTAGGTCATCTATTTTGGAATGGAGGGAGTACGTCTCTGTACTGCTATGATTTTGTGTTGTACATCTCTGTACTTTTGCTACGATTTTCCTACCCTATGAACCAAAGGAGGCCTGAATGTATCCATGTCGACTATTGTCTGATCGATCGCTAAGCCTACAATTTTAGGAGCTTGGGCTATTGGTTGATCGACGATGGATAAGTATAAGCGTACCACAAGCTCATCATCCCCAACGTTTCTCTTCGGTGAGTGTTTTGCAAGTACTATAGCTCACACAGTAGCTAGCCTACTAACACCAAGAATCATCAAGCAAGCCCTGCTGATATGATAAACAGTTCAAACTTACATCTAAGCATGCCATATATTACATCAAAAGCTGGTGAGGATACATCTGTTTCCATAACTCAGAGAGGGTTCGCATGATTCACTATCAAACAGAAGTAGCAAGTACTGCCCACACAAGACAGTGCACTAGCCCTAAGATGGTCTGATAACACACATCGTTTTGGTAATTAAACACAGGGCAATGCAAACTACCCTGAAGGATTAGCGCGACCAACTATTTCTTGTCATCGATCTCTCGGGCAATGGCCACAACACGGACAGCGGCATGGGAATCAATCTCTGGGGCGATGTCCACAGGACTGACCGTGGCATCGGAATCAATCTCTGGGGCGATGTCCATAGGATGGAAAGAGGCATCTGAATCGATCTCCGGGGCGATGCCAACAGGACGGACCGCGTCATCGAAAATGATCTCTGGGGCATTTTCCACAAGACGGGCCGCGACATCGGAATCATCAAGGATGTACACCGGCACCTGCACAACCCTAACATATTAGCAAGCACATTGCAAATAATCAAAAACCACAACTATGGTAATAAGCCATTATTTTTTACCTTGTGTAGCTCACCGGGGGATCTCATCCCTCCGGGGGCCATCTCCTCGTCCTGGATGGGGGCCATCACCTTGCCAGGGGAATACTGCTTCTCAATGGCGACTATCTCCTCAAACTCGGCCTTGAGCCTTGCATAGGTGGCCATCAGAGTTTTTGGGGTAGGCACGAAGGAGCCCTTACTGTTCTTCCAACTTTCTTTGAGGAGTTCGTCCACCAACATCATCAACTCTTTGGACAATGCTTGTTTCTTGGAGTTCTTGATCTCCATGGGTTGGCCCGCCAACATGGTCAATTCATTGGTCGGTGCTCACTTCCTGGAGATCGCTGTCTCCAGTGGGTTGTCCGCCGGCAACTCTTTGCCTAGTGCTCCAGGATCCATCAATAAACTGACAAACAAAAAGCAATCGAAAGGAAACCACAATCGCAATGAAAACAGGAAAAAGATAGGCTACGAGAATCGGTCGGTGCTTCGCAAAAAGAAGATTCTTGGAATGAAAATATAGCAGCATCATTGATTCGCCCACATTTCCTTCGTTGGTACAGAAGAAAAATGGCAGAAGTGAGTAGCCTTGAGTGAGGTTTTCTTCAAGAAAGGGAAAAAGGGCTTCAACAAGCGTTCCAGTGAAATGATGGTTGCTTTGTCCAGTCCAACTTGGAGGCCACTTTACCACTGCTGGTAAAGGTGTGGGTTTTGTGATATGACGGGTCATGACGGCCACACCGGGGTGACAGGTGAGTCTCGACTGTAGCACCTCACTGTTATTTGGTGGATGGCACGCGGGCCCGGATGCTTTGATGTCCCGCATGTAGATAGAGCGGCTAGTCATATAGGAGTGCTCAATATTGTGCACCGCGACCAAGGCGGAGAAGAAAACGATAGAACTACGTAATTAATGCATGAGTTTAATTAGGGTAGTTTTGTAAAGTACGAGATACATTCCTCCAATCGCCAAATGGCTTGGTTGATGAGATTTGAGATTTGAGCCCTATAAACTGGAAGGGAGGGAGTACTGCACACGGTGTAGTCTAGTCACTTGTTGAAATCTCTAGAAAGGCAAATACTCGTTTCCAGTTTATAGGGCTATACTACTCCCTCCGTCTAGGTGTGTAAGTCACTAACAAAAACCAAATAATCCCAAAACACTTAGGCGCGATGCATTAACTTCTATCCTTGTTTATTGTTTCTTGACATATCAACCAATAAGAGATGAGAGGTGTGCATGCTTTTAATGACTTGAGACCACCAAACACGACATGCAGTGGCTAGTTCATTGCATGCAATGCTATTAGTTAGCAAATAAACACTGGTGACCCCAGGAGGAAACGGTGCTAAGTGCGTGGACCTATGTAGAATGACTATCAACAAATGGATGATGGAGTTTAATTGTTAAACAATTCAATGAGGGAAGCTTAGCTACAAATTCAATGACTTAGGGTGGTCATAGTGGGGAGTAACTTAGACTAGTAACATGCATATGCTACTAGTCTATGTTACTATCTCTATAGTGCATAGTATCATAGATTAGTATCATGGTGGTCTCATTTATTGCCATGCATTACACATAGTAGCATCACATTTATTATTTTACGGTATCTACCTATGTTACTATAACCATTTCTCTCTTCTTTAATTGGCTGCCACATAAGCATGTTTATGAGTCCCAAGTGCATGATACTACTTATGTTACCCCCACTATGGCCAGCCTTACTCACTTAGACGGAGGGAGTAGCAAGTACTAGTACTACTACAATAGTGGGCTCAAATAGCAATTTTTTCTCATGCAAGAGCCTGGCTACTATATGCATGCTCCAAGGCACCGCACCATGCGAGCGTTCGCAAATGCCACGTTCGGGTTGCGCTTGGCTCTTCGCCTCTTTGAGAAGACGAACAATGATGTTACTCCTACTTCTACAGTATCGAATCCACTGCTGCATGTCCGTCCACCTCGTGCGGGAGGAATAGCGTGTAGCGAAAGCTTCTACTAGTCCTGCCAGCCACCATGCTCATGCGCGAGGGACGGACGGAACTTCATTGACTTATACTACTCCTGCCTTTGCGTCTATGATAGGTGGGCCCAACAGGTGGTAGGCCCACCTATCATGCAGCCAAAGGCAGGTGCAGTTAAGGCACCAGAGCTCAGTCCGCGAGGGAGAGGGCGTTGTAGTAATCAAACTTCTCGGTCTTGTACAAGTTGACGTGTCACATCAAAGCACTACACTCGATATAAGTCTTTTTACAAATTTCAAATGGACTACAACATACGGATGTATGTAGACATATTCTGCTTCGTATGTAGTCACTTGTTGCAATCTCTGAAAAGACTTATATTTGGAAACGGAGGGAGTACAATGCATGCATGCATGCCGTGACTTTCCTTTTGATACTTGCATGTGTTGATTTGATGCACCTTGCCAAATTTTGAGTATAAATTTAACTAACCAAATTTTCGTGCATGTCACAAAAAATTAGGGGCTGTTTGGATTGTGACTATGTTTGTCTTATGTTGCCACATTATTTTTCCCACACTTGCCACACTTGCCTAACTTGAGTTGCTCAAATTGTTAGACACACTTTGGCTTGCCTAAGGGAATCTTGCCACAATTTTTGTGTCTATGACATGTGGGGTTCACTGCTAATAAAAAATTCTTGTCTTAGGTGTGGCTAATAAAAAAGACTTATATTTAGGAACGGAGGGAGTAGAAAATATAAATAATAATGCATGTTGGGGAAACCCACGTTTCCGCTAATTTTAGCTGTGGGCTTGTTCACAATTTTTACGAGGGGGTGATTGTTCATTTAATGGAGGGACTTGTACCAGACTCGAACGATATAAAGTGCAACCTGGCACACCGTAACACCACTTGGAACAAGCGGGTAGCTATCTCAAAAAACAATCAACAACTAAAAAACCCGCGACGTGGCACGTAATACACAATTTTAGACGATTGTTTTGATGGAGTGAAAAAGGAAAACTATCCCACTACGTATATATAGGCCGGAGCCTCCGCACTTGCTTGCTAGGGTTGCTCTATTCATACACTCTCATCCTCTCTAGATCTAAACAAGATAGGGGTGGTAACACTGTCTTTCTCCCTTCAAAAAAAAATTGTCTTTCTATCCTCACCACTGGTTACAGATCCGGACGTATCCCCCTCCACTGGTGAAGGGGAGGAGGGGCAGCGTTTAGGCTGTCATCGACAGCGAGGGAGGAGAACCACTGTCGGCCGCACCGTTATCTCTGGCCGAGCGCCGGCGCGGGAGGTCCTCCGATCCCTTCGTCGTTGGCTGTGGGCGGATCCGGCCTCCCGCCGCCCACCTATCCACATCCCGATGACCTTTAGGTATATCTTTGTTCGAAACCGCCTTAGCTCTACTTCCCCAGCTCGCTACGTCGCTGCATGTGCATCATTTTCTACCTCTCAGCCCCTCTTGATCGGATGGTCCAACGTCACCTACTTTTTTCTTCTATTGTTAGAGGTAAAGCTACTTCATGGAGTCGAATCTTGTACTCCCTTCGTCTGGAAATACTTGTCATTGAAATGGATGTATCTAGATGTATTTTAGTTCTAGACACATCCATTTTGATGACAAGTAATTCCGGACGGAGGGAGTACTTGGTTCAAACAAGAAATGAAGTGGGGGTGGAGGAATTTAGTATGTACATCGGACTTGGTACAAACAGGAAGGAAAGGGGGTGAAAGTAGTACAGACTGGTCATCCAACCGGTCTCTTGGTCGAAAAGGGAAATATAGGGGTAACACTGTACACAGTGGTATGACCAGGACTAGATTTGCTATCCATACATAGGAGTAGGTGGCTAGAGTGGACAAAAATGGGACCAACCCAGATATGTTTCTTGGATGTTTGTTTCTCGGGGCAACAAACTATGAATCACCACTTTATGCCCCCATTTACATACATGGTGCTGGACTGCTGGTGCACTCACTGTCCCATGCCCTTATACCAAATATTTAGCTGTTTTTAATCTAATGTCCCTGGTAAAAATGAAGCCATGCCACTGTTATAAGCCATGACAAGTTTAGCCAAATGTTTTTTCCTGTAATTGTTTGAGACTCTAATTGTTTCCTCTGTAGCTTTTTGTGCAAACAGGGATATCCAATTCACCTGGTTGCTGTTGTGACCTTTTGGTGCACTGCACAAAACTCTTCTTAAAAGAAGTGACTTTTGTGCTGTTTAACTGGAATGTCAGAATGGAACAGTTGGTTCATTTCAGTGGAACTGCACAAAGGGAGATATGTGCTCCAATCCTCATCATCCATATTGGTGCCATAACCTTCCTTTAGGTAAGAATGATATTTAATGCATGTGTTCATCTCTATTTTCCGACTGCCATGAGAAAATAATGCTATTTTTTACTAGTACACTTGTACTCCCTCACTGACAAAACCAATTCTGAAATAGAAGGCCAATCATGTACTTGGTTTCACCAACTGGTGAGGAGAAAGAGAAACAGAACACGAAGAGGAGGAAGAAGAAGAATAAACAGTGCCAAGGCGATCTTGTTGAAGCCAGAGGCCTCAGTCGAGTCCATTCAAGGGCTCCGGCAACGACTACCTTACATGTGAGACGATCCTCCAGGGAGCCCTTCCACTTCTACTCTCTCACTTAATTAATTAGGAGTACTTAAGTACCACTAATTTATTGCTGCCTAATTTTTCCAGTCGGAGTTAAACAAATCTTTAGTAGGACCCTATGCTGAATCATGTACGTGTGTATGTTTGTCTATGGAGGTGAATCATGTGGTGGAGCAGGGAGGGAATATTATTACTGTCATGACATAATAGTGCTATTGTTTTGCATGTCAATTTATTGCCATTGGTTCAATGAGGCAATGTTTTGCGTATTGTCCATCATGAATTTGATGCTACTGTTAGAGTAATATGCTAATGTCTTCCTATCCTTTCTCACTAAGCTACTGAAGGTTTGAAAGTGCAACTATCCCTCAGTGGTTTTGGTAATTCCTAACAATATATAGCTCATTGAGCTAATGCTATTTCAAGATAAATATTTCAGGAAAGCTCAATGTTTGGCATGGCATGGATGAGAAATGTGGACCCCTCAAAATGCTAAGGACAAAAGGATTGGCTCAAGTTCAAAGCACAAGACTCTACATTTTCCATTTTAGTGATCCAAGATCACATTGAGTCCATAGGAAAAGACAATACTATCAAGAGGGGTGAGGTGTTGCTTAATGAGTTTCTTGCTCAAAGTGCTTAGTGATATGCTCCAAAAACTCTCAACTACTTTCTCACATCCACATATGATCCAAACCAAAAGTCAAACTCGGCCCCACCGAAACCTTCTATCCGGCGCCACCGAGTTCAGTTGACATAGCCATTGCCAGAAACCCTAGTCTTTTCGGTCTCATCGATAGGGATCTCGATCTCACTGAGATGGGATTGTAATCTCTCTATTTCCCTTTGTAATGTTTCAGTCAAACTGAGATGAGCGATCGATCCCACCGAGATTGCAATGCAAACTCTCTGTTTCCCTTTCATAACGTTTCGGTCCAACCGAGATGAGCGAATCGGTCCCACCGAGTTAGCCTGACCAACTCTCTATTTGTCTATTACCGAAATCGGTCTCACCGAGTTTGTGTAATCGGTCTCACCGAGATTATGTTATGTCCTAACCCTAACCATATCGGTCCCACCGAGTTGACATGTCGGTCCCACCAAAATGCCTAACGGTCACATTATGAACTAAATCGGTATGACCGAGTTTCTTGATTCGGTCCCACCGAGTTTGGTAAATTGTGTGTGGAGGCTATATATACCCCTCCACCCACTCTTCATTCGTGGAGAGAGCCATCAGAACATGCCTACACTTCCAACATACATTTTCTAAGAGAGAACCACCTACACTTGTGTTGAGGTCAAGATATTCCATTCCTCCCACATAAATCTTGATCTCTAGCCTTCCCCAAGTTGCTTTCCACTCAAATCTTCTTTCCACCAAATCCAAATCCTGTGAGAGAGAGTTCAGTGTTGGGGAGACTATCATTTGAAGCACAAGAGCAAGGAGTTCATCATCAACACACCATTTGTTACCTCTTGGAGAGTGGTGTCTCCTAGATTGGCTAGGTGTCACTTGGGAGCCTCCGTCAAGATTGTGGAGTTGAACCAAGGAGTTTGTAAGGGCAAGGAGATCGCCTACTTCGTGAAGATCTACCCGAGTGAGGCAAGTCCTTCGTGGGCGACGGCCATGGTGGGATAGACAAGGTTGCTTCTTCATGGACGCTTCGTGGGTGGAGCCCTCCATGGACTCGCGCAACCGTTACCCTTCGTGGGTTGAAGTCTCCATCAACGTGGATGTACGATAGCACCACCTATCGAAACCACGGATAAAAAATCTTTGTGTCAACATTGCGTTTGCCTCCTCAAACTCCTCCCTTTACCTTCTTATGCAATTGTTTTACATTCCGCTGCTATACTCTTAGAATTGCATGTGTAGATTGATTGCTTGACCTGTGCTAAGTTGCTAAAGTCTGCCAAGAACTAAAATTAGGAAAAGGCTAGATTTTTATTTGGTCAAGTTGTATAACCCCCCCTAGACATACTTTCGATCCTACAAGTGGTATCTGAGCTTTGGTCTCCATTTGCTTTGATTTCCATAGCTTCTGGTGGTCATAGCCTTGGTTCCACAACCTAGGAGAGTATGGCGTCTAGCGAGGGAAATTACCACCGTAGAGGTCCTTACTTTGATGGTAAAAATTTTGCTAGTTGGAAGCATAAGATGAAAATGCATATTCTTGGATATAACCCTACCATTTGGGCTATTGTGTTTATTGGCTTGCAAGGTGAATTCTTTGATGGGAGAGAACTGAACCGTGAAGGTACCGCGGAAGAGTTGAAGATGCTGCAATACAATGCTCAAGCTTGTGATATTCTTTTCAATGGATTGTGCCCCGAAGAATTCAACAAAATCAGCCGTCTTGAGAATGCAAAGGAACTTTGGGATACTTTGATTGACAAGCACGAAGGTACCAACTCCGTCAAGGAATCGAAATTGGAGTGCTTCAAAGTCAACTTGACAAGTTCAAAATCAAGGATGGTGAAGGCGTCGCTAAAATGTACTCTAGGCTTGCTCTCATCACAAATGAGATTGTCGGCTTAGGAAGTGAAGAGATGACCGACAAATTCATCATCAAGAAGATCCTAAGAGCCTTGGATGGAAAATATGATACCGTGTGCACATTGATCCAAATGATGCCCAATTACAAAGATCTCAAGCCAACGGAAGTCATTGGAAGAATTGTTGCTCATGAGATGTCACTCAAGGATAAAAGAGCTCCACAACAAGTCAAGTGTTGCTTACAAAGCCTCATGTGAAGCTCCCACATCATCAAGTGAGAAACAAACCTTCAATGAAGAATTGAGCCTAATGGTGAAGAACTTCAACAAGTTCTACAAGACTAGAAGCAAGGAAAGAAGTTCCAAGTCAAGGTCCTACAATGACAAAAGATCTTCTAGTCGTGAGCGTAATTGGTACAACTGTGGAAGACCCGGACACTATTCCAATGAGTGTACAGCTCCCTACAAAAGAAGAGAAGATTCTCCAAAAAGGAGTAGAAGAGAAGAATCACCATCAAGAGAAAAAAGGAGTAGAGATGATCATTATGAACGAAGAACATCCTGGAGAAGAAAGGATTCGGAAAGGAAGGACAAATCATCAAAGAGCTACACAAAACGAAGACACCAAGCTCATGTTGGTGAATGGGTATCCGGCTCCGACTCCGACAATAACTCCAAGAGAATCTATCACTCCGACTCCGAATATACTCAAGATGAAGGTGTTGCCGGTCTAGCACTTGTGTCAACCAACTCCTACGACATATTTGACTCACCAAGTGAACAAATTGGAAGATGCTTCATGGCTAAAGGCCCAAAGGTATCACATCTCGAGTATGTTGATTTCAATAGTGATGAAGACGACTTGTTAGGTGATGATGATTCACTTGTTGACAACTCTAGTGATGAATACTATGATGAAGCGTCAATTAATCATGCTAATCAGGAAAAAAGGAATGACAATGATAAGGAGAAGATTGAGCGCCTAACTAAAGAACTAAAAACTCTTAAGTTAGCTCATGAAACTATCTTGGAAGATCATCGAGAACTTTTAAAGACTCATGAGAAGTTACGCTTTGAAAATCTCAACCTTGAGCAAGAGCATGAGTTTTTAAAGGCAATCAATTGTGATCTTCGCAAGAAAAGTTCTTCTTACATTACCAAGCGTTTACTTTTATCTACTTACATGCCACAAGTCAAGTCTAGTAACAAGAACAAGAAAGATTCTTCATCTAGTAGTAACAACAATCATGCTAAATCCAATGTTGTTGCTTCTAGTAGTTCTCTTGATTCCACTAATGATTCTCTTAGCGAAGTTACATTTGAGCAATAAAATAGCTTATTGAAGGGAGTTATAGAGAAAGGTGTTTACAAGAGCCTTGTCGAAAGTAAGAAATTCGAGGAGATTGTACGCAAGCAAGGAAGGCACCGGAACAATCAAGTTGTTGGTTTTGAACGAAAGTTCAATGCCAATGGAGTTGAGTGGGAAGAAGATCAATACCCCAAGATGAAGTTTGTTCCTCAACAAGAGAAGTACGATCCTACTTCTTTCAAAGGAACACAAGCTCAAGATGATCTTCCACCACAAGACCACAAGCAAAAAGGCAAGGACAAGCTTCAAGAGGAGATTGATGCATTTGAAGAAGCTCCTAAGGCCTTGGTCAAGTGGGTTCCCAAGACTACATCAAGTTTTACTTCATCAAGTACGACTCTAACTCCAAGGATTCCCATAAAGATGATGTGGATCCCAAAGAAGAAGAACTAGAGAGTTCTTGAGCGTGACTCCGCCAACATACTTCACTCTTATCATTTTGGCAAGGACAAGTGCAATCAACTTCCACATCTTGCACTAGTTCAAGGAGTCACAAACCCTCTTGTTGGTAAGACAAGGGACAAGGTAACCTAATGCTTTCATGGACATCATCTTGTGTGTGCATCACTCTATGTCTATGGATATCCTTGTTTGTTCCTTGTGGGACTAACCCGTGTAGGTATTGAAAGTGCAATTCACTCCAATGGATTGCTCCGAATGATCTACATCAACATTGAGCATTCACATCTTCAACACCTACATGAATTCATCATCGACAAAACCCAAGGTTAGTTCATCCCTCTTAAGGGGGATCTCACAGCTAGTGGGAGCTTTACTCTAAGAATTGAGCTAAAGCAACTCTAATGGTGTGAACACAACAATGCTTTATGTAAAAGTGGTAACCCCACTTGTGCTTAAACGATGAGTATGACCTATGATCAAATGTTCTCATTTGACTCCTAAGTCAATATACTCATATATAGATGACCTAGTCATCACCAATTGCTTTATAGATGCTAGAGTGTTTGTGCATGCTTTGCCACATATTTCATTTGCCATTTTATTGTGTGAGCATGTTGGTTGCAAATTTTACTCATTTGAGGACATCCACTTGTTGTTTTGATTGTTTGGTTTCTTTCCTTTTGCCAAGTGGATGAACAAGAATGCCTAAGAACCTTCTCTAGCTATCTATGCTTTTCTCGTCTCAAGCTCTATTAATGCTACATCACAAAGTTTGATCAAGTCAGTTTCGAACCACTCTGTGTGAGGAGCACTCGGAGTCCCCAATTCGTCATAGACTTAAACTTCCAAAACCTCTTTGTGCATTTCGATCTGACCGATTCACCCTTTTCGGTCATACCGAGAACACTAAGTTGATCTAGGTTTCCAATCTCGGTGCAACCGATTAGAACCTTTCGGTCACACCGAGTTGCAGTAACTGCTCGCAGTTTTGCATCTTGGTGCCACCGAGTTGTTCCACTCGGTCACACCGACAGGGTTAGGTTATATATATACTGATGGGTCAAATTTTGGAATTTTTTCCGAAACTCTTCACCCGCGCGTAACCTGCTCTGCCTGTTCAGGTCTCGGGATCGTCTTCTCGCCGCTAGCGACCTCCCGCCGCTGGTCTTCGCCATCGTCAATGGCAATATGCCCCGCCGTTGCCGCCGTAGCAAGTTCACCGCCGAGTTAGGGTATGAACTTGATACTTTGTGCTATTCATTAACTCCGATTCTTAGCACATTGCTTTGCCATGATTTTTGCCACGTATGAAATCATCCTGTCCAGCAAAAACATCCTGTAGATTAGATTTGATTTGAAAGTTTAGGGTTAGGTTTCCGCCGAAATCATCTCGGACCGACCGAGTTGTTGAAATCGGTCTCACCGATTTGGCTTAGGACATTGCACATGCAATTTTCGGTCTGACCGAGAATTGTAAATCGGTGTGACCGAGTTCGATTCTCTATGAAACCTAGCAGTCTTGGTGCCACCGAACTGTGACTTGGTCTGACCGAGTTCACTAGTTTAGGTTCCAAAAGTTGCTTCGGTATCACCGAGTTTACAAATCGGTAGCTCCGAAATGCTTTCTGTGGAAAACTAAAACTAAGTTTTTGACTCAATTGTTTTGCAAAAACCTCTTTACTTTGTGATGCTCATCTACTCTACATCATCTATATCTATTCGCAGGGTCTACTGTCAGTGAGTTTGTAGAGATGTCTGATCAAAGTGATAGCCAGAACAAGTCTGAAGAGCAAGCTCAGATGAGTGAGGGCACTAGTCCCTCAAGCAGCTATGATGAGGGCAGCAGGAGCACACCCAGTAACTTGCCAAAGGAAGCTGCCAGGACAAGGAAGAAGAAAACCTCAGATTCAGAAGATGAGGATTATATTGCTATTGAGGATGAGGCCACCTCAAAGAAGAAAGACCATAACACTATGGCACACATGTACAAAGAGATCCCAAATGATGCTTTGGAGACTCATAAGTTTGGATCTGTCCATTTTGTGTTGTCTGGTTTGCCTACCATCAACCGGATCCTAAGGTACACATTGCTACCCAAGTCAGGTGATCACAAGATGGTCAAAGGACATGCTATCAATTTGCTACATTTGTTTGATGTGCCTCAAAAGTTTAAAGTCATGAGTCTGATTATGGAGACAATCAAAAGAACAATAGCTGATCAGAAGAGATCTTGTGGGTATGCCCCCACAAATTCAGGAGCTCATCAACTCTAAGATGGCACAGGCAAATATCTATTGGATAAGGAGCACCTGCCCATCTACCCTGACTTTGAGGACAACACTGTTGTTATGAATGAGAATGAACCTTCATCAGCTCAAGCATATGAGAAGAGAGAGAAGGAAAGGGCAGAGAAAGCTGCAAAGATGTCAACTGCTGAAGAGGCATCTCAAGTATTCCTGAAGAGCAAGTAAGATTAGCTTGGCTATCTGATTGCCTCCACCTTAAGGATTGAGAAGGGCTTGGCCACCCTTACTCAAAACCAGGAGAGCTTGAAGAGGATCATTGAGCAGAAATTCTATGCTCTTGATGTCAAGGTAACTGAGATCCAAATTGCAGTTGAGCAACTTCAGGAGGAAGTGGAGGACAAGAAGGGCAAGTCTACTACAGATGCTTTTGCTAGAGTGCCCAGAGGACAAAGATCTGCTCCAGTGCCAGTCACAGATACTAGAGCTACAACATCTGCACCAGCTGCCACAGCTTCAGTGCCACCAGCTCCAGCAGCCACTCCACCAGCTCCAGCTACATCTATAGACGCTTTCGTCTTTGGAGTCATCTCTACACCACCTAATGAAGACCAAGCCTGAGAGTTGTTTAGAACTATGCATCTTTTGAACTTTTTGGTAACTTGTTGCCAAAGGGGAAGAAAATGTATAGATCATAGGATTCGAGAGAGAGTGTTGCTCCTTATCTCTCTTTTTTTGGTTGAACTTGTTTGATTGTGTGCTTGTGAGCTACTTGGTTACTTGTTTGATCATGTGTTTGATGATATGCTACCCTTAATGCTTGTTGGATGATATTATCTCTTATATCCTTATATGATCATTCACTTTGCTTGGTGATGAGTGCATGTGTTCAATCATTATCATTTTGAGCGCTCCACCAAGATGTATGTGACATGAAAGAGTAACCCATGATCCTAACACATTGTGCATTTGCAGTCCAAAGCAAATTTTAAATAGTGCACAAATTTAGGGGGAGCTCTTGCTTATCACATACTTCTCAAAGCGATGATGTTTTTCAATCTTATTATCATTTGTCAAAGCTTTGATCTATATGTTGTCATCAATTACCAAAAAGGGGGAGATTGAAAGTGCAACTATCCCTGGGTGGTTTTGGTAATTCCTAACAACATATAGCTCATTAAGCTAATGCTATTTCAAGATAAATATTTCAGGAAAGCTCAATGTTTGGCATGGCATGGATGAGAAACATGGACCCCTCAAAATGCTAAGGACAAAAGGATTGGCTCAAGATCAAAGCACAAGACTCTACATTTTCCATTTTAGTGATCCAAGATCACATTGAGTCCATAGGAAAAGCCAATACTATCACGAGGGGGTGATGTGTTGCTTAATGAGTTTCTTGCTCAAAGTGCTTAGTGATATGCTCCAAAAACTCTCAACTACTTTCTCACATCCACATATGTCCCAAACCAAAAGTCAAACTCGGCCCCACCGAAACCTTCTATCCGGCGCCATCGAGTTCAGTTGACATAGCCATTGCCAGAAACCCTAGTCTTTTTGGTCTCACCGATAGGGATCTCGGTCTCACCGAGATGGGATTGTAATCTCTCTGTTTCCCTTCGTAACGTTTCGGTCAAACCGAGATGAGCGATTGGTCCCACCGAGATTGCAATGCAAACTCTTTGTTTCCCTTTCGTAATGTTTTGGTCAACTGAGATGAGCGAATCGGTCCCACCGAGTTTGCTTGACCAACTCTCTATTTGTCTATTACTGAAATCGGTCTCACCAAGTTTGTGTAATCGGTCTCACCGAGATTACGTTATGCCCTAACCCTAACCATATCGGTGCCATCGAGTTGACATGTCGGTCCCACCGAAATGCCTAACGGTCACACTATGTACTAAATTAGTCTGACCGAGTTTCACGATTCGGTCCCACCAAGTTTGGTAAATTGTGTGTAAAGGTTAGATTTTGTGTGGAGGCTATATATACCCCTCCACTCTCTCTTCATTCATGGAGAGAGCCATCAGAACATGCGTACACTTCCAAATACATTTTTTGAGAGAGAACCACCTACACTTGTGTTGAGGTCAAGATATTCCATTCCTCCCACATAAATCTTGATCTCTAGCCTTCCTCAAGTTGCTTTCCACTCAAATCTTCTTTCCACCAAATCCAAATCCTGTGAGAGAGATTTGGGTGTTGGGGAGACTATCATTTGAAGCACAAGAGCAAGGAGTTCATCATCAACACACCATTTGTTACTTCTTGGAGAGTGGTGTCTCCTAGATTGGCTAGGTGTCACTTGGGAGCCTCCGTCAAGAATGTGGAGTTGAACCAAGGAGTTTGTAAGGGCGAGGAGATCGCCTACTTTGTGAAGATCTACCCGAGTGAGGCAAGTCCTTCGTGGGCGACGGCCATGGTGGGATAGACAAGGTTGCTTCTTCATGGACACTTCGTGGGTGGAGCCCTCCGTGGATTCGGGCAACCGTTACCCTTCATGGGTTGAAGTCTCCATCAACGTGGATGTACGATAGCACCACCTATCGGAACCACGGATAAAAAATCTCCGTGTCAACATTGTGTTTGCCTCCTCAAACTCCTCCCTTTACCGTCATATGCAATTGTTTTACATTCCGCTGCTATACTCTTAGAATTGCATGTGTAGGTTGATTGCTTGACCTGTGCTAACTTGCTAAAATCTACCAAGAACTAAAATTGGGAAAAGGCTAAACTTTTATTTGGTCAAGTAGTATAACCCCCCCTCTAGACATACTTTCGATCCTACAAGGTTTCACCTTGATCCTACTTGTGCAAACAGGGATCATGTTGCGCCAATCATGCATTTTAGTGGAACTACACAAGACAATACAATGAACTGTATCCCAGCCAGTGCTTTAACTCTGCTGGAAGTTCTTGATAATCTTTCGATATAATCTCAGCACTGGTAAACAAGAGTGATTTCAACCATACGTTTGAAGTGCACAAAAATATATACTATTGAGTGAATCCAGTGAGTGCTTTATCATCTCTTATGGGACTAGATGAATAAGCTTTTTTTCTCTGGTTGATACGGGCCTAAGGCCTTCATCCATATTAGTTTGTTGTCATCTCTATTTGTATCATGCTACTGTCATGAGAAACTCCTTTATCTTTGCACGTTAAAGTTTTGCAACCTATGATAAATGGCAATGCTTTGAGTGTTGAGCTAATTGGCACTGATTAAATAAATTAATACCTCTCTTTAAGCAAGACTACTATGTTGCTAACTTTACCCATTAAGATAATGAGGGTGCTTCTATTTTTTAGTGTATGTTTCATCAACTAGTCCCACTATTACAATAATCTCACTCTCTCAATATATGTGCCAACAGGGATGCTCGATTTTGGTGGAACTGCACAGAAACTTTGGGTGCTTCATTGCCTCGACAGCTTCTGTCCTTTCCTATCAGTCGCTAATCTCAGCTTGCTTTCTTCCTTTGCTATCAGTCGCTTTGCTTATCTCGACTTCCAATCAAAGGAAATAGTAATTGATATGCTACCTCACACAGGTTGGTACTGGTCTTTATCCTGATTATTGTGCTTGTCATGTGCGGTAATTTGGTATTGTGCTACTGTTTGCCGGTTTTATAAAGGAGTAACTTGGAGCCTGAACCCGCAGGCAAATCATTGCATTGGGTGATTTCAGTAGAACTGCACAAAATGATCCAGATGGACAGATACTTATGCTGCTGCTATGTACTCCAAAGTTCACTCAAACAAGCATCGATGTTGACAAGAAGTGCCTATATTCATTCGAGTATCAACCGGCGTCAACCAGTTGTCAAACTCCAAGTATTAGGAGAGTGAACGCCAAAAATATTGCTTGGCCCATAGCCCAGAAGAACACAGTCCAGTCTTTGGTCCCAACTTGTGCCTTTTGGTTATCGATAGATATGGTAGCGAACTGTATGGCATGGAGTCTAAAGATTCCAGACAAGTTGGTTGACGCGTATATTAATCTTGCACTTAATCAGTCTGCACGCCAGGGATGCTCCATTTCAGTTGAACTGCACGAAAAATTTGGGTGATTCATTTTCTCAACCGCCTCCTTTCTCGTCTGCAATGTAGAATTTTGGCGAGCTACAGGACCAAGATGAGCCAGTGAACTAGTTGGATGAAAGTAGTGGCCAAGTTGCTCAAACCTCCCTCAGCACGAGGCCACTATTTGAGGATAAACCTACAAGCAAAGTTCAGATTCTTTGTGCTGCCTCTTATGTACTCGAAAGTTTGCTCGTACAAGAATTAATTTTAGCAAGAAGTACCTTCGACTGAACACCATTTACCAGTCTGTACCCTAGGTAATTAAAGTTCGTCCATGGATCATATTGGCTGTGATCTCAATCATTTGGATGCATAAACATACGGAACATGTGTATATCTAAATCTTTTGTGAATTATATATGAATATTGTCGTGTGATCTATCAATCATTTGGATGCATAGATATGCTGAACTTGTGTATATATGAATCTTTTGAGTTGTTGATAGTGAATGTTGGCTATGAATATGCATGTGTCCTGTGAACCTGACTTTGATACGAATGTTTACCTTTTCTGTTGTATTTGTGTGTGAACTTGTTAGTATGCCTACTATGGGGTATGTGACGTGTGGGTGTCAACGACACACCTTCTTCCTGAGAAGAATTGCACCTTCTTTGTTAGGGTAGCAACGGCGCATCAGCTCTTTTTAATCTTTTTGTTACTCTGTCTTCCCCTCTCCCCTGCTCAACCCCTGCCGTAATGTTTTTGGCCTCAAAACAAACATAGTACTATGTTGTTTTGGGGGCTTGATGAAAAATCGAGTGCTGGTTTCTGTAGGTTGTCCTACCCAGCAAATGGGCTGCTGGTCCACCACGATGGACTGGGAGGCTAAAAATACAAGTTGTATGGTACAGAGGCGAGTAAAAAGCGCTATCGAGAGCCATCCACTGAAGAAGAAGAAATCGCTCCTGATGTGCTTCTTCAGTCGTGCCGCCGGCCTCCTCTTTAATCCAGTTCGCTCGGGGATCTGGTATCATTTTTCTAGAGGGTGAATAAGTATCAGCTAGGCCTAAGTTCTGTATTTTAACATGCGTAACCCACAACATACGGAGACAGTGGTTTCAACTTAGTTTTTGAGGTCCATACGGGCCTATGGGCTTTTTCTTAAAGATCGGCAGCCCAATGTATTTTTTAATAAAACGCAGGTCTCTGTTCTATTTATCTATATATAAGAATAATAATGTTATGTCCAATTTATGTTTTCCCTTCTAACTACATTATATATATTTATATTATTACTATTATCGTATATTTTATATAGACTTATATATACATTATAAAAGCATCCCATGCGTTATTAACTTATAAAAGTAAATGTTTAACAGAAGTTGGCAAGGAAAATCTTGGTTGTTTTTGACTCACGGGCAAGGATAATCATGGTGATTGCGTACAAAAGCTTGCGAAGATTTTAAGGACCAATTTAATAATAACGTGCTCATTTTTATTTTTTATAAATAACTCGCTAATCTGTTAATTATATATATATAATGTGCCTCTCTAGTTTATTTTTTGATATTAATTGCTCCTTCTAACACAACATTATATATATAATGAGCCCAGCTAATTCATGTATTTCAAGGAAGTGCAAATGGGCTGGGATTTCTTAGAAAATATAAATGGGCCTGATTGACGCGAAATTATTTGTTCACCGAGCCCAGCAAATGGACTGTACATTCTAGAAAACATGGGTTAAATATATGCCACAGTTTTGCAGGCTGACATGTGAGCCTATAGGTCGAAGCCTACGCAGGGCATTGTCAACTTGGTCAACAAATGATTATGACATCCACAGCCATTGGATTTATATCCAACGACCAACATGCACCTTCAATCTCTCGTCTTCTTCCTCCAGCGTCACCGGGACCACCTGGTCCGGCCTTCGGCGGCTAGCGGCTCTACTTAGCACGCATCACTGCAAAGCGCTACCCCACCGCCGACCAGGATATCCCTCCACCCCTCCACACCTCCTGTTATTCTCCACCGACTGCAGCCCCACGCCGCTCCAAAACCAGTTATAACCCTTCTCCTCCTCTCAATCTGCGACTCCACTGCCGCGCCTTCCCATCTCCGAGTCGTTCCCGTCCGGGGCCTTTCCGTCATCCACCACCTCGCTGCGCTCGGTGCGGCGTGGTCAACAAACGAGAGTCATCGGAAGAGGACTATACATGGAGTGCCTGATGGCTGGGACCCACAAGGTCCATGGTCGCACACAAGGAAAGTTCCTCCTTATTAAGCTGAAAAAATGTTTCCTCCACCTGGCAGCTGGGACCCACCGGCTATATCTTCGCACGGAAGGAAGTGCCTCCTTGTTATGTGAAAAAAATTATTCCTCCCGTTGACAGTTGGGACCCGTCAGATTTGGTGGCTGACTTGTGAGCCTACTAAGCGGACGTGTACGCAGGGCTTTGTCGACTTAATCAACAAATGATTCTAGTGGCTGGACCGTTGGATGTTAATCCAACAGCCGTGCTCCTTCTTCAACCTCTGTTCTTGCTCTTCTCCCGTGGGCGGCACCGCGGCTGTGCTGCCGCGCACCCGAACCAGTAAGTTTCTCACTCCTCTCCATCTACGACTCCACTGCCCCGTCTTCCCCATCTCCGGGTCGTTCCAGTCTGGGGCCTCGCCGTCGTCCACCGGCCTTGGTGCGCTCGGCACAGTGTGGTCAACATGGTCAACAACCCAGAGTCATCGGAAGATGACTGTACGTGAGAGGCTGGTAGTGGGGACGCACCATGCCCATGGACGCATGCATGCAACGGAACACGGCATGGTCAACGTGGTCAAGGAACAACTTCCATCGGAAATGTACCATATGTGGAGAGGCTGACAGCTGGGCCCACGGCCGTAGCAAGGAAGTGCCTCCTTATTACGCGGAAAATAATGATTCCTCCACCTGACAGCAGGGACCCACTAGACGGGCCATCGTATTTTGTGAAAGAAAAAACGTTTCCCCCTGACTGTTGGGACCCACCAGACAAGCCACCGTATTTCGTGAAAAAAACGTTCCCCCGCTGTCAGCTCGGACCCACCACAAGTGCCTCCTTATTACGCAGAAAAAAAATTAATACTCCCCCTGCTAGCTGGGACCCACCTTGGTGGGAGGCTGACTTGTGGGCCTACTAAGTTGACGGGGACGAAGGGCTTTGTCAACTTAGTCAATATGAACGATTCTAGCTCCAGTGACCGTACGATGTCCATCCAACGGCCGTAGTGCTTCTTCAACCTCTGGTCTTCTTGCTCCACCCGCCCAAAGCAGCGCCGGTCGTGCCGCGTGCTCCTGCCTCCTGTGGCCGACTGTGATGCCGTGGAGGCCTCACCGCCCCCTACTACCCCACCGCTGGCCAGGCCATCCCTCTACTCACCCACACCCCCTGTTATTCTGCGGCGACGGCAACCTCACACCGTAGCCGAATGAGTGAACCCTCATACTCCTCTGCGTGTGGGCATACACTGCCACGTCTTCCCCGGCTCCGCGTCATCTCCTTCCTAGGCCTCGCCATTGTCCACCACCCTGGTGCTCTCGGCGCGGCGTGGTCAACGTGGTCAAGGAACGACTTCCATCGTAAGAGTACTGTACGTGGAGAGGCTGACAGCCAGGTCCACGGCGGCCGCAAGGAAGTGCCTCCTTATTACGCGCAAAATAATTATTCCTCCACCTGACAGCAGGGACCCACCTAACGGGCCTACTTATTTCGCGAAAAATGTTTCCCCCTGACTGTTGGGACCCACCAGCTACATCTTCGCACGCAAGGAAGTGCGTCTGGGAAAAAAAACAATTCGCCCCCCCTGACTGCTGGGACCCACCAGCTACATCTTCACATGCAAGGAAGTGCGCCCGGGCAAAAAGAAAACAATTCGCCCCCCTGACTGCTGGGACCCACCAGCTACATCTTCGCACGCAAGGAAGTGCCTGACAGTCGGGACCCACCTGGTCAAAGCATACGTAGCGTTGTCATTCTGGTCGCGAACGTGTACGTACATACTGGTCGATGTAGAGGCACACATGTGTCATAGTAGAGGCGCGCACGTGTCGTAGTAGGGGCGCGCACGTAGCATGTACACGTACGTACAATAGCCAGGGTGCAAGAAAGTAAATACGACCACGTACGTACATACGGGCGGGGTCTCGAACGCCTACTCACGCATACGTACGACCAGGGCTCGTGTACATGGCTGGGTCGAAAAGAAGAAACAGCATCGTCGTCGTGTTCATGGGGAGCCAACTGGCTGGGTCGGAACGGAATGCGTCGTCGTGTTCATCGGGAGGGCTTGGACAGAACAGGTGATGGAACGAGGCCTGGCATACCGCAGAACGGAGGAAACAGCCTTGTGTTCGACCGGCCGTGTTCGAAACAGGATCCTGTTCATTGGGAGGGGTCTGGAGTACCTCAAAACGGAGGAAATGGACTTGTGTTGGACCTCCTACGGTTGAAACGGGGTCCTGTTGAACGGGAGGGGTGTGGCGTACCGCAAAACGGAGGAAACGGACTTGTGTTGGAGCGCTACGGTCGAAACAGGGGTCCTGATCATCGGGAGGGGTGTGGCGTACCGCAAAACGGGACTCCACGGGATACTGTTCATCTCCACCGTCAACCTCCTCCAGCCTCCACGGGCTACTGTTCATCCACCGTCGACCTTCTCCAGCCTCCACCTGCTCCTGTTCATCCACGGGCTCCTATTCATTGATAACCCACAAGTATAGGGGATCGCAACAGTTTTTGATAAGTAAGAGTGTCGAACCCAACGAGGAGCTAAAGGTAGAATAAATATTCCCTCAAGTTCTATGGACCACCGATACAACTCTACGCACGCTTGACATTCGCTTTACCTAGAACAAGTATGAAACTAGAAGTACTTTGTAGGTGTTGTTAGATAGCTTTGCAAGATAATAAAGAACACGTAAATAAAAAGTAGGGGCTGTTTAGATAAACATGCAATAAAGTAAATATAGCGAGTGTGGAAAAGTGGTGGTAGGAGTTGTGGAATTGTCCCTAAGCAATTGACTATGTTACTAGACCGGTAATCACTATTGCAATTCTATTTGAGGGAGAGGCATAAGCTAACATACTTTCTCTACTTGGATCATATGCACTTATGATTGGAACTCTGGCAAGCATCCGCAACTACTAAAGATTCATTGTGGTAAAACCCAACCATAGCATTAAAGTATCAAGTCCCCTTTATCCCATACGCAAACAACCTACTTACTCGGGTTTGTGTTTCAGTCACTCACGCAACCCACCATAAGCAAATCATAAACATATTGCAAACCCTACAGCGGGAATCCCTCACGCTTGCGCGACACGGAGGGCACAATAGGACAACACCAATAATAAAACATGCAACTCAAACCAATCATAGCAATTCATCAATCACCGATAGGACAACGAAAATCTACTCAGACATCATAGGATGGCAACACATCATTGGAAAATAATATGAAGCCTAAAGCACCATGTTCAAGTAGAGGGTACAGCGGGATGCGGGAGAGTGGACCACTGTAGATAGAAGGGGGAAGGTGATGGAGATGTTGGTGAAGATGGCGGAGGTGTTGGTGAAGATCGCGGTGATGATGATGGCCCCGGCGGCGTTCCGGTGCCACAGGAAGCAAGGGGGAGAGGGTCCCCCCTTCTTCTTCTTCTTCCTTGGCCTTCTCCCTAGATGGGAGAAGGGTTTCCCCTCTCGTCCTTGGCTCCCATGGCGTGGGAGGGGTGAGAGCCCCTCCAAGATTGGATCTATCTCTCTGTTTCTGCGTTCTCTGATTCTACCCCTTCACCGTTTCCTTTATATCTGGAGATCCGTAACTCTGATTGGGGTGAATCTTTCGCTCAGATCTTTCTCATAAAATTATCTTTCTTGCGCCAAAAGAAGAGCATCAACCGCCTTACGGGTGGACCACCAGGGTCAGGGGCGCGCCTGGGGGGTAGGGCGCGCCCCTACCTCGTGACCACCTCGGACACCGTCTCGCGTTGATTTTACTTCCCAAAAATCATAAATATTCCAAAAGAAATCTCCGTCCGTTTTTATCCCGTTTGGACTCCGTTTGATATTGGGTTTCTGTGGAAAAAAACATGCAATAGACAGGAACTGGCACTGGGCACTGGATCAATATGTTAGTCCCAAAAAATAGTATAAAAAGTTGCCAAAAGTATATAAATGTTGAATAATATTGGCATGGAACAATAAAAAATTATAGATAAGACGGAGACGTATCATTCATCCAGCCTCCACCGCGCGCTACTCCATCGGCTACTGTTCAACCACCCCTCTCCACGAGCTCCTGTTCAACCACCCCTCCACGGGCTACTGTTCATCCACCCCTCCACCTTCTACTGTTCGTCCAGCCCTCCACGGGGTCGTCCTATTCATCCAGCCCTCCACGGGGTCCTGTTCATCCAGCCCCAACCGGCTCGATCGATCGGGGTCCTGTTCATCCAGAGGCAACACCACGGGGTCCTGTTCATCCACCCCCACCGCTCAATGTTCATCCAACCCCACCCCCCGCAACACTCACTGTTCATCTAGAGGCAACATCGATCGGCTTCAGTTAGCAGCAGTAGCGAAGGAATCGCTCGATCGGGTTCAGTTAACAGCCATCGATCCATCGCTCTGGTTCAGTAACGTGTAGCCTGCAGTGCAATCGCTCGGGTTCAGTTAGAGCCCAATGCCTCGCTCGGATTCAGTTAGAGCTCAACGCCTCGCACACACGTGCGTACGTGTACGAGAGAAATGTGCATCGCTCAGCCCCCGACCACCCACCGTAACCGGGAACTCGCCGAAATTTTCCTCGCCCTCGCTTCTACCATGGTTTTTTTCCGTCATGGACGACCCAAAGAATGTCATGCAGCTGCGTCTCCGGCCCGCCCAGGATGAAAAGCCCATTTTATGTCATGATTTTTTGTCATAGAAGTAGGAGCCCACCACATCTATGATGATACCGGGTTTGTCACAATTATCATCATAGAAGTGTCATAAGTATGACAGAAAAAAATCGTTCAGCCCAAAATGTCACGGATCTGTCTTTTTTTGTAGTGTGCTAACTTACTTTGATTCCAAACCTCTTAATTACACAAAGTGGTGAAACACTAAGATATGCACGGTCTCCTACCTCATATGTCACCTCCTTACGTTTTGCATCTGCATAACTCTTCGTCTGGACTGTGCTATCTTCAGCCTGTCACGAATCAACTTGACCTTCTCCTCAGCATTTCTGATCAAGGCTGGCCCAAAGAACTGACGCTCTCCAACCTCATCCCACATCAACAGTGTCCTGCACTTTCTGCCATACAATACCTCAAATGGTGCCATCTTCAGACTAGCCTGATAACCGGTATTATATGAGAACTCTACATAAGGTAAATTATCATCCCAACTGGACCCTGATACGTCTCCAACGTATCTATAATTTTTTATTGTTCCATGCTACTATATTACCCGTTTTGGATGTTTATGGGCTTTACTTTACACTTTTATATCATTTTTGGGACTAACCTACTAACCGGAGGCCCAACCCGAATTGTTGTTTTTTTGCCTATTTCAGTGTTTCGAAGAAAAGGAATATCAAATGGAGTCCAAACGGGATGAAACCTTCGGGAGCGATCTTTTTGGAACTAATGCAAACCTGGAGACTTGGAGTGGATGTCAAGCAACAACCCAGGCGGCCACAAGGGTGCCCGGCGCGCCCCCTGGGGCTGGGTGCGCCCCCACCCTCGTGGGCCCCTCAAGTGTCCACTGACCTACTTCTTCCTCCTATATATTCTCCCGTACCCTGAAACCATCAGAAGCGACCACGAAAACCTAATTCCATCGACGCAACATTCTGTATCTGTGAGATACCATCTTGGAGCCTTCGCCGACGCTCCGCCGGAGGGGGAATCGACAACGGAGGGCCTCTACATCATCTCCAAGGCCTCTCCTATGAGTTGTGAGTAGTTTACCACAGACCTTCGGGTCCATAGTTATTAGCTAGATGGCTTCTTCTCTCTCTCTTTGATTCTCAATACAAAGTTCTCCTCAATCTTCTTGGAGATCTATTTGATGTAACTCTTTTTGCGGTGTGTTTGTCAAGATCCGATGAATTGTGGGTTTATGATCAAGTTTATCTATGAGAAATATTTGAATCTCCTCTGAATTCTTTTATGTGTGATTAAGTTATCTTTGCAAGTCTCTTTGAATTATCAGTTTGGTTTGGCCTACTAGATTGATCTTTCTTGCAATGGGAGAAGTGCTTAGCTTTGGGTTCAATCTTGCGGTGTCCTTTCCTAGTTACAGTAGGGGCAGCAAGGCACTCATTGGATTGATGCCATTGAGGATAAAAAGATGGGGTTTATATCATATTGCATGAGTTTATCCCCCTACATTATGTCATCTTTCTTAATGCGTAACTCTGTTCTTCATGAACTTAGGGTTTAGGGTTTAGGAGTCGGTCGATGTGTGGAGTAATAGTAGTAGATGCAGAATCGTTTCGATCTACTTGTCACAGACATGATGCCTATATACATGATCATGCCTAGATAATCTCATAACTATGCGCTTTTCTATCAATTGCTCGACAGTAATTTGTTCACCCACCGTAATACTTATGATATCATGAGAGAAGCCACTAGTGAAACATATGGCCCCCGGGTCTATCTTTTATCATATAAGTTTTCATCTATCTTTTATTTGCATCTTTTATTTTCCAATCTATATCATAAAAATACGAAAAATATTTATCTTATCATATTATCTCTATCAGATCTCACTTTCACAAGTGGCCGTGAAGGGATTGACAACCCCTTTATTGCGTTGGTTGTGAGGTTCTTGTTTGTTTCTGTAGGTGCGTGGGACTTTTGAGGAGCCTCCTACTGGATTGATACCTTGGTTCTCAAAAACTGAGGGAAATACTTACGCTACTTTGCTGCATCACCCTTTCCTCTTCAAGGAAAACCAACGCAAGCTCAAGACCTAGCAAGAAGGATTCCTGGCGCCGTTGCCGGGAAGGTCTTCGCTCAAGTCAAGACATACGAAGTACCCATCACAAACTCATCTCCCTCGCATTACATTATTTGACATTTGCCTCTCGTTTTCCTCTCCCACACTTCACCCTTGCCGTTTTATTCGCCCTCTCTTTCCCAATCTCCTCTCTCTTTCGCTTGCCTTTTTGTTTGCTTGTGTGTTGGATTACTTGTTGCGATGGCGCAAGATAATACCAAATTGTGTAACTTTTCCAATACCAATAATAATGATTTCCTTAGCACTCCGATTGCTCCTCTTAATGATGTTGAATCTTGTGAAATCAATGCTGCTTTGCTGAATCTTGTTATGAAAGATCAATTCTCCGGCCTTCCTAGTGAAGATGCCGCTACTCATCTAAACAACTTTGTTGATTTGTGTGATATGCAAAAGAAGAAAGATACGGATAATGATATTGTTAAACTGAAGTTATTTCCGTTTTCACTTAGAGATCGCGCTAAAACTTGGTTTTCGTCCTTGCATAAGAATTGTATTGATTCAGGGAACAAGTGCAAAGATGCTTTTATCTCTAAGTATTTTCCTCCCGCTAAGATCATATCTCTTAGGAATGATATTATGAATTTTAAAAAACTTGATCATGAGCATGTTGCCCAATCTTGGGAAAGAATGAAGTTAATGATTCGCAATTGCCCTACTCATGGTTTGAACTTATGGATGATCATACAAAAACTTTATGCCGGATTTAATTTTGCTTCTAGAAATCTTTTAGATTCGGCCGCGGGAGGCACTTTTGTGGAAATCGCCTTAGGAGAAGCTATTAAACTCCTTGACAACATTATGGCTAATTATTCTCAATGGCACACCGAAAGATCTACTAGTAAAAAAGTACATGCTATAGAAGAAATTAATGTTTTGAGTGGAAATATGGATGAACTTATGAAATTGTTTGCTACTAAGAGTGCTCCTATTGATCCTAATGATATGCCTTTGTCTACTTTGATTGAGAATAATAATGAATCTATGGATGTGAATTTTGTTGGTAGGAATAATTTTGGTAACAACGCTTATAGAGGAAACTTTAATCCTAGACCGTTCCCTAGTAATTCCTCTAATAATTATGCTAATTCCTACAACAACTCTTATGGAAATTTTAATAAGATGCCCTCTGATTTTGAGAATAGTGTTAAAGAATTTATGATCTCTCAAAAGAATTTTAATGCTTTACTTGAAGAAAAATTGCTTAAAGTTGATGATTTGGCTAGGAACGTTGATAGACTTTCCCTTGATGTTGATTCTTTGAAACTTGAATGTATTCCTCCTAAGCATGATATTAATGAGTCTCTCAAAGGCATGAGAATTTCCATTGATGAGTGCAAAGAAAGAACCGCTAGGTTGCATGCTAAGAAAGATTGCTTTGTAAAAGCGTGTTCTTCTAGTTTCCATGATAATAATGATGAAGATTTAAAAGTTATTGATGTGTCCCCTATTAAATCCTTGTTTTGCAATATGAATCTTGATAATTATGGGACTGGAGATGAGTCAACTTTAGTTAAAAGGCGTCCCAATAATTCAGAGTTTTTAGATCTTGATGCTAAATTTGGTAAAAGTGGGATTGGAGAGGTCAAGACATTAAATAGCATTGAACCCATTATCTTGGATTTCAAGGAATTTAATTATGATAATTGTTCTTTAATAGATTGTATTTCCTTGTTGCAATCCATGTTGAATCCTCCTCGTATTTATAGTCAAAATAAAGCTTTTACCAAACATATTGTTGATGCCTTGATGCAATCTTATGAGGAAAAACTTAATTTGGAAGCTTCTATACCTAGAAAACTTTATGATGAATGGGAACCTACTATAAAGATTAAAATTAAAGATCACGAGTGTTATGCTTTGTGTGATATGGGTGCTAGTGTTTCCACGATTCCGAAAACTTTATGTGATATTCTAGGTTTCCATGATCTTGATGATTGCTCTTTAAACTTGCACCTTGCAGATTCGACCATTAGGAAACCTATGGGAAGGATCAATGATGTCCTCATCGTAGCAAATAGGAATTATGTGCCCGTAGATTTTATCGTTCTTGATATAGATTGCAATCTTTCATGTCCTATATTTCTTGGTAGACCTTTCCTTAGAACGATTGGTGCAATTACTGATATGAAGGAAGGGAATATTAGATTCCAATTTCCATTAAGGAAAGGCATGGAAAACTTTCCAAGAAAGAAAGTTAAATTACCTTATGAATCTATCATGCGAGCTACTTATGAATTGAATGCCAAAGATGGCACTACTTAGATCTATCCTCGCTTTTATGCCTAGCTAGGGGAGTTAAACGATAGCGCTAGTTGGGAGGCAACCCAATTTTATTTTTGTTTCTTACTTTTTGCTTATGTTTAGTAATAAATATTTCATCTAGATTCTGTTTAGATGTGTTTTCATGTTTTAATTACTGTTTGTGCCAAGTAGAACCTATAGGATAACCTATGGTGATAGTTAATTTGATTTTGCTGAAAAATAGAAACTTCTGCATGCACGAAAATAATTCTAGTAATTCACAGAAACATGATTTTGCATTGATTCTTTTTTCTGTAGATCAATAGACAAATTTCCAGGACTTTCCATTTTGGTAGGATTTTTAGAGTTCCAGAATTATTCGAGAGTTACAAATTGCTACAGACTGTTCTGTTTTCGACAGATTCTGTTTTTCGTGTGTTGTTTGCTTATTTTGATGCATCTATGGCTACTATCGGGGGGTATGAACCATAGAGAAGTTGGAATACAGTAGGTTTAACACCAATATAAATAAATAATGAGTTGATTACAGTACTTTATGTGGTGGTTTTTCTTTCTTGCACTAACGGAGCTTATGAGATTTCCTGTTGAGTTTTGTGTTGTGAAGTTTTCAAGATTTGGGTAAAGATTTCATGGACTATGGAATAAGGAGTGGCAAGAGCCTAAGCTCGAGGATGCCCATGGCACCCCAAGATATTCAAGGATAACCAAAAGCCTAAGCTTGGGGATGCCGCGGAAGGCATCCCCTCTTTCGTCTTCGTGTATCGGTAACTTTACTTGGAGCTATATTTTTATTAGCCACATGATATGTGTTTTGCTTGGAGCGTCTTGTATGTATGAGTCTTTGCTTTCTTAGATTACGACAATCATCCTTGCTGTACACACCTTTTGGCAGAAACCCACATGATTTGGAATTTATTAGAATACTCTATGTTCTTCACTTATATCTTTTGAGCTGGATAGTTTTGCTCTAGTGCTTCACTTATATCCTTTAGAGCACGGTGGTGGCTTAATTTTGTAGAAATTGTTGATCTCTCATGCTTCACTTATATTATTTTGAGAGTCTTTTAGAACAGCATGGTATTTGCTATGGTTATAAATTTGGTCCTAGAATGATGGGCATCCAAGTTGGGTATAATAAAAACTATCATAGAAAGTGAATTTGATGCTATGATCAATTTTATGCTTGATAATTGTTTTGAGATTGGAGGTGGTGATATTAGAGTCATGCTAGTTGGGTGTGAATTTAAAGAATACTTGTGTTGAAGTTTGTGATTCCCGTAGCATGCACGTATGGTGAACCGCTTTGTGATGAAGTTGGAGCACAATTTTATTTATTGATTGTCTTCCTTATGAGTGGCGGTCGGGGATGAGTGATGGTCTTTTCCTACCAATCTATCCCCCTAGGACCATGCGTGTAGTACTTTGTTTTCAAGGGCTTGTAGATTTTTGCAATAAGTATATGAGTTCTTTATGACTAATGTTGAGTCCTTGGATTATACGCACTCTCACCCTTCCACCATTGCTAGCCTCTATTGTGCCGTGAAACTTTCGCCGGTACCATACACCCACCATATACCTTCCTCAAAACAGCCATCATACCTACCTATTATGGCATTCCCATAGCCATTCCGAGATATATTGCCATGCAACTTTCCACTGTTCCGTTTATTATGACACGCATCATCATTGTCATATTGCTCTTTGCATGATCATGTAGTTGACATCGTATTTGTGGCAAGGCCGCCTTCATGATTTCTATACATGTCACTCTTGATTCATTGCATATCCCGGTACACCGCTGGAGGCATTCATATAGAGTCATATCTTGTTCTAAGTATCGAGTTGTAATATTGAGTTGTAAGTAAATAAAAGTGTGATGATCTTCATTATTAGAGCATTGTCCCAAGTGAGGAAAGGATGATGGAGACTATGATTCCCCCACAAGTCGGGATGAGACTTCGGACTTTACAAAAAAAAGAGAAAGGGCAAATAAAAAAAGAAAGGCCAAATAAAAAATATAAATGAGAGAAAAAGAGAGAAGGGACAATGCTACTATCCTTTTTACCACACTTGTGCTTCAAAGTAGCACCATGATCTTCATGATAGAGAGTCTCCTATGTTATCACTTTCATATACTAGTGGGAATTTCTCATTATAGAACTTGGCTTGTATATTCCAATGGTGGGCTTCCTCAAAACGCCCTAGGTCTTCGTGAGCAAGCAAGTTGGATGCACACCCACTTAGTTTGTTCTGTTGAGCTTTCATACATTTCTAGCTCTAGTGCATCCGTTGCATGGAAATCCCTACTTACTCACATCAATATCTATTAATGGGCATATCCATAGCCCATTGATACACCTAGTTGATGTGAGACCATCTTCTCCTTTTTGTCCTCTCCACAACGACCCTTCTATTCCACATATAGTGCTATGTCCATGGCTCACGCTCATGTATTGCATGAATGTTGAAAAAGTTTGAGATTACTAAAGTATGAAACAATTGCTTGGCTTGTCATCGGGGTTGTGCGTGATTAAATACTTTGTGTGATGAAGATAGAGCATATCCAGACTATATGATTTTGTAGGGATAACTTTCTTTAGCCATGCTATTTTGAGAAGACATGATTGCTTTATTAGTATGCTTGAAGTATTACTATTTATTATGTCAACATGAACTTTTATTTTGAATCATTTGGATCTGAACATTCATGCCACAATAAAGAAAATTACATTGAGAATTATGCTAGGTAGTATTCCACATCAAAAATTTTGTTTATATCATTTACCTACTCGAGGACGAGCAGGAGTTAAGCTTGGGGATGGTTGATACGTCTCCAACGTATCTATAATTTTTTATTGTTCCATGCTATTATATGTTGGAAATATGCCCTAGAGGCAATAATAAAAGGATTATTATTATATTTCCTTGTTCATGATAATAGTCTTTATTCATGCTATAACTGTATTATCCGGAAATCGTAATACACGTGTGAATACATAGACCATAATATGTCCCTAGTAAGCCTCTAGTTGACTAGCTCGTTGATCAACAAATAGCCATGGTTTCCTGGCTATGGACATAGGATGTCATTGATAACGGGATCACATCATTAGGAGAATGATGTGATGGACAAGACCCAATCCTAAGCATAGCACAAGATCGTGTAGTTCGTTTTGCTAGAGCTTTTCCAATGTCAAGTATCTTTTCCTTAGACCATGAGATCGTGTAACTCCCGGATACAGTAGGAGTGCTTTGGGTGTATCAAACGTCACAACGTAACTGGGTGACTATAAAGATGCACTACAGGTATCTCTGAAAGTGTCTGTTGGGTTGACACGGATCGAGACTGGGATTTGTCACTCCGTATGACGGAGAGGTATCTCTGGGCCCACTCGGTAATGCATCATCATAATGAGCTCAAAGTGACCAAGTGTTTGGTCACGGGATCATGCATTATGGTACGAGTAAAGTGACTTGCCGGTAACGAGACTGAACGAGGTATTGGGATACCGACGATCGAGTCTCGGGCAAGTAACGTACCGATTGACAAAGGGAATTGTATACGGGGTTGTTTAATCCACGACATCATGGTTCATCCGATAAGATCATCAAGGAGCATGTGGGAGCCAACATGGGTATCCAGATCCCGCTGTTGGTTATTGCCCGAGAGTCGTCTCGGTCATGTCTACGTGTCTCCCGAACCCGTAGGGTCTACACACTTAAGGTTCAGTGACGCTAGGGTTGTATGAATTTGAGTATGCAGCATACCGAATGTTGTTCGGAGTCCCGGATGAGATCCCGGACGTCACGAGGAGTTCCGGAATGGTCCGGAGGTAAAGAATTATATATAGGAAGTATTGTTTCGGCCATCGGGAAAGTTTCGGGGTCACCCGGTATTGTACCGGGACCACCGGAAGGGTCCCGGGGGTCCACCGGGTGGGGCCACCCATCCCGGAGGGCCCCAAGGGCTGAAGTGGGGAGGGGAACCAGCCCATAGTGGGCTGGTGTGCCCCCCTTGGCCCACCCCCTGCGCCTAGGGTTGAAACCCTAGGGTGGGGGGGGGGCACTTGCCTTGGGGGGCACTCCACCCCCCTGGCCGCCGCCCCCCTTGGGAGATTGGATCTCCCAGGGCCGGAGCCCCCCTTGGGGGCCTATATAAAGGAGGGCAAGGGGGAGGGCAGCCACACTCTGTGCATTGGCGCCTCCCTCCCCCTGCTACACCTCGTCCTCCTCCCGCAGCAGCTTGGCGAAGCCCTGCCGGAGTTCTGCTGCATCCACCACCACGCCGTCGTGCTGCTGGATCATCATCAACCTCTCCTTCCCCCTTGCTGGATCAAGAAGGAGGAGACGTATCCCATCCCGTACGTGTGTTGAACGTGGAGGTGCTGTCCGTTCGGCACTTGGTCATCGGTGATCTGAATCACGGCGAGTATGACTCCATCATCACCCTTCCCTTGAACGCTTCCGCACGCGATCTACAAGTGGTATGTAGATGCAATCTCACTCCCTTGACTTGTTGCTTAGATGAACTCATAGATGGATCTTGGTGAAACCGTAGAAAAATTTTAATTTTCTGCAATGTTCTCCAACAGTGGCATCATGAGCTAGGTCTATGCGTAGTTCTCTATTGCACGAGTAGAACACAATTTTGTTGTGGGCGTAGATCTTGTCAACTTGCTTGCCACTACTAGTCTTTTCTTGCTTCAGCGGTATTGTCGGATGAAGTGGCCCGGAACAACCTTACACGTATGCTTACGTGAGACCGGTTCCACCGACAGACATGCACTAGTTGCATAAGGTGGCTGGCGGGTGTCTGTCTCTCCCACTTTAGTTGGAGCGGATTCGATGAAAAGGGTCCTTATGAAGGGTAAATAGAAGTTGACAAAATCACGTTGTGGTTATTCGTAGGTAAGAAAACGTTCTTGCTAGAACCCAATTGCAGCCACATAAAAGATGCAACAACAATTAGAGGACGTCTAACTTGTTTTTGCAGCAATTGTCATGTGATGTGATATGGCCAGAAGTTGTGATGAATGATGAATGATATATTGTGATGTATGAGATCATGTTCTTGTAATAGGAATCACGACTTGCATGTCGATGAGTATGACAACCGGCAGGAGCCATAGGAGTTGTCTTTATTTCTGTATGACCTGCGTGTCATTGAAGAACGCCATGTAAATTACTTTACTTTATTGCTAAACGCGTTAGCCATAGAAGTAGAAGTAGTCGTTGGCGTGACAACTTCATGAAGACACGATGATGGAGATCATGGTGTCATGCCGGTGACAAGATGATCATGGAGCCCCGAAGATGGAGATCAATGGAGCTATATGATATTGGCCATATCATGTCACTACTATATAATTGCATCTGATGTTTATTATGTTTATGCATCTTGTTTACTTAGAACGATGGTAGTAAATAAGATGATCCCTTACAACAATTTCAAGAAGTGTTCTCCCCTGACTATGCACCGTTGCTAAAGTTCGTCGTTTTGAAGCACCACGTGATGATCGGGTGTGATAGATCCTTACGTTCACATACAACGGGTGTAAGACAGTTTTACGCATGCAAAATACTTAGGGTTAACTTGACGAGCCTAGCATGTACAGACATGGCCTCGGAACACAGAGACCGAAAGGTCGAACACAAGTCGTATGGAAGATACGATCAACATGAAGATGTTCACCGATGATGACTAGTCCGTCTCACGTGATGATCGGACACGGCCTAGTCGACTCGGATCGTGTAACACTTAGATGACTAGAGGGATGTCTAATCTGAGTGGGAGTTCATTGTAATAATTTGATTAGATGAACTTAATTATCATGAACTTAGTCTAAAACCTTTGCAAATATGTCTTGTAGATCAAATGGCCAACGCTCATGTCAACATGAACTTCAACGCATTCCTAGAGAAAACCAAGCTGAAAGATGATGGCAGCAACTATACGGACTGGGTCCAGAACCTGAGGATCATCCTCATAGCTGCCAGGAAACAATATGTCCTAGAAGGACCGCTAGGTGACGCTCCCGTCCCAGAGAACCAAGACGTTATGAACGCTTGGCAGTCTCGCGCTGATGATTACTCCCTCGTTCAGTGCAGCATGCTTTACAGCTTAGAACCGGGGCTCCAAAAGCGTTTTGAGCAACACGGAGCATATGAGATGTTCAAGGAGCTGAAACTAGTTTTCCAAGCTCATGCCCGGGTCGAGAGATATGAAGTCCCCGGCAAGTTCTATAGTTGTAAGATGGAGGAAAATAGTTCTGTCAGTGAGCACATACTCAAAATGTCTGGGTTGCACAACCGCCTGTCCCAGCTGGACATTAACCTCCCGGACAAGGCGGTCATTGACAGAATCCTTCAGTCGCTCCCACCAAGCTACAAGAGCTTTTTGATGAACTACAATATGCAGGGGATGGTGAAGACCATTCCTGAAGTATTTTCAATGCTAAAGTCAGCAGAGGTTGAGATCAAGAAAGAACATCAAGTGTTGATGGTCAATAAGACCACTAAGTTCAAGAAGGGCAAGGGCAAGAAGAACTTCAAGAAGGACGGCAAGGATGTTGCCGCGCCCGGTAAGCCAGTTACGGGAAGAAGTCAAAGAATGGACCCAAGCCTGAGACTGAGTGCTTCTATTGCAAGGGGAAGGGTCACTAGAAGCGGAACTGCCCCAAATACTTAGCGGATAAGAAGGCCGGCAACACCAAAGGTATATTTGATATACATGTAATTGATGTGTACCTTACCAGTACTCGTAGTAACTCCTGGGTATTTGATACCGGTGCCGTTGCTCATATTTGTAACTCACAGCAGGAGCTGCGGAATAAGCGGAGACTGGCAAAGGACGAGGTGACGATGCGCGTCAGGAATGGTTCCAAGGTCGATGTGATCGCCGTCGGCATGCTACCTCTACATTTACCTACGAGATTAGTTATAAACCTTAATAATTGTTATTTAGTGCCAAGTTTGAGCATGAACATTGTATCTGGATCTTGTTTGATACGAGATGGCTACTCATTTAAATCCGAGAATAATGGTTGTTCTATTTATATGAGAGATATGTTTTATGGTCATTCTTAATGAATCTCGAGCGTAATATTACACATATTCATAGTGTGAATGCCAAAAGATGTAAAGTTGATAACGATAGTCCCACATACTTGTGGCACTGCCGCCTTGGTCACATTGGTGTCAAGCGCATGAAGAAGCTCCATGCTGATGGACTTTTAGAGTCTCTCGATTATGAATCATTTGACACATGCGAACCATGCCTCATGGGCAAAATGACCAAGACTCCGTTCTCCGGAACAATGGAGCGAGCAACCAACTTATTGGAAATCATACATACCGATGTGTGCGGTCCAATGAGCATTGAGGCTCGCGGAGGATATCGTTATGTTCTCACTCTCACTGATGACTTGAGTAGATATGGGTATGTATAATTAATGAAACACAAGTCTGAGACCTTTGAAAAGTTCAAGGAATTTCAGAATGAGGTAGAGAATCAACGTGACCGAAAGATAAAATTCCTACGATCAGATCGTGGAGGAGAATATTTAAGTCATGAATTTGGTACACACTTAAGGAAATGTGGAATCGTTTCACAACTCACGCCGCCTGGAACACCTCAGCGTAACGGTGTGTCTGAACGTCGTAATCGCACTCTATTGGATATGGTGCGGTCTATGATGTCTCTTACCGATTTGCCGCTATCATTTTGGGGATACGCTCTAGAGACAACTACATTCACTTTAAATAGGGCACCATCTAAATCCGTTGAGATGACACCGTATGAATTATGGTTTGGGAAGAAACCTAAGCTGTCGTTTCTAAAAGTTTGGGGATGCGATGCTTATGTCAAGAAACTTCAACCTGAAAAGCTCAAACCCAAGTCGGAAAAATGCGTCTTCATAGGATACCCTAAGGAAACCATTGGGTATACCTTCTACTTAAGATCCAAGGGCAAGATCTTTGTTGCCAAGAACGGATCCTTTCTGGAAAAAGAGTTTCTCTCGAAAGAAGTAAGTGGGAGGAAAGTAGAACTCGATGAAGTACTACCTCTCAAACAGGAAAGTAGTGCAGCACAGGAAAATGTTCTTGTGATGCCTACACCAACTGAAGAGGAAAATAATGATGATGATCAAGGTACTTCGGATCAAGTTGCTACTGAACTTCGTAGGTCCACAAGGACACGTTCCGCACCAGAGTGGTACGGCAACCCTGTCCTAGAAATCATGTTGTTAGACAACGGTGAACCTTCGAACTATGAAGAAGCGATGGCGGGCCCAGATTCCAACAAATGGCTTGAAGCCATAAAATCCGAGATAGAATCCATGTATGAAAACAAAGTATGGACTTTGACAGACTTGCCCGATGATCGGCGAGCGATAGAAAACAAATGGATCTTTAAGAAGAAGACGGACGCGGATGGTAATGTTACCATCTATAAAGCTCGACTTGTCGCTAAGGGTTATCGACAAGTTCAAGGGGTTGACTACGATGAGACATTCTCTCCCATAGCGAAGCTGAAGTCCGTCCGAATCATGTTAGCAATTGCCGCATACTATGATTATGAGATATGGCAGACGGACGTCAAAACGGCATTCCTTAACGGACATCTTAAGGAAGAGCTATATATGAGGCAGCCGGAAGGTTTTGTCGACCCTAAGAATGCTAACAAAGTATGCAAGCTCCAGCGATCCATTTATGGGCTGGTGCAAGCATCTCGGAGTTGGAACATTCGCTTTGATGAGATGATCAAAGCGTTTGGGTTTATGCAGACTTCTGGAGAAGCCTGCGTTTACAAGAAAGTGAGTGGGAGCTCTGTAGCATTTCTCATATTATATGTAGATGACATACTCTTGATGGGAAATGATATAGAACTTTTGGACAGCATTAAGGCCTACTTGAATAAGTGTTTTTCAATGAAGGACCTTGGAGAAGCTGCTTATATATTAGGCATCAAGATCTATAGAGATAGATCGAGACGCCTCATAGGTCTTTCACAAAGCACATACCTTGATAAGATTTTGAAGAAGTTCAAAATGGATCAGTCCAAGAAGGGGTTCTTGCCTGTATTGCAAGGTGTGAGATTGAGCTCGGCTCAATGCCCGACCACGGCAAAAGATAAAGAAGAGATGAGTGTCATCCCCTATGCTTCAGCCATAGGATCTATTATGTATGCCATGTTGTGTACCAGACCTGATGTAAACCTTGCCGTAAGTTTGGTAGGAAGGTACCAAAGTAATCCCGGCAAGGAACACTGGACAGCGGTCAAGAATATCCTGAAGTACCTGAAAAGGACAAAGGACATGTTTCTCGTTTATGGAGGTGACGAAGAGCTCGTCGTAAAGGGTTATGTCGACGCTAGCTTCGACACAGATCTGGATGACTCTAAGTCACAAACCAGATACGTGTATATGTTGAATGGTGGAGCAGTGAGCTAGTGCAGCTGCAAGCAGAGCGTCGTGGCAGGATCTACATGTGAAGCGGAATACATGGCAGCCTCGGAGGCAGCGCATGAAGCAATTTGGGTGAAAGAGTTCATCACCGACCTAGGAGTCATACCCAATGCGTCGGGGCTGATCAAACTCTTCTGTGACAACACTGGAGCTATTGCCCTTGCCAAGGAGCCCAGGTTTCACAAGAAGACCAGGCACATCAAGCGTCGCTTCAACTCCATCCGTGAAAATGTTCAAGATGGAGACATAGATATTTGCAAAGTACATACGGATCTGAATGTCGCAGATCCGTTGACTAAACCTCTCTCGCGAGCAAAACACGATCAACACCAGAACTCTATGGGTGTGCGATTCATCACAATGTAACTAGATTATTGACTCTAGTGCAAGTGGGAAACTGTTGGAAATATGCCCTAGAGGCAATAATAAAAGGATTATTATTATATTTCCTTGTTCATGATAATAGTCTTTATTCATGCTATAACTGTATTATCCGGAAATCGTAATACACGTGTGAATACATAGACCATAATATGTCCCTAGTAAGCCTCTAGTTGACTAGCTCATTGATCAACAGATAGCCATGGTTTCCTGGCTATGGACATAGGATGTCATTGATAACGGGATCACATCATTAGGAGAATGATGTGATGGACAAGACCCAATCCAAAGCATAGCACAAGATCGTGTAGTTCGTTTTGCTATAGCTTTTCCAATGTCAAGTATCTTTTCCTTAGACCATGAGATCGTGTAACTCCCGGATACTGTAGGAGTGATTTGGGTGTATCAAACGTCACAATGTAACTGGGTGACTATAAAGATGCACTACAGGTATCTCTGAAAGTGTTTGTTGGGTTGACACGGATCGAGACTGGGATTTGTCACTCTGTATGATGGAGAGGTATCTCTGGGCCCACTCGGTAATGCATCATCATAATGAGCTCAAAGTGACCAAGTGTTTGGTCACGGGATCATGCATTACTGCACGAGTAAAGTGACTTGCCGGTAACGAGACTGAACGAGGTATTGGGATACCGACGATCGAGTCTCGGGCAAGTAACGTACCGATTGACAAAGGGAATTGTATACGGGGTTGTTTAATCCACGACATCGTGGTTCATCCGATCAGATCATCGAGGAGCATGTGGGAGCCAACATGGGTATCCAGATCCCGCTGTTGGTTATTGCCCGAGAGTCGTCTCGGTCATGTCTACGTGTCTCCCGAACCCGTAGGGTCTACACACTTAAGGTTCGGTGACGCTAGGGTTCTATGAATTTGAGTATGCAGCATACCGAATGTTGTTCGGAGTCCCGGATGAGATCCCGGACGTCACGAGGAGTTCCGGAATGGTCCGGAGGTAAAGAATTATATATAGGAAGTATTGTTTCGGCCATCGGGAAAGTTTCGGGGTCACCCGGTATTGTACCGGGACCACCGGAAGGGTCCCAAGGGTCCACCGGGTGCGGCCACCCATCCCGGAGGGTCCCACGGGCTGAAGTGGGGAGGGAAACCAGCCCATAGTGGGCTGGTGCGCCCCCCTTGGCCCACCCCCTGTGCCTAGGGTTGAAACCCTAGGGTGGGGGGCGCCCCACTTGCCTTGGGGGGCACTCCACCCCCCTGGCCGCCGCCCCCCTTGGGAGATTGGATCTCCCAGGGCCGCCCCCCCCTGGGGGCCTATATAAAGGAGGGCAAGGGGGAGGGCAGCCACACCCTGTGCATTGGCGCCTCCCTCCCCCTGCTACACCTCGTCCTCCTCCCGCAGCAGCTTGGCGAAGCCCTGCCGGAGTTCTGCTGCATCCACCACCACACCGTCGTGCTGCTGGATCATCATCAACCTCTCCTTCCCCCTTGCTGGATCAAGAAGGAGGAGACGTCTCCCGTCCCGTACGTGTGTTGAACGCGGAGGTGTTGTCCGTTCAGCACTTGGTCATCGGTGATCTGAATCACGGCGAGTACGACTCCATCATCACCCTTCCCTTGAACGCTTCCGCACGCGATCTACAAGTGGTATGTAGATGCAATCTCACTCCCTTGACTCGTTGCTTAGATGAACTCATAGATGGATCTTGGTGAAACCGTAGGAAAAATTTTAATTTTCTGCAACGTTCTCCAACATTATATTACCCGTTTTAGATGTTTATGGGCTTTACTTTACACTTTTATATCATTTTTGGGACTGCCCTACTAACTGGAGGCCCAGCCCGAATTGCTGTTTTGTTTTGCCTATTTTAGTGTTTCTAAGAAAAGGAATATCAAACGGAGTCCAAATGGGATGAAACCTTCGGGAGCGTTCTTTTTGGAACAAATGCAAACCTGGAGACTTGGAGTGGACGTCAAGCAACAACCGAGGCGGCCACGAGGGTGCCCGGCGCGCCCCTTGGGGGTGGGCGCGCCCCCACCCTCGTGTGCCACTCGAGCGTCCACCGACCTACTTCTTCCTCCTATATATACTCCTGTACCCTGAAACCATTAGAAGCTACCATGAAAACCTAATTCCACCGCTGCAACCTTCTGTATCCGCGAGATCCCATCTTGGAGCCTTCGCTGGCGCTCCGCCGGAGGGGGGCGGAATCGACCATGGAGGGCCTCTACATCATCTCCAAGGCCTCTCCTATGAGTTGTGAGTAGTTTACCACAGACATTCGGGTCCATAGTTATTAGCTAGATGGATTCTTCTCTCTCTTTGATTCTCAATACAAAGTTCTCCTCGATCTTCTTGGAGATCTATTCGATGTAACTCTTTTTGCGGTGTGTTTGTCGAGATCCGATGAATTGTGGGTTTATGATCAAGTTTATCTATGAGAAATATTTGAATCTCCTCTGAATTCTTTTATGTGTGATTAAGTTATCTTTGCAAGTCTCTTTGAATTATCAGTTTGGTTTGGCCTACTAGATTGATCTTTCTTGCAATGGGAGAAGTTCTTAGCTTTGGGTTCAATCTTGCGGTGTCCTTTCCCAGTTACAGCAGGGGCAGCAAGGCACGCATTGTATTGTTGCCATTTAGGATAAAAAGATGGGGTTTATATCATATTGCATGAGTTTATCCCTCTACATCATGTCATCTTTCTTAATGCGTTACTCTGTTCTTCATGAACTTAATACTCTAGATGCAGGCAGGAGTCAGTCGATGTGTGGAGTGATAGTAGTAGATGCAGAATCGTTTTGATCTACTTGTCACGGATGTGATGCCTATATACATGATCATGCCTAGATAATCTCATAACAATGCACTTTTCTATCAATTGCTCGACAGTAATTTGTTCAGCCACCGTAATACTTATGCTATCTTGAGAGAAGCCACTAGTGAAACCTATGGCCCCTGGGTCTATATTTTATCATATAAGTTTTCATCTATCTTTTATTTACCAATCTATATCATAAAAATACCAAAAATATTTATGTTATCATATTATCTCTATCAGATCTCACTTTTGCAAGTGGCCGTGAAGGGATTGACAACCCCTTTATTGCGTTGGTTCTTGTTTGTTTCTATAGGTGCGTGGGACTTTTTAGGAGCCTCCAACTGGATTGATACCTTGGTTTTCAAAAACTGAGGGAAATACTTACGCTACTTTGCTGCATCACCCTTTCCTCTTCAAGGAAAACCAACGCAAGCTCAAGACGTAGCAGACCCATAGTCCAAAGCACAAGCTCTCAACATATCCTCCAAAATCTGATTTACCCTCTCTGTTTGCCCATCTGTTTGTGGATGGAAAGCTATACTGAACTCCAGCCTGGTGCCCAAGGATTCATGCAACTGGCGCCAAAATTTGGATGTGAACTGAGTACCTCTATCAGACACTACCTTCCTTGGAACTCCATGCAGACAAACAATTTTAGACATATAAATCTTTGCTAGCTGAGCACTCGTATAAGTAGTCTTTACCTGGATGAAGTGAGCAACTTTACTCAAACGATCAACAACCACCCAAATAGAATCATAACCTGACCGAGTCCTGGGTAGACCTATAATGAAATCCATACCAATCTCATCCCACTTCCAATCTGGTATAGGCAATTGTCGGCGTTCTGGGAACGGGGGTCCCGAGACTTGCCTACCTGCGGCCTGCAGCGTGGCTCACCAGCGGCCCAGTACGACCTGTCTTCGTCAACCCAAGTTCAAGACCCTCGCGAGGGGCAAGCCTCGTGGGGCGGACGACACAAGGCTTCCTCAGGGGCGGCCTCACCAGGCAGGCTCGCGAGGAGGCGGAGAGATCAAGGCAAGGGGTACCTCGCGAGGTGCTCGTGACGCAAACCATGACAATCAAGACCAGGCTGGCGCCAGGCGGGTGCCAACCTACGCAGTGTCCTCGTTTCCTCTTTGGTGCAAAGGGGGCAAGCGCAGGCGCGGAGTACCGATGAATCAGGCAAAGGTTTCCATATCGGTGCGACGAGACCAAGATCAGCAGGACGGCAGGACGGAGGTCACCATGGAGCCCAAGACGGCATCATTGCCAGTGCCTTTGGCGGTCGAAGACCACCTTTAGTCAGGATAGCTTGTACTAGTTGTCCCCTTTCACAATGGCCGTTGTTGGCTCCCTTCCCGCTCAATATTTGGGAAGAGGACCAGGGACTCTATATATATATAGGGCTAGCCACCATAGTAGAGGGAGGGGTTCATCCGCATTCCACCACCACAAGAACACTCTATACTGTTCATCATCAGCCCCAGAGGCAATCTACCACACCACACACAGGAATAGGGTATTACACCACAAGGGTGGCCCGAACCTGTATAAATCTCGTGTCCCTTGTGTTATTCATCGTGCTAGCTTAGAATCGCGGCGAAGTTTTGGGGCATGAATCGGTAGGGAGAAGATCTTCGTGCGCACCCCAGAGTTCGAACCTTAAGGGTTTTGCCGGAACCTGATATCCGACATTTGATGCGCCAGGTAGGGGTGCGCCGGAATCTTCTTTCCGCTGTTCTGCGTTCCATTGCTTCGTCACATCCATGGCAGACACTCGCCAAGCTCGCGCCGAGCGTCGGGCTGCTCTCGCCGCCCGCGTCGCCCAGACGGCCCCCGTCGGTGGGCCTCCTCATCGTTCTCCGTCGCCTGCTGCCACCGGCCCGACAGGGAATGAGCACCAATCATCTTCGCTGCACCCCTCGGTGCGGTTGGAAGGCCGCACCGCCACTCCATCGCTGACTCCAGCTGGTTCGTTGTCTCACGCTCGTCGCGCTCCCACGGACGCGCAGGCCGTGTTGCTCCGGGCACGTGAGCTCCTACACTACCGCCCCGTCGACGACCTCTACGAGGAGTGGCTCGCTCGCATCACCGAGCTCGTCAGCGCCGTAGGGGGCTCTCCTGCGCCATCCCTCTCGCTGCCTCGCCCGCCGTCCTGCATGGGGGATGCGGCTCAGGGGGTGCCTCCGCCACCTCCTCCCTAAGAAGGCACCCTGGCTCCAAGGCGTGTGGCCCCTGGACGTGACCCACCATGTCCAGCGCTCGCGCGACAAGAAAGAAGCTGTCAAGAAATCCCTCGGCCTCAAGAAGGCGCTCACGTGCTCCCTACACCAGCACGTCAAGACCGCATCCCTGCGCCAGCACGTCAAGACCCCATGCTGCCCCTGGCAGCAGCACGCGGGAACCATCAAGAGCAGGCCCCACGTCTGCAAAAAGCTCCGGTGGCAACAACATGTTACCGTGCCTTCACCATTGAGCTACGCGGCGTCGCCTGGCCATACAAGTTCAAGCCGGATTTGCCTCCTCGCTACGACGGCACCGCCGACCCTACGGAGTTCCTGTAGCTCTACGAAGTTGGCATCGAGGCGGCCAACGGGGACGAAAAGGTCATGGCGAACTGGTTTCCCATAGCGCTCAAGTATGGTGCCCGCACCTGGCTCCTCAACCTGCCTCCCAGCTCGATCTCCTCTTGGGACGAGATGCGCAGCCGTTTCATCGCCAACTTCCAGGGCACTCGCGACCGTCCTCTGGCCGTGGTGACCTACACCGCATCAAGCAGCAGCCTGGAGAGACCCTGCAGAAGTACATCCAGCGCTACAACAACGCTCGCCTCAAGATTCCCAAGGTGACTGAGGAGGCCATCATCTCAGCGTTCTCTGATGGCGTCCGCGACGTCAAGATGAAGGAGGAGCTCACTATCCACGAGGATCTGTGCACATCTCTGGAGCTGTTCAACCTGGCGACCAAGTGCGCAAGATATGAGGAGGGGCGCCTCTCCCTTCTCGTGCTTCCAGCTGCTGACCCAGAAGAGAAGAAAGCCAAGGCCAAGGACGTGAAGCGTAAATGAGCAGCCGTACTCGCAGTAGAACCAGACACGAAGCACAACAGGGACCAGCCAGAGTCGTCCAAGGGTAGCCGATTCTGCGCCTACCACAACTTCTACACGCACAATAGCAACGAATGCCAGAGCTCAGAGCCGTTCGAGAAGGACGCATGGGTCGACGCCCCAAGCGCAATGACCGGGGCTACGGCCGAGGAGGAGGAATAGGTGGAGGACGATGGGACGACCGAGGCCCTCGCCAGGAGTGGCGTGACCGCCCTCGCGAGGATCGCTGGCAGGACCAGCCTCGTGAGGGGGCTTGGAGGGATCAGCCTCGCGAGGATCGCCCACGGGGCAACGCAGGCCTTCCTCCTTTGCCACCACCACCAAGAAGGAATGATGACCACCACCAGGACGAGGGGGTTGGGGGCTTCTAGGAGCCACGTGCTATCGCTTGCATCTTGAGCGGAGCCCAGGCCCCGTCTTCCCAGCGCATCTTCAAGCAATTTTCTCGCGAGGTGAATGCAGTCCTCCCCAAGCTTGAGGCCACGCGCCCTCTCAGGTGGTCCATGTGCGCCATCACTTTTAGCTTAGCAGACCAACTCAAGTGTGCGGCTACGGCTGGCATCCTCCCAATGCTTTGTTCCCCAGTCATCAGCAACGCGCAAGTTACCAGGACCCTCATTGATGGCGGTGCAGGGCTCAACGTTCTGTTCATCGAGATGTTCAACAACCTTCAAGTGGCATATGATCAACTTCAGCCTACCAAGCCTTTCTCAGGAGTCACTGACGGCTCCACTACCCCGATAGGGTAGGTTCGCCTCCCTGTCACTTTCGAACAGCTCAACAACTATTGTATCGAGCTCATCGACTTCGACGTTACCCACATTCGCCTGCCATACAATGCCATCCTTGGGTATCCAGCCCTGGCCAAGTTCATGGTGGTGACCCACCATGGTTACAATGTCATCAAGATGCCGGGAAGCGGCGGAATCATCACAGTCCCCTGCGAAGAGAAGGATGCGGTGTGCTCCCTCGAGCGCGCCTTCCAAGCTGCATCAAACGAGGACCTAGACCGCAAGAGCGAGAACCCTCCTGAGGCAGTTCCCAAGAAGAAGAAGACATCGCCCATCTCAAGACCTCAGGAGGTTGGTATCTCTGGAGGTGCCGCGTCAAGATCTGCGCCTGTGCAATGGGCGCCTCCCTCCATCGCATAAGAAGGCGCGCCCAGCGCCCTCCTCGGGCAGGGCTCGGGGGCTCTCCTCTGGAGGGCCTCAGACTTTGCCAAGATCACGAGGGAGGCGCTCGGGCACCACTTGGAGGCGTGCTTCGCAACACGTTTATGTCAGTAAGGCATGGGGCAAGGAAGGCCCAACCCTCAGGAGTTCATCACCAAGACTACTCAGGAGCTTCAAGAATCAAGAGCCATACACAGCGATCGCCGCCTGCCTGGTGTAGCTCCCCATCCAGGCGAGAATGGCGGGCTGCGTGTCTGCATTGACTGCCCAGGGCTCAACCGAGCCGCGTCTCAGGAGCGCTTCTGGCCTTCGTGTGTGGGACGTTGAGAGGGTCCGCCGCACAGCTACGTTCGCATGCCTTTCAGCCTGCCGAACACGACTGCCACTCACCAGCGCCACCTGCAGAGCATTCTGGCGGCTCAGGAGGCGGGGCATCACGCGGTCCTGGCGGAGATGGAGATGGTCCTCGAGGAACCACCTGGACCCCCAGAGCCTCCCGAGGCTCAGGGCTCCGGTGGCTCGTGAGGATCGGCCTCTTCACCATGCATCTTCAGCACCTCCTCTACAACGGTACCAGGTGAAATCTTCCGAGTTCATTTCAGCTGGGAGCACCCTCGGGGCTGCATCATTCCCAGGTCGCGTGGGTTTGTCCCTGTGGCATCTATCCCTTTTGCTTATGTCTTTAGTTTACCTTGCTGGGGGCGCCCCTCAGGCTGCCATCATCCCCAAGCTGCTCGGGCCTAACCCAGTGGCATGTATCCTTCCTGTGTTTATCTAAGCTAATTTGCCTTTCATGCTTAACCTTCATGTGATAATCACCTGCTCGATTGACACCTACCTTTGGAGCTGCTCGCGCTGGCACGACGCTTGTGCATGGGTCCGTCCCCACAACATCGACAAATTGTAGTGGTCAAGCTCTGGCCCGTGGCAGCCCCGCAACGTCACCTCACCCGGCCCTCAGTGCCCTCACCACTCTCTCGGAGCAACCAAATGGCCGATCGGCAATCGTAATGGCAACCCGTGCACCTCTTGTGTTGGTTGCAGGAACCCCCCCCCCCCCGAGGTCTACAGCGGGTGGCACCACGAGCTCTCTCTTTCTTTCCCGCACGATCCACTCGCGCGTTAAAAGGGGGGCTCCTGAGCATTGTGACTCAGGAGCTCTTACTGGCTCTCCAGCCCTCACCCCCTGGCATTGTCCAAGGCATCACGACCTGGCATACCAGCAGCGGCTGAGCTTGCTCGAGGGCCGGGAGCTGAGGATGTAGAGCACTAAGGAGAATGTGGGGAAGAGAGGGGAAGCTCGCGAGAGCCCAACCCAGCTACATCCTAGCCGCCGACGCGCAAGTCTGGCGTGACGTGAAGGAGCGGCTCCATGCTTCCAAGATAAGTTTCGTGCCTAGAACAGCTAATCGACGCGGCCCTAAATCTCCACTTGATGCGGCTCTGTGATGGCAATGTTGCCTTCTTTCTCATCTTTCGACGGCTGCTTGTGCATGAAGGGGGACCTCCTGAGCATCGTGCCTCAGGGGCTCTTACTGGACCTCGGGCCGCTCACCTCCTAGCCTTGACCACGTCATCGCGACCTGGCATACCAGCGACAGCTGAAGCCTGCCTAGGGACCGGGACATGTCAGTGTAGAGCACCAAGTCGTCGCAGGGTTAGAAAGGAGGAACCAATACGGGACAGGACAAGCACTTTCACCGCTTCATAATAAGGATAATATCAACAAAAGGCATTGCAGACCCTTTACATGCCCCCACGGGGTGTTTTCTCGATCGCAGGGAACAAAAGGCGCGAATCCTAAGGAGCCCTAACTACACGCGCCCCCATGGCCGACGCCATCATCAATAGTGGGCCACGGGAGGCCGGCGCCAATCCCATCCAGATCAGCCGCGTTGGCAGCCTGATACAGCCGCCTTGCTCTGGGCATGACGTGACCTCGGGGGTGCGTAGCTGTTGTCGTTCGTCTCCGGAGTCGCGAAGAGCTCGGGAGAGTCGCTGGACTCCCAGGCATCGGCGCTACTGCCAGAGGAGCCGCCAGGGAAGCGTGCGGCAGGCCTAGCCCTTGCCAAGTCGATGTCCTGGCTACCTCCTCTGGGCAGCACTCCAGCCGGCGGCCTTCTGCATCGAATACCTTGAAGAGCATCAAGGAGGCACCATCGTATTGAAATGAATCACGAGGGCACCCCCTGTTTGGCAGACCCGGGCGATCTCGCCCCAGCCCCGGGTCATGAAGACCTTGCCCGGAGCGACGACTTCAACATCCGCTCCGGTCGCCGGAGCACCGCAGTCGGCGTGCTGCAGGCAAAGCTTGAGATCCCCCTCGGCGGCATGTCGAAGGCGAAAAATGGAGGGAAGCGGACCTAGGTGCTCGGAGGCATCGTGGCGTGGAGCACGAGCTCGCGAGAGGAATCCGCGGCGTGGACTCTAGGAGCAATGACGCGCACCGCCATGGCTCGTCGACCTCGCCGGCGGCGCGGGCGGCGTCGCTCGGCGTCCCCTTCTCAAGGGCCCTCGGCCCGGGCATACAGGGGGAGCGGGAACCTAGGAGGTGGCCGCTCGCACCAAGGCCTCATCATCTCCGGCCTCGCAACCTTGACGCGGCAGCCAGGAACCAGCCATTTCTTCGGCGGGAGCGGGTCAGGCCCCTCCCGTGGGGCCTTTCCTTTCTCTTCGGCTGAGAATCGGCGGATCGGTGCCATTGGCGTCAAGATGGAGGTGGAGCAAGGGAGAAGAAGTAGGCAGAGCAAGAAGATATGGACAACGGGGGCTCACGCCTCCCCGTACTTATAGTCCAGAGGGGGCCAACCGTCGGTCTCCACGATCACAGGTAATGATGACTCTTTTTGCATGCAGCAGGGACTTATCAAATCGGGCAGTTGCCGAGGCAGCGTGGGGAAGCGGAGACGCCCACGTCCAATCAACCGCCATGCGACGACCAAGGCCGCAGGTTGTTGGGGCCCGTGGCACTCCGCACTTGCCCTTTGGCTTCGCTGCTAAGCCGAGCATGCCTTGGGCCCGGGGGCTACTGTCGGCGTTCTGGGAACGGGGGTCACCAGACTTGCCTGCCTGCGGCCTGCAGCATGGCTCACCAGCGGCCCAGTACGGCCCGTCTTCATCAACCCAAGTTCAAGACCCTCGCGAGGGGCCAAGCCTCATGGGGCGGACGACACAAGGCTTCCTCAGGGGCAGCCTCACCAGGCAGGCTCGCGAGGAGGCGGAGAGATGAAGGCAAGGGGTACCTCGCGAGGTGCTCGTGACGCAAGCCATGACGATCAAGACCAGGCGGGTGCCAGCCTATGCAGTGTCCTCGTTTCCTCTTTGGTGCAAAGGGGAAAGCGCAGGCGCGGAGTACCGAGGCATCAGGCAAAGGTTTCCATATCGGTGCAACGAGACCAAGATCAGTAGGACGGCAGGACGGAGGTCATCGTGGAGCCCAAGACGGCGTCATCGCCAGTGCCTTTGGCAGTCAAAGACCACCTTTAGTCAGGATAGCTTGTACTAGTTGTCCCCTTTCACAATGGCCGTTGTTGGCTCCCTTTCCGCTCAATATTTGGGAAGAGGACCAGGGCCTCTATATATATAGGGCTAGCCACCATAGTAGAGGGAGGGGTTCATCCGCATTCCCCGACCACAAGAACACCCCTCGCGAGGCTATTCTTCCTCTGTACTATTTATCATCAGCCCCAGAGGCAATCCACCACACCACACACAGGAGTAGGGTATTACACCACAACGGTGGCCCGAACCTGTATAAATCTCGTGTCCCTTGTGTTGTTCATCATGCTAGCTTAGAATCGCGGCGAGGTTTTGGGGCATGAATCGATAGGGAGAAGATCTTCGTGCGCACCCCAGAGTTCGAACCTTAAGGGTTTTGCCGGAACCCGATATCCGACAGCAATGGTTGTAACAAGTGTGCTAGTCTCTGATGTTCTGCTTTAACTCTCTGGCACACATCACATGTTGCAATATATCCAGCAATTTCCTCTTCAGGCTAGGCCACCAAAATCATTCCCTAAAATCCAAATACATCTTAGTATTACCTGGCTGAATAGAATAAGGTGAATCATGCGCCTCCTGAAGAATCAACTTCCTAATATCTGCATCTTGAGATACACAAATACTCTTCTCAAACCATATGGCCCCATGTTCATCTTCATGGAAACCTTCTGCCTTACTTTTAACCATATTCTCTTTTATCTCAGCAATCTCCTTATCACCCTTTTGAGCTTCTCTAATCCTGTCAAGCAAAGTAGGCTTTACCTCAAGTGTTGCAAAATATCCCTTAGGAACCATCTCCAGTCTGAGATTCCTAAACTATTCACATAACTTGGGTGGCATATTATCAATATTAATTGCATTAGCATGGCTCCTACGACTCAATGCATCAACAACAACATTAGCCTTACCAGGATGATACTCCACATTCAAATCATAATCCTTAATAAGCTCCAACCATCTCCTCTGCCTGAGGTTCAAATCCTTCTGAGTAAAAATATACTTCAAGCTCTTATGATTAGTAAATATATCACAACGATTACCAATAAGGTATGGCCTCCAAGTTTTCAATGCATGCACAACTGAGGCTAACTCCAAATCATGTGTAGGATAATTATGCTCATGATTCTTAAGCTGACGTGAAGCATATGAAACAACTTTACCTTCCTGCATCAAAACACTCCCAAGTCCTTGCCAGGAAGCATCACAATATACCTGGAAGTCCTTATGTATATCTGGCAGAGTTAAGACTGGTGTTGTAACCAAACGCTGCTTCAATTCCTAAAAATTGGCTTCACATTCATCAGTCCAAACAAATTTCTTCTCGTTCTTCAACAGTTCAGTCATAGGCTTTGCAATCTTGGAAAAGTTCTCAATAAACCTCCTGTAATAACCTGCAAGGGCCAAAAAGCTGCGAATCTCCCCAACTGTTGTGGGTGTCTCCCACTCTGTAACTGTAGCAACCTTATATGGATCAACTGCAACTCCATTACCCGACACAACATGTCCAAGGAATGCTACCTCATCCAGCCAGAACTCACATTTGCTAAATTTGGCATACAGTTGATGTTCCCTTAGTTTCTCCAATACCAAACGCATATGCACCTCATGCTCTTTCTTATTCTTGGAGAACACCAATATATCATCAATGAAAACAACCACAAATTTATCCAAGAACTCCATAAACACCTTGTTCATCATATCCATGAAGTATGCAGGAGCATTAGTCAATCCAAATGACATATCAGTATATTCATACAACCCATACCTCGTAGTAAAAGCAGTCTTGGGAATATCTTGCTCATGAATCTTTAATTGATGATAACTAGAACGAAGATCAATCTTAGAAAACACAATAGCTCACTCCAACTGGTCAAATGGATCATTTATCATGGGCAAGGGATACTTATTCTTAATGGTTCCCTCATTCAAAGAATAATAATCAACAGACATCCTCAAGGTCCCATCCTTCTTCTCCACAAACAAAACTAGAGCTCCCCAAGGTGATGAACTTGGGCAAATAAATCCCTGTGCCTGCAATTCTCTTATCTGCTTCTTCAATTCCTCCAACTCTTGAGGAGGCATTCTATACGGTCTCTTTGCAATAGGTCCAGTGCCTGGTTTAAATCAATAAGAAACTCAATATCTCTATCTGGTGGCATACCTGGAAACTCCTCTGGAAACACATCTGGACAATCCCTCACAACTGGCACCTCTTCCAGGCAACCCCCCTTAAGAGAGTTCACCTGTACCTGCTTATGCTTATACTTACACACATATTTGATCCTCTTCCCTCCTGGTGCACTAAGAGTAATAGATCGACTGGCACAATCAATACGACATTTATATAACTGCAACCAATCCATATCCAAAATAATATCCAGACCTTCTGACTTCAATATAATCAATTCTATAGGAAACTTGTGCTTCCCAATAGACAAAGTCAACTGATGACAACCAACACCTGCTATCATCTCAGCTCCTGGGGAACTCACTCTAATACGCATACTAAGGGTTTTGGTTGGCAATCCATGTTTATCAACAAATACCCTTGAAATAAATGAATGCAATGCACCAGTATAAAAAAACAAGCGCAGGTACTGAATTAATCAAGAACTTACCAAGCATTGCATCAAGTTCATTATAGACCTCCTCAACATTAACATGGTTGACATGACCCTTTTGGAAGGGGTTTGGCTTGTTGACTCCTGAATCCCCATTACCATTCTTGTTCCCTGGACAAGCATTTGAGTAGTGCCCATCTGCCTACACTTGTAGCACTGAACCTGGCTAATGTCCCTCTACACAGGCATACTCTGGTGGCTCTGGTTATTATTCCCTCCATTACCATTACCATTACCTCTACCATTGCCATTGTTACTCTTGTGCCCATTGTGATGATGGTGGCCATTATGGTTGTGGCCATTCCCTCCATGATGATTATGTCCATTACCTTTATGATGATTATGCCCATTACCTCCATTACCATGATATGAAGTGTGTGGCTTCTGTTGTGGTCCTGAATTATACCTGTTATTGTTGTTGTACTTCCTCTTGCGATTCTCTATGGCCTGTTGCTTTCCCTCCAGCACAATAGCCTTATCAATCAGCTCCTGGCAATTATTAAAAGTGGCCACTGTCAACTGAAGGCTCAACTCATCATTTAGGCCCTGCAAGAATATCTCCTGCCTAGCTGCATCAGTGTTAACACCATTAGGAGCATAACGTGCAAGATTATTAAATTCCTCCACATACGCATTAACTGTGCGAACTCCCTCGCGCAAAATGTGAAACTCCTTCTTTTTCAGACTCATAGCACCAAGAGACACATGTGCAGCACGGAAAGCTATCTGAAACTGCACCCAAGTGATAGTAGCAATGGGATAAGTGACCAAGTAGTTGTCCCACCAAGCTACGGCAGGACCCTCCAACAAATGTGAGGCAAACCTCACCCTCTATGCATCTGTGCATCCAATCGTATCTAGGTTCTTATTGACTGCATGGAGCCAATCATCAGCCACAATAGGTTCAGAGGAACTGGAGAACCTCTGAGGATTCATCCTCAAGAACCTGGTAAGCATATCCACATGTGGCGGTGGCAGCGGATTGTTGTTGTTTCCCATGTTCTGAGTAAGCAACTGGATCAACTGAGCCTGTCCCTGAAGCAATTGTTGCATGTATGGCGGTATGTCATTGCCATTGTTGTCTCCTACTGCAGCAGTGCGTCTAGTGTCACGCCTCGGCGGCATCTGGTGGGCAAGCATAAATGGGTTATAGATATAATAGGGCCAAAGACTATGTATATATAAATATATTCTACCCATATGCATAATATGATCAAGGTGACAAAACACAACAACAAATAACACCAACAAACAAACAACAAACAATGTGATAATATTATATATATATAGTCGAATAATTTTGACAAGATATAATTTAACAAACAAACTACCAATCAAGCAAACAATCTAGTATCTTCATACCACGAAAGTGGGCATAATCAGATGCGCTAACACGATAACATTGCAATATAAAACAAACATGAATGGTGGTCTCAGCACTAGTTCCTACTTAACTAGTCAAGATACTTGAGGGGGTTAACTAATAAACAGTAAGAAGTATAACTAGTTTATAAAATAAGTTTCACTCCTATGGCTTTTCTAATCCATTTTGTAGGGTCACATCCTACAGTCAACACACTACTCTGATGCCATATGTAACGACCAATCCTCGAAGGATTTGAGTCTCTATGCTTACCGTGCTAGTCTCAGGATCGAACTCACTAGCACACACAGTATAGATGAATACCAGAATAGCAAGTGCATCATTTATTACAACGTATGATCCAGAATGTATAAAATAAAACAATATGCATAGCACATCGCTAGCTTTATTCAATCAAACAGCGGAAAGTAGTAGAAAATAATGATGAGTCCCATCATAGCCCAGTGGCGATGTTGAGTGTAGACTCGCGACCCAAACGGTACCTTACTCTTCGTCTGAATATCCTGCAACTGAGACGTTGCAGCCATATAGGTCAATACTTTGAATGTATTCGCATGTTACACATGAGTAATAATAGCGGACTTACATGTATATGCATAGTACAACAATAGGAAGGCTTGGGGGTTTATTTTTGCAGAAAGCTGATTTTGTCCTCATAACTACCTAATAGTCAAATTTTCATTTTAATTCTTTGTTACTACAATTAAATACACAAGGTTGAGTTGGCAAAAATCAACTCCAACCTACCCTTTATTAAGTTTTCCCACAAAGATTATTAATTGTCACATCTGTCAAGATCATCCAACAACTGTAATGGCATAGTGGCTCAAATTTGCCCATAACCAGGGGCACGACTGATCATGATTAGTTTTAATACTCTGTAGAGTTTAGTATGCTTTACCCACTGGACCCAACCCGAAGATCGAGACGAAGTCTTTCAAAAGCAGTCCCCTAGTCCCAACAGGAGGAGCATCCCAACTATTATATCTACATTTGCTGGCACATCCGAGTAAGGGTTCCACAACTGATCAACTAAGCCAGAGCCCATTTAGCCAGTGGTCATACATGGAAGCTACTAGTTACTAAGTTTGTCTGATCTTTTTGAGCCTGGGCGGCCGTCCACTTACATTCACAGGGTATAAACCATGATGTTCTTGAAACCACCATCAATACCAGTTCCGCCCAGAGGTGAGTTAAATCCTAAGTTACTACTCAAATTTTTATATATATAATCCTCACATAAGCTCAATGAATGCATGAACCACCCCCTTCTACAAAGCATAGAAACTACAACTACCACGATCTGCAATGACGGGAAGATAGCTCAATAGCATATAGCAAAAAATAATATAGTAATCCTATACATGCATATATTTAAAGTTTGATATAACTACATGCATAGACAACAATAGGCAAAGGATGACCAACATGTAACTTGCCTTGGTTCTGGTTTAGAAAGTCACACTCCTGACAATAGCTCGTGTCGCACGCCAGACAATCTACACATTTCACACAATTCAACAAATCAATCATTGAAATTCAAATAAAACCAAAATAAAACCAACAGCAAGAAAACCATTTCAAAACCCAACAACAGTAGCATAACAGCACCTAAATTGCACTACGGTCACAACGCAAAAAGAAACACTCGATTTTGATAAGCGGTTTGAAAGTTACAGCCTCTGGAAGGTTTATTTCAAATTCAAATGAATTCAAATTTGAAAAGTGCAAACATGTGCAAAGTTGGTACTTTGATAAAGTGCTGATTTTTGTGAGTGCACAGGAAAAAGTATTATCTAATTTGGAGTTATAGACTAAGAGATATAGCTAGTTGAAGTTAGAGTGAAAACAATCTAAAAAGGACAAAAACCAACAGAAAAACTCCTGGGGTTTACTGTGCGGCACTGTAGCAACTGCCACATGTCATGATGCAATTGGTCAAAGGCATTGCTATGTGCGTGCGTGCTCACCCGAACAGAGAAACGGCGGCGGCGGTCGGGCATCGGCGGCTCGTTGGTGAGTCTCCGACGGAGGCGAAATGATGGGTGGGTGCGGCGGTGAGTAGCGGAGGTGGTGGTGGTGTTCAACGGCGGTGAGGCTCTCTCTGTAAGAAACGCCAACCACGTGAACACGGCGAGCTCCGGTGGCGGCGGACGTCAACGATGGCGGTGTTCTGGTGCTCTGCAGGGTACACCGAGGTGTCAAAGAAAAGGGAAACCGAGTGGGCGTTCGAGGGGAACAAGCGGCGCAGCCGGGGGTGGTCTTACAGCGTAGGAATCAGCCGCGAACGGCGGAGCTCCTCACGAGATCCAACTCACGCGGACGCGTGCGTGCGGCAGCATGAGAAGGGGGAAAGGGCTGCGGGGTCTGCCGTAGGGCTTTGCCTCGCGCGCGGTGCTTCCAGGGTGCATAGGGTCGCTCGGGTTGGCCTCGGTGTGCGCGTGTGTGTGCGGTGTGGCACGGCGGAGTCCAGCTTGGTGAGGGAGAACAGGGGCGCGGGGTGGGGACCGCTAGTCAGCGGATGGGGCGAGGTGGATCGGGCGCGGGTCGGGTGCGTGCGAGCGGGCGTACCGCTTTGCTAGGTTTAGCGGGCTGCGGCTGTTGCGCATTGGGCCGCGGGCAGTGTGGGGTTAGGTGGGCCGCGGGGTTGGCTGCTGGGCCGCGAAGTGCTTTGCGTTGTGCGCTATGATGCGTTTTTTTAAACACAACTACAGAAACAAAAAATAAATAAAATAAAAACTAAACAAAATTATATATACACAGTAAAATATATATTACTATTATAAACTACAGGAACACTAGTTCCTCACCTAATGCATTTTTTTTGAAAATTCATTTTATGCAATAGGCCACACAAAACAGCAACAACGCAGACAAATAAAATATTTTGAAGATTAAGAAAAATACTAGAACATATCAAATGAACTGGAATAATATTCTTGACATTACGAACATTTTTAAATAGGGGAGAAGTCATGTTATCTCCACTCCAATAAATTGCCTTTAGTTGCATAATGAAAAGAATATTGCAGAAGAGCAAATAATGCATGGAAATTATGATATGTATATGTATGATATAATAACATCCTAATTTAGGAAAATGGGATGTTACATTCTTCCAAAGTTCGTTCATGAAATGAATTTCTCGGTTCTTTGTTGTTCATCTTTTCTTTTCCAGAGTTCCAGCTTTTCTTGGTTATCGCATCACGAAGCCCAATATAATCATCACAAGGTTTCATCTTGTTATTTTCAATCTTCACTTTCTTCCTACAATTACTTTTCTTATCAGAGTTCTTCATGTAGGTTCTACATGGTGGTTCATTAAGGATCTAATTCTTTTTAACTGCTCATCAAGATTCTTGTTGGAGCTCAAGCATTCTTCGTCTTGCATTTCGAAGTGCAATTCATTATCCATTATCTTTTGAAGTGGAGTTTTGCATCTCTTCGTTCCTCTCAACTAATCAATTATATGATAGTGGCAGAATTTCACCTCAAGTTTTAAGATGTTTTCTATAAGCCCACGACAAGCTTATTCTTTTTCCTTGTTGATTTTCCTACAACTCCATTCAAGCCTTCTTCGTAAGTATGATTTCAAATTCACGTGTGGTAGAAGATGTTGGTACTTCTGCGTTCATTCATTCCGGAGGCATTGTGATGTTGCTCTCTTCGTCTCATCATCTCATTTTGTCAAGATCATGTTCTTTTCCTTGATTATCCATCTGATCGAAGTGTTGTGTCCTCTATTCAAGTTTTTCTCATCTTACTCAAGTCTTGCCTCTCGTTTCAACCTAAGTGTTGCTCGAATTCTCCTTTCTCATCTCATTTCAACAGGAGTGGTTTCAATTTATTCTCATTCTTTGAGTTGTTCCTTCATGTGCAACCTCTAAGGTTCTCGTAATGTTCCTTCTTCCTCTTTTCTAATGGAGTGTTTTCAACTTCATTCATCTCTGCTATATTCTTTCCTTCAAATTGTCTAACCTCTCAAGGTTCTTTGGTTTCACTCGTTGGCCAAAGAAGCAACTTTGTTGACCTCTTCCTCTGTATCCTCCTCTTCTCGTTCTAAGATCTCGGGATGAGATCTTCTGTTAGTGGGGGAGTGTTGTGACACCTCAGAACCGATGCTCCAGTTGTCTTCATTTATTTTCATTAATGTCATGTGTTTCATTTGTTTGTTGCCATGTTCATGTTGAGTGCTTTGTCATATATTTTCTTCTTGCACCATGCTCATCTCACTTGTTGTGTTGCATTGTGCCTCTTGTCATTTTCCATTTCATCATGCTCATCATGTGCATTGTGTTATTCATCTTGTTGTTGTTTCCTATATGCCCCTTCCATCATCACCTCCTCCTTCCTTCTTCCCTATTCCATTTAATTCACTTTTGACATTTTCCTTGTCTTGGAAGAAAGTTCATTCTTTCCCCCACAAATCTTGCCCCTGCCTTATACATCTCTATCAAATTTCATCCATTTTGGAGTTGTTTTGGTTGGGTTCAAGAATGGCCCAAGTTTGAATTTTATTCAAACTTGTATTATTTTTCTACCTCTAAAGCTGCCCAAACCAATTGTTTCAAATAGTGCATAATTCCAGCTTCTTGGGGATATTCTTATATCTCTCATACCCCTCTTCTATCTCCTTGGCATTTTCTTCCTATTCTCTGTTGGGAGATGGTTTAAAGAAAAGAAATGTAGAGGGAGAACAGTATTGCAACATCGCAACCGAAGCCTACTTACCTGGCCAGCGCTCGGCCTCCTTCGATCTCTCTCCTGTGGTAATCAATGCTCGACACCCACCCCTGGCCCGCCTACAGCGACCGTTCCCTTCCCTTTTTCTTCCTCCTCGGGCCACCTCCTCCACACAATAAAATCAGAGGAGGAGCACACATGGCCACCGAGGCAAGCAGCCGAGCCGCGGCCCCTCCTATAAATCCCGCAGCCTCCACCCTAGGATTCCTCCTCCTCCCTCCTTTCCCATCCGCGCCGCCGCCACAGGTAAGGGGACACCCACGCACCTGCTTACGCGCCTCTAGGAGTCATGGCTGCTGCACCCACGAGCTTGTCGCCGGCCTAGTCCTTCGTCGGCCTCCCTTCTGCGTCCCCGAACACCGCCGCACTACCCAGGATCCATTCTAACGTCGAGCCACACCCAAGGATCGCCACGTCCGGCTACCTCCCCGTCATTCTCTTCCTCCCCTACTTCACGGACAACATTTTCACCAAGCTCAGAGCTCGCTACGGTCGCCTCCGGCACATGTTCGTCAACCTCTCCTTATCCTAGGGTGAGCTGGGTAACGCTCCTCCCTCTCTTTGTTTCTTCACGTGACGTTTAGACCCCCGTAGGATTTGCCAGATCTGTGTCTTGCCGTGCTCTCGATGTTCCTGCAAAGTCTGTAGCTTTTGGTGTGGTTGTCATAGTATGTTCGTGCGATCCTCTGCTCTAGAGCCCCGCTCGCTTTAGATTTTGCTCACGCGCACCCCTGCACCCATGCCACGATGCCCAGTTCGTGCCGTGTGCGTGCCCTACCCTCTTTGTTAGTAGTAGCTATGCCTTGTCATGGCTGGAGCCGAGCTTCTACTCGAGCACCGCTCCGACCATCTCCACCTTGATCCGCGTGCCACACACACCCTCGTAGGATCCCGCACGCCCGTTGCCGCCTCTAGGGTCCCGCCATCACTATCGTTGCTCGCCGGTGTCGTTCGAGTCTTCTCTGCTGCAGGGAAGAAGAGGACTCGTACCAGCCTCATTATACTTCCAATGAGCCCGAGCCACATCCTGTCAAGCCACCATGGCTAGCACGGTTGGTCCGACCCCTGCTCCCATTGATAGGAGACCTGGGTTCGAATCCCCCCAGGCACAAGTAACCCCCCCCCTTTTTTTATTCTTTTCGAGTCGCTGCCATGTGGCCCCCACCTGTTGAAAGAGCAATCATGCCCTTACATCATGTTTTGATGTTGCTGAAAATCATACATGCTGGGGACTAACAATGGCTGTCAAGTAAATCTCAGGTATTAGTCCCCGGTTCATCGATGTGTGTGGATCAAGAGCCTACAAGTGGTTTTACTCAAGGATGAAGCATAAAAGTTGATTACATATTTTGTTTTCTTGAGTATAGGATCCCGCACTATTAAGAGGGGATCGATAGGGTTAGTTAAAGGCTTGCTCTTGCCACGAACTTCCTAACCATACATGCACATGCCAAAAACCTTCATGTTCTGTCTCTGGACCGCCGGATGTCCGGCCTCCTTGCCGGATATCCGGGCCTAGCCATCCAGAATATAGTAGTATACTGGGTTGCACGCCGGATGTCCGGACTTTCCCCGGATGTCCGGGCCTTCTTGTTATGCCGGATGTCCGGGCCCATTCTGGATATCCGGGCATAGCTATCCAGAGAACGTTTTTATGCTGGGTTGCGCGCCGGATGTCCGGCCACCTACCGGATGTCCGGGCCTTCCTGATATGTCGGATGTCCGGGCTTGGGCCCCAGATGTCCAGCCCCTCTGTTCTTTTGTTCTGCCTTTGTTCTGTTCCTCGCAGCTTACCATGCCGGATGTCTGGCCCCTAGCCCGGATGTCCGGCCTGCTCACTCACTTACATTGCAACGGCCATATTCTAGCTCACACTATATATTGCCCTTCTTCCCCACGGGAGAGGGTTGACCATTCACTTTGAACAAACCCTAGAACACTTCTCACTCTCTCTCTCTCTCTCTCTCTCTCTCAGTCCTACACACCAAATCTTAGATCCGCAAGGGATTTGAGAGCTCCGAAGAGAAGTTGTCCGATCAAGTGATAGAACCAATTCTCCCCCTTCTTTGCACCCATGAAATTCATGATTTGAGCAAGCCTTGAGCTTTCCCCATCGATCTTGTTACTCTTGGAGGTTGGAGACTCCTAGGCGGTAGGAGTCTTTCAGAGAGGAATCGACCTTTGTGATTACCCCCGGAAAAGTTTGTGAGGGTTTGGAGACTGTCTGTGTCAAAACCGGCGAATCTCGGGTAGGGGGTCCCGAACTGTGCGTCTAGGCGGATGGTAACAGGAGACAAGGGACACAATGTTTTCACCCAGGTTCGGGCCCTCTCGATGGAGGTAAAACCCTACTCCTATTTGATTGATATTGATGATATGGGTAGTACAAGAGTGGATCTACCACGAGATCAAGGAGGCTAAACCCTAGAAGCTAGCCTATGGTATGATTGTTGTAATGGTTGTTGTGTCCTACGGACTAAAACCCTCCGGTTTATATAGACACCGGAGAGGGCTAGGGTTACACAGAGTCGGTTACAATGGTAGGAGATCTACATATCCGTATTGCCAAGCTTGCCTTCCACGCCAAGGAAAGTCCCATCCGGACACGGGACGAAGTCTTCAATCTTGTATCTTCATAGTCTTGGAGTCCGGCGGACGATGATAGTCCGGCTGTCCGGACACCCCCTAGTCCAGGACTCCCTCAGTAGCCCCTGAACCTGGCTTCAATGATGACGAGTCCGGCGCGCATAATGTTCGGCATTGCAAAGCGGGTTCCTCCTCCGAATAATTCATAGAAGATTGTGAACACCAGGATAGTGTCCGGCTCTGCAAAATAATTTCCACATTCCACCGTAGAGAGAATATCATGTACACAGGTTCGATCTGCTAACGTATCTTGTAGCGTGACGTCACGCCACTACCAAGCCTTTACTTGAATCGTTTTTTATTATACCACCTCAGCGCGTTTAGCGAAGCGGTTTCCTTGGCACGTCTTGTCGAAGCACAGATCGTGTTCCCCTCATCCCGGGATTCTCATCAATACGGACGTGGGTAACCCAACCGCGCCATTGATGGTGGCGCTTGGGAGATAAGCGAGTTTACTAGGCCGGTGGGGACGCATAATCTTCGTCCGCCTATATATAAGGGGATAAGGATCCACCTTTTCACCTACGCCTTCTTCCTCCTTTGCTTATCCATCTCCGCGCACTCTCGAGCTCCAGCGCCCAAGTCCGTGCGTCTCGCCTCGACCTTCTCCGACCATGTCCGGAGCGGGAGGAAAATGGCTGGCCTCCACCGTTAAGGAGGAGCACATTGAAAAGTTGCGCGGCGCCGGATACCTCTCCAGGGACATCGCGCACCGGCTGCCCGACAAGGGGCAGCTCATCCCCACCCCCAGGCCCCATGAGAGGGTCGTTTTTCTTCCCCACTTCCTCCGCGGACTGGGCTTTCCACTTCACCCTTTTGTCCGGGGGCTCATGTTCTACTACGGCCTAGATTTCCATGATCTGGCGCCGAACTTCATCCTCAACATCTCGACGTTTATCGTCGTGTGCGAGGCCTTCCTCTGCATCCAGCCCCACTTCGGCTTGTGGCTCAAGACCTTCAATGTCAAGCCGAAGGTAGTGAAGGGCACTCAAGCGGAGTGCGGAGGCGCTATGTTGGGCAAGATGCCCAACGTCCTCTGGTTCGAAGGGGCCTTTGTGGAGTCCGTCAAGGGGTGGCAATCGGGGTGGTTCTACATCACCGAGCCGCGCGACCCTACGTGGGCGGCGGCCCCCGAGTTCAGATCTGGTATCCCTTCGCAGCTCACCTCCTGGAAAGAGAAGGGCTTGCTATGGAGTAGTTCGGAGGAGCTGACAGGACTCCAAGCCTGTATCCAGAAGCTGGTGAACAAGAAGCTCAGGCTTGTCAATGTGGTCCAAGTCATGCTCATCCGCCGGATTCTCCCCTGCCAACAACGGGCATTTAAATTGCGGGAGTTCAATCCGGCACAGCACCAGGCATTGAGCAGGCTCTTCGATACGACGTACGATGGTGCCTGGAGAGTGCTGTTCAAGGGCGCCGAAGCTCCCGCGTCCGCTACTGAAGATCGCGGATTCCGCTCGCAGCGACCAGCTGACGAGGTAAGTGATTCTACCCCTTTACGGGACACTTGTTTTCAATGGTTTGACCCTATGCGGGTTTCAATCTTCCTTTTCCTTTGACAGGACTGGATGAAGAAGGCCAAGCAGATCATCTGCCCGGCTCCCATGCCAGAAAACCCAGTAGACGCCCGTCTAGCGGGGCTGCTGGTTCCGGCACCGCATGTGGTGCCGGAGAAGAAGGCCAAGAAGGAGGCCACGGGTACTCGAAAGAGTTCCGGTTTTCATGTGTCCGATGACTCCGAGGCGGACTCCTCCCCCGAAGGCGAGGAGGAGGAAGAAGACTCTCTCCCAGAGGAAGGAGAGAGGAAGAGGAAGGCTTCCCCGACAGGGGAGGCCGAGGGGTCCAAGAGGGGAAGAACTATTCCCCCGGACAGCTCCGCCAATGCCAACGTTGGCGAAGAAGAGTGGCCCTCGAGGGCCAGGCCTCCGGCAAGATCGTAAGTATCCTGATTCTGAATGATCTGTAAATTCTTTTGTGTCACATAGTGTCCTTCTAATGCCGCATACTGCCTGTAGTCCGGCCGACGATGATCTCCCTGCTTCGTCGAGCGGGTCGTTGGCTCCGTCGGATGTGGATTCCATCCCGACTGCCTCCACCCCTCGCGCCACTGAGGACGCCAAGGTGAGATCCCAGGAAGGGACCCATCAGGAGGAGGCTTCGGAGGCGCCGCAAGGCAGCCTCCCGGACTTTGCGCCGGAACCCGCAGCGGTTCCGGAGTCCGGCAGGCGGCCCCTTCGCAAGAAGGGCAAGACCGTGACACCGGCGGCCCCCGTCCAACCGGAGGCGCCGGACAACTTGTTGGAGGCGCTCAAATGCGCTTCCATCAAGGAAGAACACCGCACTATCATGAGTGCGGTGATTCAGAAGGTTCAGCTCGCCAAGAGCGGGCTGACCGAAGCCTGCAGCAGCCTTCTAACAGGCTTTGAGGTAAGAAGTTAAAAATATGTAATGTAATACCGCATAGACAGTAGCCCCTGATGCTCGGTTCGGTGTTCGGAAAGAAAAGCCGGACTGAGGATCTATGAAGATATACGCAGGGTTGTTAAAAATTATGTCAATATGGGTTTGCAGGCTGCGCTGCTGACCTCTGCCGCACTGACTGTGGAGGTCGGTGCATTGAAGCAAGATCTCGAGCGGTCCGAGCAAGAGCTCGGCCGTGCCAAGAGGCAGCTCGAGGACAAAGAAGGTGAGTAACACTACTTTGAATATTTACCTTACAGAAAAGGATTTCGGTTGCAATAAAAATAACAAGGATAACGTGGGTACTGCAGGGGCCACGAACGAGGTGGTGGCCCTGAAGGAGGCCGTGTCCGCGGCCGAACGCAATGCGGCCGCGGAACGAGCGGAGCGAGAGAAGCAGGAGGCGCGGGTGGCGGAAGTGCGGCAAGAGCTCCGGGATCTCATGGAAAAGCATGAGAGTTTGGAGCGCGACTCAAAAACTCGAGAGTCCAAGCTTGCCTCGGCTCTCGAAAGTGCCAAAGCCGCCAAGGCCGAGGCCCATAAGGCCCTTCAGGAGATTGAGGCGGTGAAGAAAATAGCGGCGGGTAAGGCATTTTTCATGCAAAGCAAGCATGTTAATGTAAACTACCTGACACTTACCCGAATTCGGAGCTCTCCAGGGGCGTTTGCAGATCTGCCTCGCAGTGTGTCCGATGCCGCCGCATTCTACCGAGCCGAGGAGGGGAGCTCAATGGAGAAGGTCTTCTGGTCTCAGTACGCTGAGACCGGCCATCCAGTGCCCCCTAGCGACCAGCTGAAGCAGTTGGTCGAGCTCCACAAGGTAGCCGAGTAGGCCATGAAGGGCCTCATAGTCCGGCTGTGGCCTGGAGGGGCCATGCCTGGGAGCTACTTCGGCCTCATGCGGCGGCTGGTGGATGCGTGCCCCTGGGTGGAGGTCATCAAGCGTTCTGCCTGTATTGAAGGTGCTTGTCGGGCCCTTGCCCGCGCAAAGGTGCATTGGGGCAGGCTGGATGCGGAGAGGCTTATCACTGACGCGCCGCCAGCGGGCAAGGAGTATCGTACGCCCGAGATGTACTATAAGACTGTCCTGAAGGGTGCCCGCAAGATTGTAGATGAGTGCCCCAGAGATGTAATTATTGAGTAGACTCGCTATGTATTATCCTGTGCGCTGAAAACTTTGTTCATATGCGCTAAGCAACGCTTGTTTGATTTAAAATATTACCTTCTGTGCGGCCGTTTATAAATTTTGAGAGATGGCAAGTCGTCGGCTTCAGCCCCCAAGCCACGAGTGCTGGGGTGTTCGGGATAAACTTGAGCACTCTTGTTCCCATTTTTGGGTCCATCTAGGGAGGCGCTCAACACAACGAACAAGGCAACCGGACTTATAATGCTTGAACACTCTCACTTAGCCATAGAATTCTATAATTTTAAATTTCGGCGAAGCCCCTAGTATTTGGAAGACCGGGTTCGGGGTGCTATCCACGCCTTGGCCGGACATTATCCGGTTCTTCGCTTGAAGCGGCATAAGTCTTTAAGGACTCGAAAAGACCTCTCGAACAGCGACCAGTCTCTCGCCTTATCATGACAGTCAGTTTTAGCTTTCTCCACTGAGGCGCTCTCCCAGCTCAACCGGGGCGCAATCGCAGTGGTTCTCCGAGTGCCACGTTAGCCGACAGAACGGAACGTAAGGTACCAAAACATGGGAGCCGGGCAAACCCAACTATTGACCCAAGACATGATTCGGAGCCGATTCATATAATGCTATAAGTTCGGGGTGCCGCACTTGTGAAAGTGTTCGGACTTATCACACCATAATGCGGGGAACATAAGCCCCTGGTGTATTCGGCCGTACCAAAATATACGGGTGCAAGATGTCATTAGTGAACATATATGTAAAGTAATGCAATTACAGGCAAAAAGTGTTGCATTATTTATTCAAGGAATTCTGCTATGAGTGCGAAATGATACAAATAGTGTGGTAAGCAAGGGATTGGACTAATTAAACATGTCCCCCTCTAGGGGTGGGCTGTGGACTGATGTATATAATCAAATTTAATGCTCGTAATGGAGACCACCTGAGTGTTCGTCGCAGCCTTTTTCCCTCCCTGGCTGTTGCATCGTGAGTTCGGCGGGTTCGCCGCCGGACAGGGCCTCTGGTGAACGGAGTCCTGTGTATACAAAGAAGGAAAATAAAAAATAAAAAGAGCGACACACTTGTGAGCCCCTGGTGTGGTCGAGCCGCACTCTGGGTCTATTGTGGTCGTGCCCCTCCCCTAGGCCCATGGTATCTCCAGAGCGTAATGATGTATGCGGAGGGTTGGTCTTGCAATCATGCGAGGGCTGGGGTTGGGGCCGCATGGCTACGCGTGCTCAGAACGTGCCAGGTGGTCTTGGTTGATGTTGCTCCGGGCGCGTTTGGCCGTGTCTGGCCGTTTAACGGTCGGACTCGAAAATTGCCTTAGAAGGCTGCTCTGTACTTCTGCCGCGAGAGCAGCTGTATGTTCCTCCATTCGGAGGGAGCATTCTGTATTTCCGTTGACCGTGATGACTCCACGAGGGCCTGGCATCTTGAGCTTGAGGTATGCGTAATGCGGCACCGCGTTGAACTTGGCGAACGCGGTTCGTCCGAGCAGAGCGTGATAGCCGCTGCAGAATGGGACTATGTCGAAGATTAACTCCTCGCTCCGGAAATTATCCGGGGATCCGAAGACCACTTCTAGTGTGACTGAGCCTGTACAATTGGCCTCAACACCAGGTACGACGCCTTTGAAGGTCGTCTTTGTAGGTATAATCCTTGAGTGGTCTATGCCCATCTTGCGCACTGTATCCTGATGAAGCAGGTTCAGGCTACTGCCGCCGTCCATCAGGACTCTCGTGAAGTGAAATCCATCGACGATTGGGTTTAAAACCAATGCGGTGAATCCGCCATGGCGGATACTGGTCGGATGGTCTCTTCGATCGAAAGTGATCGGGCAAGAGGACCATGGATTGAACTTAGGGGCGACTGGCTCCATCGCATATACGTCCCTTAGTGCACGCTTCCGCTCCCTCTTGGGTATATGGGTTGCGTATATCATGTTTACCGTCCGCACTTGTGGGGGGAAACCCTTCTGTCCTCTACTGTTCGGCGGTCAGGTCTCTTCCTCGTCGTCGCTGTGCAGCCCCTTGTCGTTGTTTTCAGCAATTAACTTGCCTGCCTTCTTAAATACCCAACAATCTCGGTTGGTGTGTGTCGATGTCAAAACCGGCGGATCTCGGGTAGGGGGTCCCGAACTGTGCGTCTAGGCGGATGGTAACAGGAGACGAGGGACACGATGTTTTTACCCAGGTTCGGGCCCTCTCGATGGAGGTAAAACCCTACGTCCTGCTTGATTAATATTGATGATATGGGTAGTACAAGAGTGGATCTACCACGAGATCAAGGAGGCTAAACCCTAAAGCTAGCCTATGGTATGATTGTCGTAATGTATGTTGTGTCCTACGGACTAAAGCCCTCCGGTTTATATAGACACCGGAGGAGGCTAGGGTTACACAGAGTCGGTTACAATGGTAGGAGATCTACATATCCGTATCGCCAAGCTTGCCTTCCACGCCAAGGAAAGTCCCATCCGGACACGGGACGGAGTCTTCAATCTTGTATCTTCGTAGTCTTGGAGTCCGGCGGACGATGATAGTCCAGCTGTCCGGACACCCCCTAGTCCAGGACTCCCTCAGTAGCCCCTGAACTAGGCTTCAATGACGATAAGTCCGGCGCGCATAATGTTCGGCATTGCAAGGCGGGTTCCTTCCTTGAATAATCCAGAGAAGATCGTGAACACCAGGATAGTGTCCGGCTCTGCAAAATAAATTCCACATTCCACCGTAGAGAGAATAAAATATACACTAGTTCAATCTGCTGACGTATTATGCGGCGTGACATCACACCGCTACCAAGCCACTGTTTGAATCGTTTTTTCTTCGTACCACCTCAGCACGTTTAGCGAAGCGGTTTCCTTGGCACGTCTTGTCGAAGCAGAGATCGTGTTCCCCTTATTCCGGGATTCTCATCAATACGTGTGTGGGTAACCCAACCATTCCCGTCGCCACGCCTCCTCTATCGAAGGTGAATCCCGAACGGTCACGGAGACGGTTCTTGGTATTTTCCCCCCTTTATAAGACGACCAAGGCTGTTCTTGTTTCTTCAATCTCGCATCGAATCTCCTCCTCGCTCCCAGTTCCAACACCCAGAGCTTCAGATTCGAGCGCTTCGGATTCTCAGTCATGTCCGGCTCCGACCTCCAGGGCCGGTGGGTGCCCTCCTCCGTCACGGAGGAGGACATATTAAAGTTACGTGAGGCCAAGTACCTGGCCTACGAGGTTTCGCACAGGTTACCAGCCCAAGGGCAGGCCGTGCCTGCCCCTGAGCCCGGTGAGTTCGTTGTCTTCGTATCCCACCTCCGTCGGGGCTTAGGCTTCCCGACGGACCCCTTCGTGAGAGGGCTCATGTTCTACTATGGGCTGGACTTTCACGACTTGGCTCCAGAGTCCATCCTCCATATCTCTGCATTCATTATCATCTGCGAAGCCTTCCTCCGCGTCACTCCCCACTTCGGCCTGTGGCTGAAGACCTTCAATGTGGAGCCGAAGATGATCGGGGGGCGTCAAGCGGAGTGCGGCGGGGCGGCCATAAGCAAAAAGGCCGACGCCCCGTGGCCCGAGGGTTCCTTCCAAGAGGAGCTCGGGCTGTGGCAGCAGGAGTGGTTTTACATCACCGCTCCGAAGGGTAGCAAACAAAATCCGCCGCCTCCATTCCGCCCGAGACCTCCACGTCGACTGATGTCATGGGTCAACTAAGGGCTCAATTGGGGGCCATCCGAAGACGTGCCCCTATTGCAGGGCCGGATTCGAGATCTCCAGACGAGGGAGATCAATCTGATTGTAGTGATGCAGGTTATGCTAATCAGGCATCTTCTGCCCTGCAAACGCCGTCCTCTCTGTCTATGGGAATTCAACCCAGAGGGACCTCGGATTCTCCAACACTTCATGGGTGCGACACCCGTGGAGATGTACAAGTTGTTCTTTGGGCCGCAGGTAGCGTGCCCGGAGTTGGCCGAGGACGCAAGCCTAAGCCGCGATCGCCCGGATACCCAGGTAAATAGCTCATAGTCTGGACGCTCTGTTTATCTTCTTTTCTAGAGTTCGCCTCCTGACCCATTACTCTTCACAGGAGTGGGTAGCGCAATCGAGGCTGATAAGGTGTCCGGCCCCCCTCCCAGAGACCGCACTAGAGCCCGTGCTGGTCAGAATGTTGGAGGTTGCGCCCACGGAAGGGGGCGATGGGGAAAATAAAGGAGCTATTATTTCGCCCCGAGGGGCGTCTGAAGAGAGGGGGAAAAACCCCTCCTTCCAGGGGGAGAAGAGGACCGCCTCCGAAGATCCGGAGGCCAAAGCCCCTAAGCGGGGGAAGAGATCTTCACTGGGGGATCCGGCGTCCGGGGAGGATCCGGACGCACAATCATCGCCAAAGGATCAGCCCTCCAGCGAGCCGTAAGTATAAAAAAAGAGGGAGTTAATTAGTAAGGAAATACCTCCATTTGTGCTTCTGTGGGTAACCGAAATATTTATCTTGTAGTTTGGATCTGCAGCCTTCTCAGATGAGTTCATCTTCGGGGGACCTTCTTCCGGAGATGATGGAGAGCGAAACGCCTCCGTTTGCTGCGCCGTCAGATAAGGCAGGGAGCCTGAAGTATCGTCGCGGAGGGTGTGCCCGAGTCCGGAGGGGCCAGAGAGTTCGGCACCCACTAGTATCCGGCCGGGAGAACTGAAGAATCTGTTTGAGAGGGTGTCCATCTCAGAAGATCACCGTGCGTTGATGCGTGTGGTGATTGGAAGGATTTCGTCCGCCGAGAGCGGATTGCGCAATGCCGCTATGAGCTTGCTGGCGGGGTTTGAGGTACGCGAAAATAATGCATCTGTTTGTTTATTAACAGTTTTGCATATGAAAATGCGCCCTGTATAGATAGTAGCCCCCGAGACTCGGTAGGTTGTCGAAGACGACAGCGTGCCGAGGATCAAAATCTTAGATAATTAGTGTCGTCATTCCTATGCAGGTGGCGGATAGTCTGAGGGATAGCCGGACTAGTGGAGTTGCCGAGTTAATGCGGCAACTTGACATGGCGGATGCGGACATCGCGCTCGTTAACCGGCGACTTGACGAGTCGCAAGGTAAATTAGTTCTCCGCAGTCGCTTTATTAAGGAGGTCAAAGCCCTCTTCTTGATAAATTATATGTTGTTGTACAGACGGTGCTGTTGCTGTGGAGAGCCTTCGGGCCGAACTTGCCCAAGCTAAGGAGCAAGCCCGAAGGAGTGACGCGGCTGCCTCGAGGGCGGCCGAGGAGTTGAAAGCCGAAAAGGCTGCACACTGCCTAAGCAGGGAAGAGGTTGCCGAACTGGCTGTGAAAGTGAAGGATGCTGCCGACCGCAATGAGGCTCTTGAAAAGGAGCGTTTATCGGAGCAGGAAGACCTGAGGAAGGCCACCGCTGAAGCCAAGGATGCCCGATCTGCAATGCAGGCCATGAAGGAGGAGCTGCGCCAGGCCGGAGATATCGTGGCTGGCAAGCCTTATCTGCTGCGTCGCCGGTTTATGGATCAAAAGTATGCTCAATTTGATCGGCTGTGGAGTCTGGAGGATCCGTATATGGACTTAGCGGCAAGTGCGGCTCATGCCGTTAAGCACTTCCGGAGCCAGAAGGATCACGAGACGGAAGAGCTATTTTGGTCTCAATTCCATAGTCCGGATCGCTCACTTCCGTTGACCGACCGGTTGGCCGAATGGGCCGAGCTAAATAGGTTGTCCGGACTTGCCATGACTGACGTCGTGGCTCATGTCTGGCCGAAGAGGCCCAAGGCGACGAGCTACTTCGGCTTACTGCAGCAATTCCTTGGGGCGGTGCCGCATATCAAGGAGATGAAGCGGTCGGCCTGCATCGAGGGCGCGCGAATGGCTCTTGCCCGCGTGAAGGCGCATTGGACGGAGATGGATGCCACCGCTATTGCCGCCCAGGGATCAGATGAAAACCGGCTCCCCGCCGAGCACTATTTCGGGGAAGTTATGCGTGGCGCTCGTGTTATAGAGTCGCGGTGCTCGAAAAATGTCACGTTCAAATGAATGTTTTTAGCTTGTAAAAACAATGATTATGCTATGACTGCTTTTTATACTTGTGCGTCCCAAGTAATGAAACTTCTCCTATGCGGCCGTTTACGTATAAATTTGTATAACCTGAAAGATTGCAGTCTTCGGCTTCAGCCCCCACGCACAAGGTGCGGGGGTGTTCGCAAAAATAGCGCATTTTCACACTTAATCCGACGTCTCGGTCCTGTTAAGGAGGTGGTAGCGTAGCAAATGAGGCAATCCGGACTATAATGCTTTATCACTTTCACTTAGCCTGTGGAGCTCGAGGGTGGGGCTACGATATAGCCCCTTAGGGCACCGCACTTCTCCGAATTCGGGGCGCGTGTGTGCCTGACCGGGAAACGGTCCTTCGTCAAAGCAGGGAATTCTAAACATTTCGGTGGTCGATCGAGTGGTTGACCAGACTCTCGCTATATCATGACAGACAGTTTTCGGCTTTCTCTACTGAGGCGCTCGCCCAGCCGAACTGGGGCACAATCGCAGTAGTTCTCCTGGTGCCGCGTTAGCCGATGATACGGAACGTAAGGCAGCAAAACACAGGAGCCGGGCAAACCCAACATTTGACCAAAGACATGATTCGGAGCTGATGCATAAAATGCCTAACTCGAGACGCCGAACACTCCCGAAGGTGTCCGGTCTTTATGATAATGGGCAGAATGATGCCCTAAGCCCCTTGTGTCCAGGTACGGGCGTAGTCTTCTGACGCGGCCGATGCCAAAACGTCAGGCTCCGCATTGGCTATAGGAAGAGAGCCAAGGGAGAATAACAACAAGAGACAGTAAAAAAGGTTTACGCAGGGTCTTAATCTGAAAAGAATCCTCACAACGGGTCCCTACTGCACGTCTGCGCTTGTGTCTCCGTTGCGCCGTTATCCTGGACGGGTATGCACGTTGTTCATCCGTAAAAGGAGAGGAACGTTCAGTTTGAAAACAATTTGTGCGAAAAATGTATGTGTGAAAGAAGAAATATAAATAAATAAAGTGGGGTTTATTTGAACCCGCGATTGTTTGTGTGCGCAGCCCCCTGTGAAGGGGTGTGCGGCTAGGGAACCCCTAGCCTGCTGAAGCCGGACTCGTCTATCCGAGTCCGGGGTCTTTGAGTGACCCTCGCACTGAAATGATGCCACGCGGACCGGGCATCTTGAGCGTAAGAGACGCGTAATGCGGTATGGCATTGAAACGGACAAAAGCCTTTCGTCCCAAGAGTGCTTGATATTCACTTTCAAATGGGACGATGTGAAAAATTAGTTTTTCGCGCCGAGAATTATTCGGCGATCCGAACACGACATCTAGTAATATGGAGCCTGTGCACTTGGCGTAAGGGCCTGGCGTCACTCCTTTGAAGGGAGTGCGGCTGTGTCGGATTTTTGTAGGGTCTATCCCCATCCGACGGGTTGTGTGTGAATACAGCAGGTTTAATTCGCTGCCTCCGTCCATTAGGACTTTAGTAAATTGTAATCCGTCTATTATGGGATTCAATATCAAGGGAGTCCGTCCCGCGTTTCGAACGCTTCTGGAAAAGTCCAGGTGGTCGAAAGTGATTGGTTTTGATATCCAATCTCTGCGGTCTGCTGGGTTGGTCCGTGCGAAGCTCTTTTTAGGAAGTGCCGCACTATTTTTCCGTATTATCACATGAAGTGAATTCACTGCTTTGACCCCTTGTGGGAAAGTTTTTTGTTTTCCGGTGCTCTGCTGGCGGGGTTTATCGTCTTCGCTTGACGCGTCGAGCCCCTTGTATTCGGCGTTTAATCGGCCGGACTGTTTAAAAACCTAACAATCCCGATGGGTGTGGTTTGCAGGCCTTCCGGGGGTGCTGTGGATTTGACATATCCGACCCAAAATCTTGTTTAAGTTGGACAGTTCGTCGCCGTCGTCTTTAAGAGGCGATGTTTTGTTGTTTGGCCGCGAGCTTTTGAATCCGGCGTTGACTGCCGTGCTCTTTGGGCTTTTCTCTTTATTTCGGCGCTGCTCTTTTCTGCGTCGCGATTTTCCGTTTCCATCTCTTATCTCGGATGTACTTGGGTCGCTGGTGCTGCATCTCGCTAGCCAGCTATCCTCTCCCGCACAGAAGCGGGTCATGAGGCTTGTTAGCACGGGCATTGTCCTCGGTTTTTCTTGGCCGAGGTGTCTGGCAAGCCATTCGTCCCGGACATTGTGTTTGAAAGCTGCTAAGGCTTCGGCGTCCGGACAGTCGACTATTTGGTTCTTTTTGGTGAGGAACCTGTTCCAGAATTTGCGCGCTGACTCTGCGGGCTGTTGAGTTATATGACTTAAATCATCTGCATCCGGGGGGCGGACATAGGTCCCTTGAAAATTTGCTCTAAACGCTTCCTCGAGCTCTTCCCAGCTTCCCACAGTGTTTTCTGGGAGGCTTTTAAGCCAATGACGGGCTGGCCCTTTGAGCTTGAGGGGTAGGTATTTTATGGCGTGGAGATCATCTCCTCTGGCCATGTGTATATGTAGTATGTAATCTTCTATCCAGACTCCAGGGTCTGTTGTTCCATCGTAGGCTTCTATGTTTATGGGTTTGAATCCTGCTGGGAATTCATGATCCAGCACCTCATCGATGAAACATAGTGGGTGTGCAGCACCCCTGTATTTGGGTGCGCCACTGTCTTCGGACACTTGACATGTTGCCTTGCTTCCTGGGGCCTTCTTCTTTGGCCCGTAGATGGACCTGGGTGGGCTATCTGTCTTTCCAGGTTCCTTATGTGCGGTGCCGCTTTCAGAATGTGGCCTATCATCTGGCCGTCTATCCAACCAGGCAGCCTTTTTATTTCTTGACGGTGGAGGCTCTATGGCTTCTTCGTCGAATTCTAGTAGCAGCTTGCGCTTCGGGTAGCTCTTTGATTGGTGACCATTGCCGTATTTGTCTGTGGTCTTGAGTACTTTGCTCCATCTCATTCTGAGTGTGTCTTCTGTTGTTTTGAGCTTCCGCTTTTCTTTCTTCAGGCTTCTTGCAGTGTTGACGAGTCTTTTCCGAATGTTTGTGCTCTTCGGCGGTGTGTCCGGCATGAGATCGTCCGGACTGTTGTTTTCGCCGGGCCTGGACTGATTATCTGACTCATCATGTTCGGACGGTTGCTTATCTGCATATTCGTTGTCCACTTGTGAGCCCTGCTTTATTGCGGGCTCCTTAGGAGCGTTGTTATTGTCGAGGCGGGACTTAGGGCGGCGTCTGCGCCGCCGTTTTGGTTGTTTATCGGCGGGGTTATCTTCTGCCGCGGCCCGTTGGTCCTCGTTATCGCTCTCTTTTGAGGTATCCACCATGTATATGTCATGTGACGGGGTGGTCCTCCTATGCCTTATAGGCTCTGTTTCTTGTTCGTCTCTGGCATCGTCGTCTAGTCCGTCGATGTCGTCGGAGTCGTAGTCTAGCATGTCGGTTAGATCGTTGACAGTGGCTACAAAGTGGGTGGTGGGTGGGCTCTGAATTTCTTCGTCGTCCGTACCCCGACCATCCTGGCCATAGTCCGGCCAGGACTCTCCTGATAAGAGAGATACTTTAGCGAATTCAGGATGTCGCCAAAGGGCGAGTGTTGGAAGATGTCCGCGGCGGTGAATTCCATAACCGGCACCCAATCCGAATTGATAGGTGGGGGCATGGGAGGTTCGGAGTCCGGCAGGGAGTCCGGCACCTCGGAATCACGAGTTTTGCAGGGGACAAGATTAATGTTCGGCTCCATCGCCGTGGAAGTTGAAGCCCCTGAGGCGGTGTCTACCCACCGATCCTCGATCTGGGCGATCGGCTCCGGACTGATGGCCGAAGCAGATTCATGTGCGGCCACCAAGGCACTGTTCGGCGGCAGAGCTAGATCATGCCCATCGTAACAGTGCGGCGCGCTCGGCCGTGGCTCGAGTCCGTCGAAGATCAAGTCTCCGCGGACATCGGCCGTGAAGTTTAGGCTTCCGAATCTGACCTGACGGCCAGGGGCGTAGCTTTCGATCTGCTCCAGATGGCCAAGCGAATTAGCCCGCAGTGCGAAGCCGCTGAATACGAAGATCTGTCCGGGGAGAAAAGTCTCACCCAGGACAGCGTTGTTGGTTGAAGATGCCATCAAGCCTATCGATGACGACACAGAGGAACTCTCAATGAAAGCACCAATGTCGGTGTCAAAACCGGCAGATCTCGGGTAGGGGGTCCCGAACTGTGCGTCTAGGCGGATGGTAATAAGAGACGAGGGACATGATGTTTTTACCCAGGTTCGGGCCCTCTCGATGGAGGTAAAACCCTACGTCCTGCTTGATTAATATTGATGATATGGGTAGTACAAGAGTGGATCTACCACGAGATCAAGGAGGCTAAACCCTAAAGCTAGCCTATGGTATGATTGTCGTAATGTATGTTGTGTCCTACGGACTAAAGCCCTCCGGTTTATATAGACACCGGAGGAGGCTAGGGTTACACAGAGTCGGTTACAATGGTAGGAGATCTACATATCCGTATCGCCAAGCTTGCCTTCCACGCCAAGGAAAGTCCCATCCGGACACGGGACGGAGTCTTCAATCTTGTATCTTCGTAGTCTTGGAGTCCGGCGACGATGATAGTCCGGCTGTCCGGACACCCACTAGTCCAGGACTCCCTCAGTGTGGTTAGCTGGCTTTTCGAGGGTGCCATGTATCTGGCATGAGCGGTCGAGTATTCAGTCCAAATTGGACGGACCCACAGTGGTTCTTTTGAATGGCTTCTTCCGCTGACCGGGTTTAGAGCCTCGGAATCCGGCGTTGACTGCCGTATCCTCATCGTTGTCGCCGTTAACGCGGCGTTTGTTTTTGCTTCAACGCGACCTGCCGTTATGGTCCTTAGTATCCGGACTGTCAGCATTTTTACTGAGGTTGTTGCTGCGAGCTAGCCAGCTATCCTCTCCCGCACAGAAGCGGGTCATTAATGATGTGAGGGCTGCCATGGATTTCCGCTTTTCCTGTCCTAGGTGTCGGGCTAGCCATTCGTCGCGGATGTTATGTTTGAAGGCTGCGAGGGCCTCTGCGTCCGGGCAGTCGACGATTTGATTTTACTTCGTTAAGAACCGTGTCCAGAATTGTCTGGCCGATTCGTCTGGCTGCTGAATTATGTGGCTTAGGTCATCGGCGTCTGGTGGTCGCACATATGTGCCCTGGAAGTTGTCGAGGAATGCGGCTTCTAGGTCCTCCCAACACCCAATTGACTCTGCGGGCAAGCCGTTAAGCCAATGCCGGGCTGGTCCTTTAAGCTTGAGTGGGAGATACTTGATGGCGTGGAGATCGTTGCCGCGGGCCATATGGATGTGAAGGAGATAATCTTCGATCCAAACCGCGGGGTCTGTCGTGCCATCGTAGGATTCAATGTTTACGGGTTTAAACCCTTCAGGGATTTGATGATCCATTACTTCGTCTGTGAAGCATAGTGGGTGTGCGGCGCCTCTGTATTGAGCAATATCACGACGTAGCTCAAGGGAGCGTTGTCTGTTGTGTTCCAACCGGCCGGAGTATTTGTATCCGGTGCGACGATATTCGTCGTGGGTCGTGGGGCGCCCACGTGATCCGTAGATAGATCTGGATTGTCTTGCCTTATCCTCTAATATATCCCGCAAGTCCGGCGCGTTCCCCCGTGGCTTCGTACTTTTCGAACGATACCGGGGTACGGTCTTGATGGAGGGCATCGATGCCTCTCTGTCGCGACCACGGGGTGGTCGGTCAGCCGTATTGTGCGCTGGTGATGAAGGTATGTATGCTTCCTCCTCTAACCGGGGGAGCAACTTGCATTTTGGGTAGCTCTTGGAGGGGCGTTCGAGTTCGTACTCTACGGCCGCGAGGACCTCCGTCCATCGGTCGGCCAGCAGGTCTTGATCAGCTTGAAGCTGCTGCTGCTTTTTCTTTAGGCTATTTGTTGTGGCCATTAGCCTGCGTTTGAAACGCTCTTGTTCGACGGGGTCCTCGGGCACGACGAATTTGTCGTCATCGAGGCTTGCCTCGTCTCTGGAGGGAGGTATTTAATTATCATTCTCGACCTCTTCGTCTGCCGCTCTCTCGTGAGGGCTTGCTTCTGCGTCCTCCTGCGCTGAATCTTGCAGGAGGGGATTGTCTTCGGCACTTTCTGGGGTGTTATTATCTCTTGTGCCGGAATCTCCATTCTTGCTGTGGCGGGATTTAGAGCGGCGCCGCTGACGTCGGCGCTTGGGCTGTTTCTTTAAGGAATCTGCATCCGCTGCTTCTTCTCCATCCCCATCCTTTGGGGTGTCCACCATGTATATGTCGTATGACGAGGTGGTCTTCCAATGCCCTGTGGGCGCTGGTTCTTGATCGTCTCCGGCATCGTCGTCCATACCGTCGATGTCGTCGGAGTCATAGTCTAGCATGTCGGTTAGATCGTCGACAGTGGCTACAAAGTGGGTGGTGGGTGGGTCTTGAATTTCTTCGTCGTCCGCGTCCCAACCATCCTGGCCATAATCCGGCCAGGGCTCTCCGGATAGCGAGAGATGCTTTAGAGAATTTAGGATGTCGCCAAAGGGTGAGTGCTGAAAGATGTCAGCGGCGGTGAACTCCATGATCGGCGCCCAATCGGATTCAATTGGCAGGGGCGCAGGAGGTTCGGAGTCCGGCAGGGAGTCCGGCACCTCGGAGTCACGAGCTTTATAAGGGACAAGGACAGTGTTCGGCTCCATCGCCATGGAAGTCGCAGCTCCCGAGGCGGTGTCCAGCCACCCTTCCTCGATCTGCGCAATCGGCTCCGGACTATGGGTCGGAGCGGATTCGTGTGCGGCCTCCAAGGCACTATTCGGCGGCAGAGTTAGATCATGCCCATCGTGACAGTGCGGCACGCACGGCTGCGGCTCGGATCCATCGAAGATCAAGTCTCCGCGGATATCCGCCCTGAAGTTTAGGCTTCCAAATCTGACCTGACGGCCAGGGGCGTAGCTTTCGATCTGCTCCAGATGGCCAAGGGAATCGGCCCGCAGTGCGAAGCCGCCGAATACGAAGATCTGCCCAGGGAGAAAAGTCTCACCCTGGATGGCGCTATTGTTGATTGAAGAAGCCATCAAGCCTATCGGTGACGGCACAGAGGAACTCTCAATGAAAGCACCAATGTCGGTGTCAAAACCGGCGGATCTCGGGTAGGGGGTCCCGAACTATGCGTCTAGGCGGATGGTAACAGGAGACAAGGGACACGATGTTTTTACCCAGGTTCGGGCCCTCTCGATGGAGGTAAAACTCTACTCCTGCTTGATTGATATTGATGATATGGGTAGTACAAGAGTGGATCTACCACGAGATCAAGGAGGCTAAACCCTAGAAGCTAGCCTATGGTATGATTGTTGTAATGGTTGTTGTGTCCTACGGACTAAAACCCTCCGGTTTATATAGACACCGGAGAGGGATAGGGTTACACAGAGTCGGTTACAATGGTAGGAGATCTACATATCCTTATTGCCAAGCTTGCCTTCCACGCCAAGGAAAGTCCCATCCGGACACGGGACGAAGTCTTCAATCTTGTATCTTCATAGTCTTGGAGTCCGGCGGACGATGATAGTCCGGCTGTCCGGACACCCCCTAGTCCAGGACTCCCTCAGTAGCCCCTGAACCTGGCTTCAATGATGACGAGTCCGGCGCGCATAATGTTCGGCATTGCAAAGCGGGTTCCTCCTCCGAATAATTCATAGAAGATTGTGAACACCAGGATAGTGTTCGGCTCTGCAAAATAATTTCCACATTCCACCGTAGAGAGAATATCATGTACACAGGTTCGATCTGCTAACGTATCTTGTAGCGTGACGTCACGCCACTACCAAGCCTTTACTTGAATCGTTTTTTATTATACCACCTCAGCGCGTTTAGCGAAGCGGTTTCCTTGGCACGTCTTGTCGAAGCACAGATCGTGTTCCCCTCATCCCGGGATTCTCATCAATACGGACGTGGGTAACCCAACCACGCCATTGATGGTAACCCAACCTCGTGAAACCCTTACCTCTATCATGCCACGAGTGGCCGGTCGTGTTGATGTTGACAAAATTCTCACCGGCATATCGGAAGGTAGAGTCACTCGTAAACATTTGACAAAATTTTGTGCTCACTTCTCGTTTGTGTCTAGTATTGAGCCCATCAAGGTACAAGATGCATTGATGGACAACGATTGGCTGGTTGCTATGCAAGAAGAGTTGAACAGTTTTGAACGCAACCAAGTGTGGTCATTAGTCAAGAGGCCACCTACCGAGCACAACGTCATTGGAACAAAATGGATTTTCAAGAACAAACAAGATGAGAATGGTGTAATCATCCACAACAAGGCAAGGTTAGTGACGCAAGGGTACTCACAAGTTGAAGGTTTGGACTTTGGTGAGACCTTTGCCCCAGTTGCTCGTCTTGAATCCATTCGCATCTTACTTGCTTATGCCGCTTTCAATGGTTTTACATTACATCAAATGGATGTGAAGAGTGCTTTCCTTAACGGTCCTCTACAAGAAGAAGTATATGTGTCACAACCACCTGGGTTCGTTGATCCCGATCACAAAGACTATGTGTACAAACTTCATAAGGCTTTGTATGGCCTCAAACAAGCACCTCGTGCTTGGTATGATCATTTAAAGAAGTTTCTACTCGATGATGGTATTGTGAGAGGGGTGATCGATCCCACTCTTTTTACTAAGAGGGATAAGGGTGATTTAATCTAATGCCAAATCTATGTAGATGATATCATTTTTGGTTCTCCTAACATTCATTTGTGCAACAAGTTTGCGGCCTCAATGACCAAGAATTTTGAAATGTCACTCAATGCGGATTTGAAGTTCTTCCTCGATTTCAAATTCAATAATTTCAAGAAGGAATTTTCTTGTCTCAAGCAAAATACCTCAAGGATATCCTAGAGAAGTTTGGTATGTCTGATGCTAGTCCATGTAAGACACCAATGCCAACAAAAATAACACTCACTGAAGACACAAACGGTATCCCCTTCGACCCATCTAAATACCGCTCTATGATTGGTTCATTACTTTATCTTTGTGCATCTAGAACAGACATCATGTTTAGTGTATGCATGTGTGCTAGATTTCAAGCTTCCCCTAGGGAAAGTCATCATAAGGCGGTTAAGCATATTCTTAGATACCTTGTTCACACCCCAAAGTTGGGTCTATGGTATCCCAAGGATGCTAAGTTTGATCTCATTGGGTACACGGATGCGGATTGGGCCGGAGACAAAGTGGATCGTAAGTCCAGTTCCGGTGCATGTCAGTTTCTTGGACGCTCCTTGGTAAGTTGGTCATCGAAGAAACAAAACTCTATTGCCCTCTCTACCGCAGAGGCTGAATACATTGCTGCCGCCAGTTGTGTAACTCAGTTATTATGGATGAGGCAAACATTGAAGGATTACGGTATCACCTATAGACATGTGCCTCTTCTACGTGATAATGAAAGTGCCATCAACATTGCTGAGAACCCCAAGGATCATCTCCGCACCAAGCACATTGATATTAGGTATCACTTCTTGAGAGATCATGTTGAGAAGGGTGATATTCACATTGATCACATTGGTACAGATTTGGAACTGGCGGATATTTTCACCAAACCATTGGATGAAGCAAGGTTTTGTCGACTTAGGCGTGAACTTGGTATCTTGGAGCTTCACAACATTATGTGAAATCTAGTACTCATCCATGCATAAACTTAATGTCTTGTCTTGATGTAGGCATATATTTAGGGGGAGACACTCAATCCATGAGTTCTCTCACCTTACATAATGAATAAATAGAACAAACACTCTCAAAGTTATCATAGTTTTCAAACTAGGGTACTTTAACATGATGGAGTCATGACCATGTGCTCAAGGTTTATATCTTTGTGGTACTATCTTCCATATGCTCAAACATGGTGACCTCGGCCACCACTTGTACAATGTTTGGATTATTAATGCATCTTAGCATGGCCTTAGATGTCTCAGGTTGTCTCCCTCATTAATCTCATGTAAACTCCTTGGCGGTGTCTATATCAAATTACTCTTGTTGGCCCCCTCCCTCACATCTTTCCCTCACCCTTGTCTTCTGTCCAGTGGCCGGACATCTGGCTCTCTCGTCGGACATCCGGGCCCTGGGAAAAATTCCTTGCCCCTCAAAACGATCATCAACCACCTACAGTGGACGGACATCCGGGCCTCAGCAGGACATCCGGGCGCTGCTTCTTTCGTTCTCTGTTTTCCACTCGCCGGATATCCGGGCCTTGCCCCGGATGTCTGGCCCGTCGCCCGCAGTCGCGTATATCTGGGGAGGGGTGTGAGATTTGGGGGCAGTTCCCCACTTCTTTCGTTCCTGTCCTCATCTCCCCTCACAGCCACCACTGCCGGGCCATCACTCCGGTGCTGTCCCGGCCATATCCACCGACCTCCGGCCCCGATCTCCTGCTCACGGACACTTCTCCTCCCGATCTACGATTCTATCCAATCCATTTCTTGGGTTGTTGTGTGAATCCCTCGGGAGGGACCGGTGTATTGTGGGATTCACCGCTGGAGTTTCCCATGGCACGAACCAAGAACTGCGGCCCCAATCGCCCCGAGCCTTCTTCCAGGGGTATGGATGCTATCTCTACTCCATTCTATGGAGACCGCAAAAATCTTAGTTTTTCACTCTCTCATGGATATCTTGGCGTCTATGTCTCTCTTGAGTGTTAGTGTCTCTTGCTTAGGCCTACAAATCTGTCAATGAGCTCGTCTAATCAATTTAAATCATGGTCATGTCTCATTTTCTTTGCTCTAACACTGGACTTTGTCTATGGTTATGCTCAAAAATGGTCATCCCATTGTTTAAATTGTCTTATCCTTGTTCATACCTGTTGCCTCCATCTCATCGGGATCTCTCATTATCCATTCCAGTTGTTTGCCGGCAAGGCTCAACCGACTCCGATGAGCATGCTCGGCCTAAGAATAAGAAGGCCACCACCACCAAGAAGAACAAGCGGGCACCATCCACTAGTCCATCGGACTCGGATCCTGATGATGCAGACTATGTTGGGGAGGAAGAGGAGGTCCGTGCACCCAAACACTCCGTTGGTCAGTCCAAGCCTGGCACTAGGAGGGCGCCCGGTGCCTCAAGTTCGTGGTTCTGCAATGCCCGCTGTCTGTGGTCGTCGCATCTCTATGGAGCTTCCGGACAGTGGAGATCGCTGTTCTCACGACTTCAAAACTGTGGGGGCAGCTCAATATCTTACTTTTCGACAGGATGTCAATCAATATGAGATGGTGGCTGATGCGGAGGATCCTCGATTTCGGACTCGAATGCAGCAGGATCTCTATTCCAGTTTTGTCTGTGGGCGTGGACTTGCTCCTCACTAATACTTAGATCTCAACTTCCTGCGTGAGAATCCTAACATGTTCCCTAACAATCCGGTCAAGATCATTGATGATATGACCCTTGGTCCCGCAATGACCTTCAGGTTTGATTGGAATGAAGCTGCCATTCTATAGTTCTATGCCACCTGTTTCTTTGGTCCGGACAACACTCTCACCTAGATGACTGATAACACTACTATGAGCATCACCTATGACAGGTTTGTTCAGATTCTGGGTCTATCCGGTGTTGGCCATCGCATCCACAGCATGGATCCTGAGCACAAGCCCAAAGCGATTGAAGCTTGCTTGCCACTTGTCAAACCTACCTCTCAGCTCTCTAAAGCAGAACTTGAATGCCCACTCAACGAGGTATCTATCTTCTGTGCTCCTTACTACATCCTCTATCAGTGTGTGCTCCGCACTCTCTATCCTAAGACGGGAGACCGCGCAAGGGCTTATAACTATTGCATTGACTTGATGGTTCTTATGCATGACAAACCCACTGAGCCTCTAGACACAGCCCATTTCATTTGGCATGAGATCCGTCTTTGCAGTTTCATTCCGACGCGCCAGTTTCCTCATGCTCCTTTCATTCAGGCTCTGATTGATCACACTGCTCCATTTGAGGTGGTTAAGACTACTGTTCATTCTAGTTGGAAGCCTGCTTCTCACATGCGAGTGATTCCTGCTGCTCAGACTGCTGCTCGGTCTCAGTCTAAGAGGCCTGCTGGTGGGACCCAGCCCACCGATTCCTCTGTTCCATCTTCGTCGTCAGCTCCTCGTGGACGCCTTGCCATGTTCCTCAGCAAGGCTCAATCTGCTATCATGAAGTCAATCACTTTCAGCTGTCAGCAAAATCATGATGTTCAGAAGCGCCTCATCATCTCCAAGAATCAGCTCAAGCAGCACCTCCGTGTCCGCGGGAGCCCAGTGAGTGATGATGATCCTATTCCCGCGGCTCCGTCCACCTCCACCTTCGGTTTTCCATCTCGTGACGAGTTTCCTGAGTTCTTTGATGATCATGATGACATTCGCCAGGAGTGATGGAGTGGATTTAGTTCTTCGCCCCTTTTTACTTGTTGCCGTCAAAGGGGGAGAAGTAGTATCCTAGTAGAATCCTAGTAGTAATCTTAGGTCATGCTATGGCTATGAGATTATTGACTATTTGTGTTCACTATATGTCCACTATTATTCGAACTTGCTATGTTTGCTACCTATGGTGCTTAATCGTGTGAGTAACTGTGATATTATCTTGGATTATTATGTGGTTATGAAATATTGTTATGTCTGAGTTATTGTGGTTTCATATATGCATTCCATGCTCACATTCAGGGGGAGCAAGAAAATAGAAACAAAGACTTATTATTGTACTTTTGCTCTCATGCTTGTCAATTCTAAGATTATTTATTGCACCTATGATACTACATGTATGGTTGTCATCAACAAACAAAAAGGGGGAGATTGAAAGAGCAATCATGCCCTTACATCATGTTTTGATGTTGCTGACAATCATACATGCTGGGGACTAACAATGGCTGTCAAGTAAATCTCAGGTATTAGTCCCCGGTTCATCGATGTGTGTGGATCAAGAGCCTACAAGTGGTTTTACTCAAGGATGAAGCATAAAAGTTGATTACATATTTTGTTTTCTTGAGTATAGGATCCCGCACTATTAAGAGGGGATCGATAGGGTTAGTTAAAGGCTTGCTCTTGCCACGAACTTCCTAACCATACATGCACATGCCAAAAACCTTCATGTTCTATCTCTGGACCACCGGATGTCCGGCCTCCTTGCCGGATATCCGGGCCTAGCCATCCAGAATACAGTAGTATACCGGGTTGCACGCCGGATGTTCGGACTTTCCCCGGATGTCCGGGCCTTCCTGTTATGCCGGATGTCCGGGCCCATTCCGGATATCCGGGCATAGCTATCCAGAGAACGTTTTTATGTTGGGTTGCACGCCGGATGTCCGGCCACCTGCCGGATGTCCGGGTCTTCCTGATATGCCGGATGTCCGGGCTTGGGCCCCGGATGTCCGGCCCCTCTGTTCTTTTGTTCTGCCTTTGTTCTGTTCCTCGCAGCTTACCATGCCGGATGTCCGGCCCCTAGCTCGGATGTCCGGCCCGCTCACTCACTTACACTGCAACGGCCATATTCTAGCTCGCACTATATATTGCCCTTCTTCCCCACGGGAGAGGGTTGACCATTCACTTTGAACAAACCCTAGAACACTTCTCACTCTCTCTCTCAGTCCTACACACCAAATCTTAGATCCCCAGGGATTTGAGAGCTTTGGAGAGAAGTTGTCCGATCAAGTGATAGATCCACTTCTCCCCCTTCTTTGCACCGAAGAAATTCGTGATTTGAGCAAGCCTTGAGCTTTCCCCATCAATCTTGTTACTCTTGGAGGTTGGGGAGTCCTAGGCGGTAGGAGTCTTTCGGAGAGGAATCGACCTTTGTGATTACCCTCAGAAAAGTTTGTGAGGGTTTGGAGACCGCCCCAAGGTCTACCACTAGTGGTTGAGAAACGCCTTCGTGGTGTTGTCTCAAAGGGAGAATAGGGTGAGCCTTCGTGGTGTTGGTGTGCCTTCGTGGTAACATCCACCTCTCTAACGGTAACGTAGCTTCCCTCCAAGGAAGTGAACATCGGCATACATTCTCGTCTCCCGGAGTTGCGGTTATTCCTAACCCTAACTCTCTACTTGTGGTTACTTGTCTCTTAGCACTTACTTATATCATATTGTGCTTGTTTACTTACATACTTGTGTTTCTTGTTTATCTTGCTTAACACTTAATACTACACTTACAATTGTTAGGCTCACTTTCATATTCCGTATTAGTGCCTAAAATTACTAAGTAACAAGTAAAATTTGTAATTGTACCTATTCATCCCCCCTCTAGGTCCATCTCGATCCTTTCAATTGGTATCAGAGCCTCGTGCTCTATTCTTGTGGCTTAACCGCCCTAGAGCGAGATGAACCCGGATGGGACTCCCCTGGTTGCAGATCCTATGGATAAAGGCGAGGCTTCTTCTGAAGTCAAGTCCTTTACATCTGAGGATCTAGAACGGGCCCTTGCTAAGCAAAAAGAGGAGCATGAGGCTTCTCTTGAGGCCTTGGTCCAATCGAGATTAGCCACGTTGTCCATGATGCTTGCACCACTCTCGGGTGGTGCGACTTCGAGGCCAACTGTGCCTACTTCGTCACTTGGTCAACAACCTCCTAGCAATGAACACACCAGTGTTCCTTGGCTTTATGCAATACCTCAGGTTGAGAAACCAAGATATAATCCTCAAGGCAAACCTCCTTTACTTAGTGCCAGTTCCGATTTTGCTTTGTGGAGAGTTGCTATACAGGATCATCTTCGACATGGAAACGATGAGATGGTGGAGATCTTGGAGTATGGCTATCACGTGGTTGATCCAAAGAACCCTACACCAAGAGAAATTTATGACAAGAATCTCAATGACACTGCAATCATGTGTATAAGGAGAGGTATGGATGAAAAGCAAAGGAGACCGTTCATACACATCACAAGTGCCAAGGAGCTATGGGAAAGTGTTGTACGATCCAAGACAGGCACTTCCACCCTCTGGAGTGCTCAATATGAAATTGCTAAGGGGAAATTGCAAAACTTTTGTATGGAGAAAGGTGAAACCCCCAATCAACTCCATGAGCGCCTCATGACTCTCACTGCCGATATTGAGTCATGTGAGTGTGACAAGACACAAGATGGATTCAACATGACTAAGAGATTCCTTGTGGATAAGTTGCTTCATGCTCTTGCTCCATATCACCATCAAATGGTGTGGGACATAAGACAACACCATACCTTCAAGGAAATGACTACAGATGACATCATATCCACCTTTCAACTATTTGAAGAGTCAAAGGCTAATGCCACAAAACATCTTGCCATGCATGGCTCCCCATCATCAAAAGTCAATCTTGCATTGAAGGCCAAGCATGTATGTGAAGATGAGCAAAGTGAAGAAGAAGATGATGATGATGATGATGAAGATGGTGATGAGATTGAATCCGACGAGGGCCCTTCATATGAAGACATGGCTCTCTTTGTCAAGAAGTTTAGCGTAGGAAAATTCAAGGGAAGATTTCAAAAGAAGAAAGTAAGAAAATGCTACAACTGTGAGGAAAGCAACCACTTCTCCAATGAGTGCCCTTATGAGAAGAGAGATGATAAACCAAGGTTTCCCAAGACCTTTCCTAAGAAGAAATTGCCAAATCCTTTAAACTCCAAGCTCAAGAAGAGAGATGGGAAAGCAATGGTTGCTCAAGAAGAATCCGATCTGGATGATGTTAGTGGTGTTGCCGGAGTTGCTCAAGACTCTCAAAACACTTTGAGGTTAGTAAACAAGAGTGGTGACGTGGTCACTTACAACTACATGAAAGATTACAAGGGCAACTCTCACAAGTGTCTAATGGAAAAGGCCATGATAGAAGATGGAAATGACCAAATCTCTCCTGACAAGGTCAAGGTAACTCCAAGATCAAATCCTCCTCTTTTCACTCCTTCTACTCCTAGTGATGAGTATCTTGATGTGGAGGATAGCTATGAGGATGATGATCTAGATGATCCTATGCTTGCTAAACTTAATAAGTTCATGTGTTCCCTCAAAGGAAAGAAGCTCACTATGTTTCGCATGCTTATGGAGATGGTGAGTAAGCACACCATCACCATTAAGGAACTCGAAACCCTCGTCACCGAGGAAAAGGAAAAATGTAAAATCCTTGAGCGGAAAGTCCAATATGAGGAAACATGAAATGATGAACTATGCTTAAAAATTGGTGCAAATATTGATGTTCATACTAATGATCTTGCCTCCTTGAAAAAGGCTATTGACTCTTGCGAAGAGTTGATGAATGATAAATGTAAGCTTGTGAAGTCTCATGCTTCTCTCTCTAAGGATTGTGAGCTTCTATCCGTGTCTCTCAAGACTAAGGAAGGAGAGCTCATCGTTCTTACAAAGAGTTTTGAAATGCTCAAACTTACTTATCTTGAAACTCTAGCCGAGGCTTACTCTTCTCCTATTATAAATGTTGATGCTTGTACTACTAACTCTAGTAGTGATCTAGCATCTATTCTTGAGGAAAATTGATTTATCAAGGCTCAAGTCGAGAAAGGTCTCATGACATGTGCTTGAGGGCAAAAGGATCTTGATGAGATATTGAGTCAACACAATGAGGTGTTTGCCAAAGAGGGACTTGGGTTTGACCCAAGCACAAGCAAGAAGAAGACGCCCTCTCAAAAGTGCACAACCCCTCTTAAGGAAACATTTGTACGAGAAGGGTACAAGGAGAAAGGTAAGTTTGTGAGTTTGGAAGGCCACAAGGGGCATGCCCACTCTCAACAAGCCTAAAGAGTTCATGCCTCCATCCTATGTACTTCGTAAGACTAAGGATGGAGAAGTCTTTGCAAAATTTGTTGGTCCTCGAAATGCATTCCGGTTTTATGCTATTTGGGTCCCTAAGACCCTTGTGACTAACTTGAGAGGTCTCATTGCAAAATGGGTGCCTCTAACCAAGTCTTAATTGTGTGTAGGTTGACTTCTCTGGTGGAGTGAAATGGGTGATTGATAGTGGATGTACAAATCATATGACCGGAGATAGCAAATTGCTCTACGATTTCATGGAAGCTATTCAACCATTTATGAGCATTATGTTTGGTGGAGGTTCAAAAGGACAGGTACTCGGGTTGGGCAAGGTGGCTATCACAAATGAAATGTCGCTTGCAAATGTCATGCTTGTCCAATCCCTTAAATACCACTTGCTTTCTGTTCGCCAATTGGCTTCTGTTGGTTATGATACACTCTTTGGACTAACGGATGTGAAAGTCTTTAAGAGAGATACTCTCGAAGTGGCTTTGTTGGAGAGTTGGATGGCAACCTTTACACGGTTGATTTCTTGAAAGAGAGCACATTCCATGCAACTTGTCTAATGGCCAAGGCTGACAAGGGGTGGCTATGGCATCGCCGGCTAGCCCATGTCGGCATGAGAAATCTTCAAGATCTCTTAAAGGGGAATCACATCCTTGGACTAACCAATGTCTCTTTTGAGAAAGATCGTGTGTGTAGTGCATGCATAGCTAGGAAGCAACATCAATCAAAGCACCCACCCAAGAACATAGTATCTACTTCAAGGCCCCTGGAGCTCCTTCATGTGGATTTTTTGGGCCTCCTTCATGGGATAGTCTTGGTGGGAAAAAGTATGGGCTTGTCATTGTTGATGATTACTCAAGATATACATGGGTGTTCTTCCTCAAGTCCAAGGACGAAACTAAGATCACCTTCATTGATTTTGCCAAGCAAGCTTAGCGCAAGTTTGACAAAGAAATCCTGGCAATAAGAAGTGACAATGGCTCTGAGTTCAAGAACTATACCTTGGAAGAATTCCTTAGTGATGAAGGGATTGAGCATCAATATTCAGCTCCATACACTCCTCAGCAAAATCGTGTAGCCGAAAGGAAGAACCGTACGCTTGTAGAGATGGCAAGGTCCATGTTGGATGAATACAAGTCACCACATAGTTTTTGGGCCGAAGCTGTCAACACCGCATGCCATGCATCAAACCGGCTCTTCCTCCGCACTATATTGGAAAAGAATCCATATGAGCTTCTAACTGGGAACAAGCCAAATGTCAAGTACTTTCGTGTATTTGGGTGCAAATGTTTCATCTCAACAAAAGAGAATGGTTAGGAAAATTTCAATCCAAAACAATTGAGGGTATATTTGTTGGCTATGGATCAAACTCTCACGCCTATAGAGTCTACAACAAATCCAATGGATGTGTTGTAGAAACTTGTGACGTGGTGTTTGATGAATTTAATGGCTCCCATGGGGAGCAAGTTGATCTAAGTGATGCAGGTGAAGAAGATTCTTCTCAAGACATTTTGACCATGGGTGTTGGTGCACTTCTTCCTATGGAACAGGAACCTCAGGATGATGAAGAAGAAGATGGAAGTCTCACACATCATCAAACTACTTCAACACCCATACCATCACAAGCTCCTAGTGTTCAACAAATGCCCTTAGCCCAAGTAGAAGAAGATGATCAAGTTCCTCTTCATGATAATCTTCAAGAACAAGATCATCATCAAGTGCAAGAACAAGAAAGTCCAATCATTGATGATGAACCTCAACAAATGCAATATGAACAAGAAGATCTTCCTCCACACATTAATGATCCATATGTTGAGGACGCGGATGATGGACATGAAGTTGAACCTCGTGAAACCCTTACCTCTATCATGCCACGAGTGGCCGGTCGTGTTGATGTTGACAAAATTCTCACCGGCATATCGGAAGGTAGAGTCACTCGTAAACATTTGACAAAATTTTGTGCTCACTTCTCGTTTGTGTCTAGTATTGAGCCCATCAAGGTACAAGATGCATTGATGGACAATGATTGGCTGGTTGCTATGCAAGAAGAGTTGAACAGTTTTGAACGCAACCAAGTGTGGTCATTAGTCAAGAGGCCACCTACCGAGCACAACGTCATTGGAACAAAATGGATTTTCAAGAACAAACAAGATGAGAATGGTGTAATCATCCACAACAAGGCAAGGTTAGTGACGCAAGGGTACTCACAAGTTGAAGGTTTGGACTTTGGTGAGACCTTTGCCCCAGTTGCTCGTCTTGAATCCATTCGCATCTTACTTGCTTATGCCGCTTTCAATGGTTTTACATTACATCAAATGGATGTGAAGAGTGCTTTCCTTAACGGTCCTCTACAAGAAGAAGTATATGTGTCACAACCACCTGGGTTCGTTGATCCCGATCACAAAGACTATGTGTACAAACTTCATAAGGCTTTGTATGGCCTCAAACAAGCACCTCGTGCTTGGTATGATCATTTAAAGAAGTTTCTACTCGATGATGGTATTGTGAGAGGGGTGATCGATCCCACTCTTTTTACTAAGAGGGATAAGGGTGATTTAATCTAATGCCAAATCTATGTAGATGATATCATTTTTGGTTCTCCTAACATTCATTTGTGCAAGAAGTTTGCGGCCTCAATGACCAAGAATTTTGAAATGTCACTCAATGCGGATTTGAAGTTCTTCCTCGATTTCAAATTCAATAATTTCAAGAAGGAATTTTCTTGTCTCAAGCAAAATACCTCAAGGATATCCTAGAGAAGTTTGGTATGTCTGATGCTAGTCCATGTAAGACACCAATGCCAACAAAAATAACACTCACTGAAGACACAAACGGTATCCCCTTCGACCCATCTAAATACCGCTCTATGATTGGTTCATTACTTTATCTTTGTGCATCTAGAACAGACATCATGTTTAGTGTATGCATGTGTGCTAGATTTCAAGCTTCCCCTAGGGAAAGTCATCATAAGGCGGTTAAGCATATTCTTAGATACCTTGTTCACACCCCAAAGTTGGGTCTATGGTATCCCAAGGATGCTAAGTTTGATCTCATTGGGTACACGGATGCGGATTGGGCCGGAGACAAAGTGGATCGTAAGTCCAGTTCCGGTGCATGTCAGTTTCTTGGACGCTCCTTGGTAAGTTGGTCATCGAAGAAACAAAACTCTATTGCCCTCTCTACCGCAGAGGCTGAATACATTGCTGCCGCCAGTTGTGTAACTCAGTTATTATGGATGAGGCAAACATTGAAGGATTACGGTATCACCTATAGACATGTGCCTCTTCTACGTGATAATGAAAGTGCCATCAACATTGCTGAGAACCCCAAGGATCATCTCCGCACCAAGCACATTGATATTAGGTATCACTTCTTGAGAGATCATGTTGAGAAGGGTGATATTCACATTGATCACATTGGTACAGATTTGGAACTGGCGGATATTTTCACCAAACCATTGGATGAAGCAAGGTTTTGTCGACTTAGGCGTGAACTTGGTATCTTGGAGCTTCACAACATTATGTGAAATCTAGTACTCATCCATGCATAAACTTAATGTCTTGTCTTGATGTAGGCATATATTTAGGGGGAGACACTCAATCCATGAGTTCTCTCACCTTACATAATGAATAAATAGAACAAACACTCTCAAAGTTATCATAGTTTTCAAACTAGGGTACTTTAACATGATGGAGTCATGACCATGTGCTCAAGGTTTATATCTTTGTGGTACTATCTTCCATATGCTCAAACATGGTGACCTCGGCCACCACTTGTACAATGTTTGGATTATTAATGCATCTTAGCATGGCCTTAGATGTCTCAGGTTGTCTCCCTTATTAATCTCATGTAAACTCCTTGGCGGTGTCTATATCAAATTACTCTTGTTGGCCCCCTCCCTCACATCTTTCCCTCACCCTTGTCTTCTGTCCAGTGGCCGGACATCTGGCTCTCTCGTCGGACATCCGGGCCCTGGGAAAAATTCCTTGCCCCTCAAAATGATCATCAACCACCTACAGTGGACGGACATCCGGGCCTCAGCAGGACATCCGGGCGCTGCTTCTTTCGTTCTCTGTTTTCCACTCGCCGGATATCCGGGCCTTGCCCCGGATGTCTGGCCCGTCGCCCGCAGTCGCGTATATCTGGGGAGGGGTGTGAGATTTGGGGGCAGTTCCCCACTTCTTTCGTTCCTCTCCTCATCTCCCCTCACAGCCACCACTGTCGGGCCATCACTCCGGTGCTGTCCCGGCCATATCCACCGACCTCCGGCCCCGATCTCCTGCTCACGGACACTTCTCCTCCCGATCTACGATTCTATCCAATCCATTTCTTGGGTTGTTGTGTGAATCCCTCGGGAGGGACCGGTGTATTGTGGGATTCACCGCCGGAGTTTCCCATGGCACGAACCAAGAACTGCGGCCCCAATCGCCCCGAGCCTTCTTCCAGGGGTATGGATGCTATCTCTACTCCATTCTACTCCTATGGAGACCGCAAAAATCTTAGTTTTTCACTCTCTCATGGATATCTTGGCGTCTATGTCTCTCTTGAGTGTTAGTGTCTCTTGCTTAGGCCTACAAATCTGTCAATGAGCTCGTCTAATCAATTTAAATCATGGTCATGTCTCATTTTCTTTGCTCTAACACTGGACTTTGTCTATGGTTATGCTCAAAAATGGTCATCCCATTGTTTAAATTGTCTTATCCTTGTTCATACCTGTTGCCTCCATCTCATCGGGATCTCTCATTATCCATTCCAGTTGTTTGCCGGCAAGGCTCAACCGACTCCGATGAGCATGCTCGGCCTAAGAATAAGAAGGCCACCACCACCAAGAAGAACAAGTGGGCACCATCCACTAGTCCATCGGACTCGGATCCTGATGATGCAGACTATGTTGGGGAGGAAGAGGAGGTCTGTTCACCCAAACACTCCGTTGGTCAGTCCAAGCCTGGCACTAGGAGGGCGCCCGGTGCCTCAAGTTCGTGGTTCTGCAATGCCCGCTGTCTGTGGTCGTCGCATCTCTATGGAGCTTCCGGACAGTGGAGATCGCTGTTCTCACGACTTCAAAACTGTGGGGGCAGCTCAATATCTTACTTTTCGACAGGATGTCAATCAATATGAGATGGTGGCTGATGCGGAGGATCCTCGATTTCGGACTCGAATGCAGCAGGATCTCTATTCCAGTTTTGTCTGTGGGCGTGGACTTGCTCCTCACTAATACTTAGATCTCAACTTCCTGCGTGAGAATCCTAACATGTTCCCTAACAATCCGGTCAAGATCATTGATGATATGACCCTTGGTCCCGCAATGACCTTCAGGTTTGATTGGAATGAAGCTGCCATTCTACAGTTCTATGCCACCTGTTTCTTTGGTCCGGACAACACTCTCACCTAGATGACTGATAACACTACTATGAGCATCACCTATGACAGGTTTGTTCAGATTCTGGGTCTATCCGGTGTTGGCCATCGCATCCACAGCATGGATCCTGAGCACAAGCCCAAAGCGATTGAAGCTTGCTTGCCACTTGTCAAACCTACCTCTCAGCTCTCTAAAGCAGAACTTGAATGCCCACTCAACGAGGTATCTATCTTCTGTGCTCCTTACTACATCCTCTATCAGTGTGTGCTCCGCACTCTCTATCCTAAGACGGGAGACCGCGCAAGGGCTTATAACTATTGCATTGACTTGATGGTTCTTATGCATGACAAACCCACTGAGCCTCTAGACACAGCCCATTTCATTTGGCATGAGATCCGTCTTTGCAGTTTCATTCCGACGCGCCAGTTTCCTCATGCTCCTTTCATTCAGGCTCTGATTGATCACACTGCTCCATTTGAGGTGGTTAAGACTACTGTTCATTCTAGTTGGAAGCCTGCTTCTCACATGCGAGTGATTCCTGCTGCTCAGACTGCTGCTCGGTCTCAGTCTAAGAGGCCTGCTGGTGGGACCCAGCCCACCGATTCCTCTGTTCCATCTTCGTCGTCAGCTCCTCGTGGACGCCTTGCCATGTTCCTCAGCAAGGCTCAATCTGCTATCATGAAGTCAATCACTTTCAGCTGTCAGCAAAATCATGATGTTCAGAAGCGCCTCATCATCTCCAAGAATCAGCTCAAGCAGCACCTCCGTGTCCGCGGGAGCCCAGTGAGTGATGATGATCCTATTCCCGCGGCTCCGTCCACCTCCACCTTCGGTTTTCCATCTCGTGACGAGTTTCCTGAGTTCTTTGATGATCATGATGACATTCGCCAGGAGTGATGGAGTGGATTTAGTTCTTCGCCCCTTTTTACTTGTTGCCGTCAAAGGGGGAGAAGTAGTATCCTAGTAGAATCCTAGTAGTAATCTTAGGTCATGCTATGGCTATGAGATTATTGACTATTTGTGTTCACTATATGTCCACTATTATTCGAACTTGCTATGTTTGCTACCTATGGTTCTTAATCGTGTGAGTAACTGTGATATTATCTTGGATTATTATGTGGTTATGAAATATTGTTATGTCTGAGTTATTGTGGTTTCATATATGCATTCCATGCTCACATTCAGGGGGAGCAAGAAAATAGAAACAAAGACTTATTATTGTACTTTTGCTCTCATGCTTGTCAATTCTAAGATTATTTATTGCACCTATGATACTACATGTATGGTTGTCATCAACAAACAAAAAGGGGGAGATTGAAAGAGCAATCATGCCCTTACATCATGTTTTGATGTTGCTGACAATCATACATGCTGGGGACTAACAATGGCTGTCAAGTAAATCTCAGGTATTAGTCCCCGGTTCATCGATGTGTGTGGATCAAGAGCCTACAAGTGGTTTTACTCAAGGATGAAGCATAAAAGTTGATTACATATTTTGTTTTCTTGAGTATAGGATCCCGCACTATTAAGAGGGGATCGATAGGGTTAGTTAAAGGCTTGCTCTTGCCACGAACTTCCTAACCATACATGCACATGCCAAAAACCTTCATGTTCTATCTCTGGACCACCGGATGTCCGGCCTCCTTGCCGGATATCCGGGCCTAGCCATCCAGAATACAGTAGTATACCGGGTTGCACGCCGGATGTTCGGACTTTCCCCGGATGTCCGGGCCTTCCTGTTATGCCGGATGTCCGGGCCCATTCCGGATATCCGGGCATAGCTATCCAGAGAACGTTTTTATGTTGGGTTGCGCGCCGGATGTCCGGCCACCTGCCGGATGTCCGGGTCTTCCTGATATGCCGGATGTCCGGGCTTGGGCCCCGGATGTCCGGCCCCTCTGTTCTTTTGTTCTGCCTTTGTTCTGTTCCTCGCAGCTTACCATGCCGGATGCCCGGCCCCTAGCTCGGATGTCCGGCCCGCTCACTCACTTACACTGCAACGGCCATATTCTAGCTCGCACTATATATTGCCCTTCTTCCCCACGGGAGAGGGTTGACCATTCACTTTGAACAAACCCTAGAACACTTCTCACTCTCTCTCTCAGTCCTACACACCAAATCTTAGATCCCCAGGGATTTGAGAGCTTTGGAGAGAAGTTGTCCGATCAAGTGATAGATCCACTTCTCCCCCTTCTTTGCACCGAAGAAATTCGTGATTTGAGCAAGCCTTGAGCTTTCCCCATCAATCTTGTTACTCTTGGAGGTTGGGGAGTCCTAGGCGGTAGGAGTCTTTCGGAGAGGAATCGACCTTTGTGATTACCCTCAGAAAAGTTTGTGAGGGTTTGGAGACCGCCCCAAGGTCTACCACTAGTGGTTGAGAAACGCCTTCGTGGTGTTGTCTCAAAGGGAGAATAGGGTGAGCCTTCGTGGTGTTGGTGTGCCTTCGTGGTAACATCCACCTCTCTAACGGTAACGTAGCTTCCCTCCAAGGAAGTGAACATCGGCATACATCCTCGTCTCCCGGAGTTGCGGTTATTCCTAACCCTAACTCTCTACTTGTGGTTACTTGTCTCTTAGCACTTACTTATATCATATTGTGCTTGTTTACTTACATACTTGTGTTTCTTGTTCATCTTGCTTAACACTTAATACTACACTTACAATTGTTAGGTTCACTTTCATATTCCGCATTAGTGCCTAAAATTGCTAAGTAACAAGTAAAATTTGTAATTGTACCTATTCACCCCCCTAGGCCCATCTCGATCCTTTCACCTGTCATCCTCACAAGGCCCTTTTCTCTTTCTCTTAATTATCAATCCAACGAGATTCCATTTCTGGAAAGTGCCTGTTTTCCAAATCTGGCATATGTCCGAATGTGGACATTCCTTTTCTCGCAGTTTCCTATTCTGTCATTTTCCTTTTCTAGCAGTAATTCACTTGTTGCATTTGCATGCATTTTCATACAGTATCATATACATATTATATATCATTTTGCATTAGAAAAATACCACCAATCCATGTGTGGCATCCATTTCATCATTTGGGCAAGTTTGTAAACATGTCATATATGCAGCATATGCCATTTTTTTCATTTTTGTGTATTTAAATTCAAATACGCTATGTGGTAGTTTTGCACATGTTTAGGTTCAACATCATGTCTACCTGCTGCTAATTATTATTCCATGCCATGATATGTTTTGTAGTGAGTGAAACAAGCTTGCAAACATGCCTACTCAAATATGTTAATGCCATGCCTTGTTATTTCACTGTTTGAAACTATTTATATAACTTGTCATTATGCATTGATGCTATCATCATATCTAAGGGTTTCTGGAACATGTTTAGTGAGGATGTTTTGTTAAGGGTGTTTAGTAAATGGTTGCCATGCTATTTGTTGCCATGAATAGTTCCTGTAGCATATACTTTCGTTGCCTCTAAGTATGCATCATGAATTTGTTTACTGCCAAACTCTGTTTTTCTCTAGGTCTGAGAATCTGTTATATCTTGCAAACTTGTCTTGATGAATGCCATTGATCTGGAGGTTGTTTGAACATGTTTAGTAAGCATTATTTGCCATGTATAAACTGTACTTTCATGCCATACTTTTGTTTGTGATGATATTGCACTGTACCATCTTTGTTTCATGCCTCTAACATGTCATCATGTTAACTCTGATCACATATATGCCCAGTTTTTCACTGTCCTAATCGGTGTTATAAAGTTGCTTTTTGCATTGATCATATTGGTTTAATCTTGATGCCTATGAACCTGAACCTTATAGATATTTGAAGCATGTAATCTGTACTTCAAGTGCATGTCATGTTTGTGCCAATCTTTGTCGGAGATATGCCCTAGAGGCAATCATGTTTGACGATATTTCCTATGTGTTTATGAATAAAGATAGTCCTTGGACATTATCAATGATGTGTATCAGCAAGTACGTGACTTGTTTGTGGGACTATGCATTTTATGATGACTGTCCTAAAAGGTCCCTAGTCGAAAGGGCTGTGTGGACGCGCAGCCAACTAGACTAGCATATGACACGATCGATGGCTTGGTCTCACTAGCCATGGAGCATTGGATGCTAACCGGATAATATGGACTTGGAAAGGTCTGGTCGGATTCGACGTAATCGGATCCGAGTCAAGATAAGGTCCGAGTCGGACAGACCCAACTATGAGACGCAGCAATATGTCATCTGTGAGTCTCTAGTACAACATAAGTTCTATGTCCTAAGACCTGAGCTGACGCATGTACTCGGGATGGTGACAGACTTGCTTTGGGATGACCAAACGCTACTCCGTGACAGGGTAGTTACAAAGGTAGGTTTCGGGTTTGTCCTGTCCCATGTTGCGAGACAGGGTCGAGCAAGATGGGATTTGCCCCTTCGATCAGGAGAGATATACTCTGGGCCCCTCGTGTGATCCGACCTAGAGAAGCATGGCCATGCGACAGGGATTATGAGATAATCCGGTTTGTGGTCGGTATCACTGGAACGAGAAAGAGGTCGGGCTAGCACAAGGATGACAGTCTCGCCTTGAGCCCGACAACATATATCATGAGGCAAAGGGAACAGAAGTGTGACACGTTGTACAGGTTCGCCTAACTAGCTTCATAGTCTGCTTGGTGGTCGGCACGCCTTGCTAGAGGCCGCTACCAACCGTGTAGGTCGGAGGTGATCCGAACTGTGACCAAGCCGACTTGAACGTAAGGGGTCACGTACTTAAGGGAAGGAACCTACGAGGTCGGTTCGTAGGACACTGGTCGGATGTGATCCGAACTGGACTAGGAACGTGACCGAGTAGACTTTGGGCTTTAGGGTCCGTGCGAGGCCCAAGTGTTGAGCCCACGACGGACGCCTATATAAAGTGGAGGTGCGGCACACTCATCAGGTTGATCGCTTCGGCGCTGCGACTAGGGTTTGCATGTGTTGTGAATAGCCACCTCCACTCGCCGCCGACTGTGTGATCGGACCTAGCAGTCTGTCGCACGGTGTTCCTCCTGCACGCGCGGATACCATTAGAGGCGGTGCACTTGCGCCGCTCCGGCGAACTTGTACGTGGGATCGGACAACCGGCTGTTCGAGGGCGATCGGACAAGGAGGAGACGATCCACGCGGACGCGCTGCCCCAACTCTTCTTCCGCTGCACGGCACTGCACGTCTAGTGGTAACGAACTGTGATCCATCTCCCGTGGCATGTTCCTGTTGTTTTGCGCGTACGAAAATTTTAATTTGCAGTCGATGCACCCTACCGTAGAACCGAACAATCTTGTTCTTGTAGCTTATTGTTAGGATGCTTGCAAGAGGCCTAGTTGCTGTTTTGGGCAAATTGTGTCTTAAACTTGTTTCGTGTGTATGTGTTGAACCGTGGCTCCGTTTGGAGCACGATCTATATAAAACTTGCTTGGTTTTGCTTGTAATTTCATCATGTCATGTTGCATCCTTGATTTGAGAATGTGTGCTTGATGTTTGAATGAATTTTGCATCAATGCCATGTTTAACTTGTTTTGCTCATATCATCTAGGTCGTAGCTCTGAATTACATGAACCTTATATGTACCTTGACTAGAAAACCGCGTAGATCATCATGGTGCATCTTAACTTGTTTAAAAATTTAAAATAATGTGTTATTCAGATCTAGTCCAATTTCGACATTCACAAATGGGGAGTTTCTGGGATTGTTACATGTTGTTTACGGACTCATTTAAACTTGCTTTGATGTGGGGTTCTTTTATGCATCATCTCTTGCCATGAGTAGCGTCATGTAGCCTTGTCATGCATCATACTTGTTTGTGCTTCAGGCCATGTTTATGTGTTGTGTGTTTACTATGTTGTTTGCTTGCGAATTGTGAGGATCCATTCGACTACGTTTCTTCCTCTACTTCATGGACTCGGTCTTCTTCCTAGCGGGATTTCAGGCAAGATGATCATTACCTTGGATACCACTACTATATTTTCTTTGCTAGTTGTCTTGATGCTATCGCTATGTCGCGCTACCTTCCACTTGTTTATCAAGCCTCCCAAATTGCCATGATAAGCCTCTATCCTTTCCAACATCCCAGCAAACCGTTGTTTGGCTATGTTACTGCTTGCTTAGTGATTCGTCTCCAACGTATTTATACTTTTTGATTGTTCCATGCTATTATGTTATCTGTTCTGGATGTTTCATATGCATTAATAGGCTATATTATATTATTTTTGGGACTAACCTATTAACCTAGAGACTAGTGCAAGTTTCTGTTTTTTCCCTCTTTTTGAGTTTCACAGAAAAGGAATACCAAATAGAGTCCAAACAGAATAAAACCTTCGTGATGATTTTTCTTGGACCAGAAGACACCTGTGGGACTTGGACTACAAGTCAGAAGACCTTGGAGTAGACAACATTGGACAGGGGCGCGCCCCCTGCCTTGTGGCCTACTCCAACACCCCCTGGCCTACTTATTCGTCCTATAAATTCACATATATTACAAAACCCTCAGAAGCATCCACAAAAATAGTTTTCCACCGTCGCAACCTTCTGTTCCCGTGAGATCCCATCTTGGGGCCTTTTCTAGCATTCTGTCGGAGGGGGATTCGATCACGGAGGGATTCTACATCAACTCTATCGGCCTTTTGATGAAGTGTGAGTAGTTTACCTCAGACCTACGGGTCCTTAGCTAGTAGCTTGATGGATTCTTCTCTTTCTTTAATTCTCAATACCATGTTCTCCCCGATGTTCTTGGAGATCTATCTGTTGTGATCTTCTTTTGCGGTGTGTTTGTCGAGATCCGATGAATTGTGGATTTATGATCAACTTATCTATGAATATTATTGGAATCTTCTCTGAATTCTTTTATGTATGATTTGGTATCTTTGTAATTGTCCTTGAACTATCGGTTTAGTTTGGCCAACTAGATTGGTTTTTCTTGCAATGGGAGAAGTGCGCCGTGTGCGTAGCGCCGTGTATTTCGTACCCGACACACAAACCGGTAGAATGCGATTCTATGCATAACTTTGTTTTGCAGGTTTTATGTGAATAGTATGGCTCATGTGTATGTGATGCATGTGTGTAATTTATACGTGGCCTGCGTGTCATGTTTGTCAGCCGGCAGGAGCCAAAGTGTTGTCATTATATTGTATAACAACCTGCGTGTCGACTTGTGACTATGTAAAATTCATTACTAGTTGTAGTAGTTGGATTATAGAGATCAGGTTGGTGGCTTGGCGTCCCGGCGTGACAAACAAGATGGAGTTCGTAGATGGTCGTCGGAGTCGGAGCCGACCTAGAAGAACGTCCATGAAGGAGCCATACTATTTCACAATATGTGTTTATTTGTGATTGTTGTGCTTCCTTGGTTCTATGCATGTTAAAATGGTAGAATGATCCCTCATGAATATCAAGCGAATTGCCATCCCCGATGTTGCACCTTCGCACATCAAGTACGTCTAGTAGTGGGCTCATAAAATTGGGGTGCTGCTGGGTGTCCTTGAACTGAAGGGTTCGTGTCGGACACGAACATGCACTGCATTAGGTTAACTTGACAAGGCTATCAAAATGGTTTTGGGCCTTGTGGCAAAGAAGGTTGGGAGCCGGGGTATGAGATACCTTCCCGACCGACAGGAGTCGTATAGAGATACAATTAGCAAGGAGTTGCTTACCGGATAGGTATGTTGGCTAGCAGTGATGCTAAAGCTCACTAGTCGCATGCACTAGTCGGATCCTGAATCACTGAGAGTTTGCGGAGGGATGCTGACTTCAGTGGGAGTATTTCTGTTTAGGCTAGAACTACTCTACATAAACACATTGCTTAGTGATTGCATATTTTCTGTTGTAGATCAATGGCACCACCTGCTCAACCCAACTTTGCATTGAAATCAATTCTGGAAAAGGATAAACTGAATGGAACAAACTTTACCACCTGGTATAGAAATTTGAGAATTGTTCTCAAGCACGATAAAAAGGAACATGTTCTAGAGGATCCACTTCCAGAGGAACCTGCTGATGATGCTAATGCCACAACTAAGAATGCCTACCAGAAACTCATTGATGAATCAACGGAGATCAGCTCTCTGATGCTGGCTTTTGTGTGGAGCCCGATTTGCAACAGCATTTCGAAAATGTTGAGGCTTACGATATGATCGAGAGTCTCAAGAGCATGTTTCAAACACAGGCTAGGACCGAAAGGTTCAACATCTGGCGATCCTTGATGGATTGCAAGCTGAAGGAAGGTGATCCACTGAGCCCACATGTGATCAAGATGATCGGGTATGTGCAAGCTTTGGATCATTTGGGCTTCCCGCTCTTGGATGAGCTGGCTATTGATGCTGTTCTGGGTTCTCTTCCGCCCAGCTATGGGACGTTCATATCGAACTATCATATGCATGGCATGGATAAGAAGCTCACTGAATTGCATGGGATGCTCAAAGTGGCAGAGCAGGATATTAAGAAAGGCATGCATCAAGTGTTGATGGTGCGGAAATCGTTTAAGTTCAAGAAGAGTTGGTGTCGGTGTCAAAACCGGCGGATCTCGGGTAGGGGGTCCCGAACTGTGCGTCTAGGCGGATGGTAACAGGAGACAAGGGACACGATGTTTTTACCCAGGTTCGGGCCCTCTCGATGGAGGTAAAACCCTACTCCTGCTTGATTGATATTGATGATATGGGTAGTACAAGAGTGGATCTACCATGAGATCAAGGAGGCTAAACCCTAGAAGCTAGCCTATGGTATGATCGTTGTAATGGTTGTTGTCCTACAGAATAAAACCCTCTGGTTTATATAGACACCGGAGAGGGCTAGGGTTACACAGAGTCGGTTACAATGGTAGGAGATCTACATATCCGTATCGCCAAGCTTACCTTCCACGCCAAGGAAAGTTCCATCCGGACACGGGACGAAGTCTTCAATCTTGTATCTTCATAGTCTAGGAGTCCGGCTGACGATGATAGTCCGGCTGTCTGGACACCACCTAGTCCAGGACTCCCTCAGTAGCCCCTGAACCAGGCTTCAATGACGATGAGTCCGGCGCGCATATTGTTCGGCATTGCAAGGCGGGTTCCTCCTCCGAATAATTCATAGAAGATTGTGAACACCAGGATAGTGTCCGGCTCTGCAAAATAAGTTCCACACTCCACCGTAGAGAGAATAATATGTGCACAAGTTCAATCTGCTGACGTATCTTGTAGCGTGACATCACGCCACTACCAAGTCTTTACTTGAATTGTTTTTATTATACCACCTCAGCGCGTTTAGCGAAGCGGTTTCCTTGGCACGTCTTGTCGAAGCAGAGATCGTGTTCCCCTTATTCCGGGATTCTCATCAATACGGACGTGGGTAACCCAACCGCGCCATTGATGGTGGCGCTTGGGAGATAAGCGAGTTTTACCAGGCTGGTGGGGACGCATAGTCTTCGTCCGCCCATATATAAGGGGATAAGGATCCGCCTTTTCACCTACGCCTTCTTCCTCCTTTGCTTATCCATCTCCGCGCACTCGAGCTCCAGCGCCCAAGTCCGCGCATCTCGTCTCGACCTTCTCTGACCATGTCCGGAGCGGGAGGCAAATGGTTGGCCTCCTCCGTTACGGAGGGGCACATCGAAAGACTGCGCAGCGCCGGATATCTGTCCAGCGCGCACCGGCTCCCCGACAAGGGGCAGCTCATCCCCACCCCCAGGCCCCATGAGAGGGTCGTATTCCTTCCCCACTTCCTCCGCGGACTGGGCTTTCCACTTCACCCCTTTGTCCGAGGGCTCATGTACTATTACGGCCTGGATTTCCATGATCTGGCCCAAACTTCATCCTCAACATCTCGGCGTTTATCGTCGTGTGCGAGGCCTTCCTCTGCATCCAGCCCCACTTCGGCTTGTGGCCCAAGACCTTCAACGTCAAGCCAAAGGTGGTGAAGGGCACTCAAGCGGAGTGCGGAGGCGCCATGTTGGGCAAGATGCCCAACGTCATCTGGCTCGAAGGGGCCTTCGTGGAGTCCGTCAAGGGGTGGCAATCGGGGTGGTTCTACATCACCGAGCCGCGCGACCCTAAGTGGGCGGCGGCCCCCGAGTTCAGATCTGGTATCCCTATGCAGCTCACCTCCTGGAAAGAGAAGGGCTTGCTATGGGGTAGTTCGGAGGAGCTGACAGGACTCCAAGCCTGTATCCAGAAGCTGGTGAACAAGAAGCTCAGGCTTGTCAATGTGGTCCAAGTCATGCTCATCCGCCGGATTCTCCCGTGCCAAGAACGGGCATTTAAATTGTGGGAGTTCAATCCGGCACAACACCAGGCATTGAGCGGGCTCTTCGACATGACGTACGAAGGCGCCTGGGGGGTGCTGTTCAAGGGCGCCGAAGCTCCCGCATCCGCCACTGAAGATCGCGGATTTCGCTCGCAGCGTCCAGCTGACGAGGTAAGTGATTCTACCCCTTTACGGGACACTTGTTTTTAATAATTTGACCCTACGCGGGTTTAAATCTCCCTTTTCCTTTGACAAGACTGGATGAAGAAGGCCAAGCAGATCATCTGTCTGGCTCCCATGCGAGAAAACCTAGTAGACGCCCGTCTAGCGGGGCTGCTGGTTCCGGCACCGCATGTGGTGCCGGAGAAGAAGGCCAAGAAGGAGGCCACGGGTACTCGAAGGAGTTCCCGTTTTCAGGTGTCCGACGACTCCGAGGCGGACTCCTCCCCCGAAGACGAGGAGGAGAAAGAGGACTCTCTCCTAGAGGAAGGAGAGAGGAACAGGAAGGCTTCCCCAACAGAGGAGGCCGAAGGGTCCAAGAGGGGAAGAACTATTCCCCCGGACAGCTCCGCCAACGCCAATGTTGGCGACGAAGAGTGGCCCTCAAGGGCCAGGCCTCCGGCAACATCGCAAGTATCCGGATTCCTGAATGATTTATAATTTCTTTTTTATGTCACATAGTGTCCTTCTAATGCCGCACACTGCCTGCAGTGCGGCCGATGATGATCTCCCCGCTTCATCGAGCGGGTCGTTGGCTCCGTCAGATGTAGATTCCATCCCGACCGCCTCCACCCCTCGCGACGCTGAGGACGCCAAGGTGGGATCCTGAGAAGGGACCCATCAGGAGGAGGCGCCGGAGGCGCCACAAGGCAGCCTCCCGGACTTTGCGCCGGACTCCACGCCGGAACCCGCAGTGGTTCCGAAGTCCGGCCGGCGGCCCCTTCGCAAGAAGGGCAAGACCATGACGCCGGCGGCCTCCGTCCAACCGGAGGCGCCGGACAACTTGTTGGAGGCGCTCAAAGGCGCTTCCATCGAGGAAGAACACCGTACTATTATGAGTGCGGTGATTCAGAAGGTTCAGCTTGCCAAGAGCGGGACGACCGAAGCCTGCAGTAGCCTTCTAACAGGCTTTGAGGTAAGAAGTTAAAAATATGCAATGTAATACCGCATAGACAGTAGCCCCTGATGCTCGGTTCGGTGTTCGGAAAGAAAAGCCGGACTGAGGATCTAAAAAGATATACGCAGGGTTGCTAAAAATTATGTCAATATGGGTTTGCAGGCTGCGCTGCTGACCTCTGCCGCACTGACTGCGGAGGTCGGTGCTTTGAAGCAAGACCTCGAGCGGTCCGAGCAAGAGCTCGGCCGTGCCAAGAAGCAGCTCGAGGACAAAGAAGGTGAGTAACACCACTTTGAATTTTTACCTTACAGAAAAGGATTTAGGTTGCCACAAAAATAACAAGGATAGCGTGGGTACTGCAGGGGCCACGAACGAGGTGGCGACCCTGAAGGAGGCCGTGTCCGCGGCCGAACGCAATGTGGCCGCGGAACGGACGGAGCGAGAGAAATAGGAGGCGCGGGTGGCGGAGGTGCGGCAAGAGATCCAGGCTCTCATGGAGAAGCATGAGAGTTTGGAGCGTGACTCGAAGACTCGAGAGTCCGAGCTTGCCTCGGCTCTTGAAAGTGCCAAAGCCGCTAAGGCCGAGGCCCATAAGGCCCTCCAGGAGATTGAGGCGGTGAAGAAAATAGCGGCGGGTAAGGCATTTTTCATGCAAAGCAAGCATGTTAATGTAAACTACCTGACACTTACCCGAATTCGGAGCTCTCCAGGGGCATTTGCAGATCTGCCTCGCAGCGTGTCCGATGCCGCCGCATTCTACCGAGCCGAGGAGGGGAGCTCAATGGAGAAGGTCTTCTGATCTCAGTACGCTGAGGCCGGCCATCCGGTGCCCCCTAGCGACCAGCTGAAGCAGCTGGTCGAGCTCCACAAGGTAGCCGAGCAGGCCATGAAGGGCCTCATAGTCCGGCTGTGGCCTGGAGAGGCCATGCCTGGGAGCTACTTCGGCCTCGTGCGGCGGCTGGTGGATGTGTGCCCCTGGGTGGAGGTCATCAAGCGCTCCGCCTGTATTGAAGGTGCTCGTCGGGCCCTTGCCCGCGCAAAGGTGCACTGGGGCAGGCTGGATGCGGAGAGGCTTATCACTGACGCACCGCCAGCGGGCAAGGAGTATCGTACGCCCGAGATGTACTATAAGACTGTCCTAAAGGGTGCCCGCAAGATTGCGGATGAGTGCCCCAGAGATGTAATTATTGAGTAAACTCGCAATGTGTTATCCTGTGCGCTGAAAACTTTGTTCATATGCACTAAGCAACGCTTATTGATTTAAAATATTACCTTCTGTGCAGCCGTTTATTAAATCTGAGAGATGGCAAGTCGTCGGCTTCAGCCCCCATGCCACGAGTGCTGGGGTGTTCGGGATAAACTTGAGCACTCTTGTTCCCATTTTTGGGTCCATCTAGGGAGGCGCTCAACACAACGAACAAGGCAACCGGACTTATAATGCTTGAACACTCTCACTTAGCCATAGAATTCTATAATTTTAAATTTCGACGAAGCCCCTAGTATTCGGAAGACCGAGTTCGGGGCGTTATCCACGCCTTGGCCGGACATTATCCGGTTCTTCGCCCGAAGCGGCATAAGTCTTTAGGGACTAGAAAAGACCTCTCGAACAGCGACCAGTCTCTCGCCTTATCATGACAGTCAGTTTTAGCTTTCTCCACTGAGGCGCTCGCCCAGCTCAACCGGGGCGCAATCGCAGCGGTTCTCCCAGTGCTACCTTAGCCGACAGAACGGAACGTAAGGTACCAAAACATGGGAGCCGGGCAAACCCAACTATTGACCCAAGACATGATTCGGAGCCGATTCATATAATGCTATAAGTTCGGGGTGCCGCACTTGTGAAAGTGTTCGGACTTATCACACCATAATGCGGGGAACATAAGCCCCTGGTGTATTCGGCCGTACCAAAATATACGGGTGCAAGATGTCATTAATGAACATATATGTAAAGTAATGCGATTATAGGCAAAAAGTGCTGCATTGTTTGTTCAAAAAATTCTGCTATTAGCGCAGAGCGATGCAAATAGTGCGGTAAGCAAGGGATTGGACTAACTAAGCGTGTCCCCCTCCAGGGGTGGGCTGCGGAAAGTTGTAATAAACATATTTAATGCTCGTAATGGAGACCACCTGAGTATTCGTCGTAGCCCTTGTTCCTCCCTGGCTGTTGCATCGTGAGTTCGGCAGGTTCGCCACCGGACAGAGCCTCTGGTGAACGGAGTCCTGTGTATAAAAAGAAGGAAAATAAAAATAAAAAGAGTGACACACTTGGGAGCCCCTGGTGTGGTCGAGCTGCACTCTGGGTCTGTTGTGGTCGTGCCCCTCCCCCTATGCCCATGGTATTTACAGAGCGTAATGATGTACGTGGAGAGCTGGTCTTGCAATCATGCGAGGGCTGGTGTCGGTGTCAAAACCGGCGGATCTCGGGTAGGGGGTCCCGAACTGTGCGTCTAGGCGGATGGTAATAGGAGACAAGGGACACGATGTTTTACCCAGGTTCGGGCCCTCTTGATGGAGGTAAAACCCTACGCCCTGCTTGATTAATATTGATGATGTGTATTACAAGAGTGGATCTACCACGAGATCAAGGAGGCTAAACCCTAGAAGCTAGCCTATGGTATGATTGTTGTAATGGTTATTGTGTCCTATGGACTAAAACCCTCCGGTTTATATAGACACCAGAGAGGGCTAGGGTTACACAGAGTCGGTTACAATGGTAGGAAATCTATATATCTGTATCGCCAAGCTTGCCTTCCACGCCAAGGAAAGTCCCATCCGGACACGGGATGGAGTCTTCAATCTTGTATCTTCGTAGTCTTGGAGTCCGGCGGACGATGATAGTCCGGCTGTCCGGACACCCCCTAGTCCAGGACTCCCTCAGTAGCCCCTGAACCTGGCTTCAATGACGATAAGTCCGGCGCGCATAATGTTCGGCATTGCAAGGCGGGTTCCTCCTTTGAATAATCCATAGAAGATTGTGAACACCTGGATAGTGTCCGGCTCTGCAAAATAAGTTCCACACTCCACCGTAGAGAGAATAATATGTGCACAAGTTCAATCTGCTGATGTATCTTGTAGCGTGACATCACGCCACTACCAAGCCTTTACTTGAATTGTTTTTATTATACCACCTCAGCGCGTTTAGCGAAGCGGTTTCCTTGGCACGTCTTGTCGAAGCAGAGATCGTGTTCCCCTTATTCCGGGATTCTCATCAATACGGACGTGGGTAACCCAACCGCGCTATTGATGGTGGCGCTTGGGAGATAAGCGAGTTTTACCAGGCCGGTGGGGACGTATAGTGTTCGTCCGCCTATATATAAGGGGATAAGGATCCGCCTTTTTACCTACGCCTTCTTCCTCCTTTGCTTATCCATCTCCGCGCACTCGAGCTCCAGCGCCCAAGTTCACGCATCTCATCTCGACCTTCTCCGACCATGTCCGGAGCAGGAGGTAAATGGTTGGCCTCCACCGTTAAGGAGGAGCACATCGCCAAACTGCGCAGCGCCGGATACCTTTCCGGCGACATCGCGCACCGGCTGCCCGACAAGGGGCAGCTCATCCCCACCCCCAGGCCCCATGAGAGGGTCGTATTTCTCCCCCACTTCCTCCGCGGACTGGGCTTTCCACTTCACCCCTTTGTCCAGGGGCTCATGTTCTACTACGGCCTGGATTTCCATGATCTGGCGCCGAACTTCATTCTCAACATCTCGGCGTTTATCGTCGTGTGCGAGGCCTTCCTCTGCATCCAGCCCCACTTTGGCTTGTGGCTCAAGACCTTCAATGTCAAGCCGAAGGTAGTGAAGGGCACGCAGGCGGAGTGCGGAGGCGCCATGTTGGGCAAGATGCCCAACGTCCTCTGGTTCGAGGGGGCCTTCATGGAGTCCGTCAAGGGGTGGCAGTCGGGGTGGTTCTACATCACCGAGCCGCGCGACCCTAAGTGGGCCGTGGCCCCCGAGTTCAGATCTGGTATCCCTGTGCAGCTCACCTCCTGGAAAGAGAAGGGCTTGCTATGGGGTAGTTCGAAGGAGCTGACGGGACTCCAAGCCTGTATCCAGAAGCTGGTGAACAAGAAGCTCAGGCTGGCTAATGTGGTCCAAGTCATGCTCGTCCGCCGGATTCTCCCATGCCAAGAACGGGCATTCAACCTGTGGGAGTTTGATCCGGCACAGCACCAGGCGCTGAGTGGGCTCTTCGACATGACGTACGAAGGCGCCTGGAGGGTGCTGTTTAAGGGCGCCGAAGCCCCCACATCCGCGACGGAAGATCGCGGATTTCACTCGCAGCGTCCAGCTGACGAGGTAAGTGATTCTACCCCTTTACAGGACACTTGTTGTTAATAGTTCGGCCCTAAGCGGGTTTCAATCTCCCTTTTCCTTTGACAGGAATGGATGAAGAAGGCCGAGCAGCTCATCTGCCCGGCTCCCATGCCAGAAGACCCAGTGGACGCCCGTCTAGCGGGGCTGCTAGTTTCGGCACCGCACGTGGTGCCGAAGAAGAAGGCCAAGAAGGTGGCCACGGGTACTCGAAAGAGTTCCCGTTTTCAGGTGTCCAACGACTCCGAGGCGGATTCCTCCCCCGAAGATGAGGAGGAGGAAGAAGACTCTCTCCCAGAGGAGGGAGAGAGAAAGAGGAAGGCCTCCCCAACAGGGAAGGCCGAAGGGTCCAAGAGGGGAAGAACTATTCCCCCGGACAGCTCCGCCAACACCAACGTTGGCGATGAAGAGTGGCCCTCAAGGGCCAGGCCTCCGGCGAGATCGTAAGTATCCGGATTCCTGAATGATCTGCAATTTCTTTTGTGTCACATAGTGTCCTTCTAATGCCGCATACTGCCCGTAGTCCGGCCAACGATGATCTCCCTGCTTCGTCGAGCGGGTCATTGGCTGCGTCGGATGTGGATTCCATTCCGACTGCCTCCACCCCTCGCGCCGCTGAGGACGCCAAGGTGGGATCCCGGGAAGGGACCCATCAGGAGGAGGCTCCGGAGGCGCCGCAAGGCAGCCTCCCGGACTTTGCGCCGGACTCCACGCCGGAACCCGCAGTGGTTCCGGAGTCCGGCAGGCGGCCCCTTCGCAAGAAGGGCAAGACCATGACGCCGGCAGCCCCCGTCCAACCGGAGGCGCCGGAGAACTTGTTGGAGGCGCTCAAAGGCGCTTCCATCGAGGGAGAACACCGCACTATCATGAGTGCGGTGATTCAGAAGGTTCAGCTTGCCAAGAGCGGGCTGACCGAAGCCTGCAGCAGCCTTCTAACAGGCTTTGAGGTAAGAAGTTAAAATTATGTAATGTAATACCGCATAGGCAGTAGCCCCTGATGCTTGGTTCGGTGTTCGGAAAGAAAAGCCGGACTGAGGATCTAAAGAAGATATACGCAGGGTTGCTAAAAATTATGTCAATATGGGTTTGCAGGCTGCGCTGCTGACCTCTGCCGCACTGACTGCAGAGGTCGGTGCTTTGAAGCAGGACCTCGAGCGGTCCGAGCAAGAGCTTGGCCGTGCCAAGAAGCAGCTCGAGGACAAAGAAGGTGAGTAACACCACTTTGAATAGTTACCTTATAGAAAAGGATTTAGGTTGCAAGAAAAATAACAAGGATAATCGTGGGTACTGCAGGGGCCATGAACGAGGTGGCAACCCTGAAGGAGGCTGTGTCCACGGCCGAACGCAATGCAGCCGCGGAACAGGCAGAGCGAGAGAAGCAGGAGGCGCGGGTGGCGGAAGTGCGGCAAGAGCTCCAGGCTCTCATGGAAAAGCATGAGAGTTTGGAGCGCGACTCCAAGACTCGAGAGTCCGAGCTTGCCTTGGCTCTCAAAAGTGCCAAGGCCGCCAAGGCCGAGGCCCATAAGGCCCTTCATGAGGTTGAGGATGTAAAGAAAATAGCGGCGGGTATGGCATTTTTCATGCAAAGCAAGCATGTTAATGTAAACTACCTGACACTTACCCGAATTCGGAGCTCTCCAGGGGCGTTTGCAGATCTGCCTCACAGTGTATCCGATGCCGCCGCATTCTACCGTGGCGAGGAGGGGAGCTCAACGGAGAAGGTCTTCTGGTCTCAGTACGCTGAGGCCGGCCATCCGGTGCACCCTAGCGACCAGCTGAAGCAGCTGGTCGAGCTCCATAAGGTAGCCGAGCAGGCCATGAAGGGCCTCATAGTCCGGCTGTGGCCTGGAGAGGCCATGCCTGGGAGCTACTTCGGCCTCGTGCGGCGGCTGGTGGATGCGTGCCCCTTGTTGGAGGTTGTCAAGCGCTCCGCCTGTATTGAAGGTGCTCGCCGGGCCCTTGCCCGCGCAAAGGTGCACTGGGGCAGGCTGGATGCGGAGAAGCTTATCACTGACGCGCCGCCAGCGGGCAAGGAGTATCGTACACCCGAGATGTACTATAAGACTGTCCTGAAGGGTGCCCGCAAGATTGCGGATGAGTGCCCCAAAGATGTAATTATTGAGTAGACTCACTATGTATTATCCTGTGCGCTGAAAACTTTGTTCATATGCGCTAAGCAACGCTTGTTTGATTTAAAATATTACCTTCTGTGCGGCCGTTTATAAAATCTGAGAGATGGCAAGTCGTCGGCTTCAGCCCCCAAGCCACGAGTGCTGGGGTGTTCGGGATAAACTTGAGCACTCTTGTTCCCATTCTTGGGTCCATCTAGGGAGGCGCTCAACACAACGAACAAGGCAACCGGACTTATAATGCTTGAACACTCTCACTTAGCCATAGAATTCTATAATTTTAAATTTCGGCGAAGCCCCTGGTATTCGGAAGACCGAGTTGGGGGCGCTATCCACGCCTTGGCCGGACATTATCCGGTTCTTCGCTTGACGCGGCATAAGTCTTTAAGGACTCGAAAAGACCTCTCGAACAGCGACCAGTCTCTCACCTTATCATGACAGTTAGTTTTAGCTTTCTCCACTGAGGCGCTCGCCCAGCTCAACCGGGGCGCAATCGCAGTGGTTCTCCCAGTGCCACCTTAGCCGACAGAACGGAACATAAGGTACCAAAACGTGGGAGCCGGGCAAACCCAACTATTGACCCAAGACATGATTCGGAGTCGATTCATATAATGCTATAAGTTCGGGCTGCCGCACTTGTGAAAGTGTTCGGACTTATCACACCATAATGCGGGGAACATAAGCCCCTGGTGTATTCGGCCGTACCAAAATATACGGGTGCAAGATGTCATTAGTGAACATATATGTAAAGTAATGCAATAACAGGCAAAAAGTGTTGCATTATTTATTAAAGGGATTCTGCTATGAGTGCGGAATGATACAAATAGTGCGGTAAGCAAGGGATTGGACTAATTAAACATGTCCCCCTCCAGGGGTGGGCTGCGGACTGGTGTATATAATCAAATTTAATGCTCGTAATGGAGACCACCTGAGTGTTCGTCGCAGCCTTCTTCCCTCCCTGGCTGTTGCATCGTGAGTACGGCGGGTTCACCGCCGGACAGGGCCTCTGGTGAAGGGAGTCCTGTGTATACAAAGAAGGAAAATAATAAAAAAGAGCGACACACTTGTGAGCCCCTGGTGTGGTGGAGCCGCACTCTGGGTCTGTTGTGGTCGTGCCCCTCCCCCTAGGCCCATGGTATCTCCAGAGCGTAATGATGGACGCGGAGGGTTGGTCTTGCAATTATGCAAGGGCTGGGGTTGGGGCCGCATTGCCACGCGTGCTCGGATCGTGCCAGGTGGTCTTGGTTGATGTTGCTTCGGGCACGTTTGGCCGTATCCGGCCGTTTCACGGCTGGACTCGAAAATTGCCTTAGAAGGCTGCTCTGTACTTCTGCCGCGAGAGCCGCTGTGTGTTCCTCCGTTCGGAGGGAGCGTTCCGTATTTCCGTTGACCGTGATGACTCCACGAGGGCCTGGCATCTTGAGCTTGAGGTATGCGTAATGCGGCACCGCGTTGAACTTTGCGAACGCGGTTCGTCCGAGCAGAGTATGATAGCCGCTGCGGAACGGGACTATGTCGAAGATTAACTCCTCGCTCTAGAAATTGTCCGGGGATCCGAAGACCACTTCCAGTGTGACTGAGCCTGTACAATTGGCCTCAACACCTGGTATGACGCCTTTGAAGGTCGTCTTTGTAGGTTTAATCCTTGAGGGGTCTATGCCCATCTTGCGCACTGTATCCTGATAAAGCAGGTTCAGGCTACTACCGCCGTCCATCAGGACTCTCGTGAGGTGAAATCCATCGACGATTGGGTCTAAAACCAATGCGGCGAATCCACCATGGCGGATACTGGTTGGATGGTCTCTTCGATCGAAAGTGATCGGGCAAGAGGACCATGGATTGAACTTAGGGGCGACTGGCTCCATCGCATATACGTCCCTTAGTGCACGCTTCCGCTCCCTCTTGGGTATATGGGTTGCGTATATCATGTTCACCGTCCGCACTTGTGGGGGGAAACCCTTCTGTCCTCTACTGTTCGGCGGTCGGGTCTCTTCCTCGTCGTCGCTGTGCAGCCCCTTGTCGTTGTTTTCGGCAATTAACTTGCCTGCCTGCTTGAATACCCAACAATCTCTGTTGGTGTGGTTAGCTGGCTTTTCGGGGGTGCCATGTATCTGGCATGAGCGGTCGAGTATTCGGTCCAAATTGGACGGACCCGGAGTGGTTCTTTTGAATGGCTTCTTCCGCTGACCGGGTTTAGAGCCTCAGAATCCAGCGTTGACTGCCGTATCCTCCTTGTCGTCGCCGTTAACGTGGCGTTTATTTTTGCTTCGACGCGACCTGCCATTGTGGTCCTTTGTGTCCGGACTGCCAGCATTTTTGCTGAGGTTATTGCTGCGAGCTAGCCAGCTATCCTCTCCCGCACAGAAGCGGGTCATTAATGATGTGAGGGCTGCCATGGATTTCGGCTTTTCCTGTCCTAGGTGCCGGGCTAGCCACTCGTCGCGGATGTTATGTTTGAAGGCTGCGAGGGCCTCTGCATTCGGACAATCGACGATTTGATTTTTCTTGGTTAAGAACCGTGTCCAGAATTGCCTGGCCGATTCGTCTGGCTGCTGGATTATGTGTCTTAGGTCATCGGCGTCTGGTGGCCGCACATATGTGCCCTGGAAGTTGTCGAGGAATGCGGCTTCCAGGTCCTCCCAACACCCAATTGACTCTGCGGGCAGGCTGTTAAGCCAATGCCGAGCTGGTCCTTTAAGCTTGAGCGGGAGGTATTTGATGGCGTGGAGATCGTCGCCGCGGGCCATATGGATGTGAAGGAGATAATCTTCGATCCAAACCGCGGGGTCTGTCGTGCCATCGTAAGATTCAATGTTTACGGGTTTAAACCCTTCAGGGATTTGATGATCCATTACTTCGTCAGTGAAGCATAGCGGGTGTGCGGCGCCTCTGTGTTGAGCAATATCACGACGTAGCTCAAGGGAGCGTTGTCTGCTGTGTTCGGCCCGGCCGGAGTTGTTGTATCCGGCTCGACGGTATTCGTCGCGGGTCGTGGGGCGCCCACGTGATCCATAGATAGATCTGGATTGCCTTGCCTTATCCTCCAAAATGTCCCGCAAGTCCGGCGCGTTCCCTCGTGGCTTCGTACTTTTCGAGTGATGCCGGGGTACGGTCTTGATGGAAGGCCTGGATGCCTCTCTGTCGTGACAACGGGGTGGTCGGTCGGCCGTATTGTGCGCTGGTGATGAAGGTATGTATGCTTCCTCCTCTAATCGGGGGAGCAACTTGCGTTTTGGGTAGCTTTTGGAGGGGCCTTCGAATTCATGCTCTTCGGTCGCGAGGACCTCGGTCCATCTGTCGACCAGCAGGTCTTGATCAGCTTGAAGCTGCTGCTGCTTTTTCTTTAGGCTATTTGCTGTGGCCATTAGCCTGCGTTTGAAACGCTCTTGTTCGACGGGATCCTCGGGCACGATGAATTCATCGTCGTTGAGGCTTGCCTCGTCTTCGGAGGGAGGTATGTAATTATCATCCTCGACCTCTTCGTCTGCCGCTCTCTCGTGAGGGCTTGCTTCTGCATCCTCCTGCGCTGAATCTTGCTGGAGGGGATTGTCTTCGGGACTTTCTGGGGTGTTATTATCTCCTGTGTCGGAATCTCCATTCTTGCTGTGGCGGGATTTAGAGCGGCGCCGCTGACGTCGGCGCTTGGGCTGTTTCTTTAAGGAATTGCCTCCGCTGCTTCTTCGCCGTCCCCATCTTTTGGGGTGTCCACCATGTATATGTCATATGACGAGGTGGTCTTCCAGTGCCCTGTAGGCGCTAGTTCCTGTTCATCTCCGGCATCGTCGTCCATACCGTCGATGTCTTCGGAGTCATAGTCTAGCATGTCGGTTAGATCGTCGACAGTGGCTACAAAGTGGGTGGTGGGTGGGATTTGAATTTCTTCATCGTCCACATCCCAACCATCCTGGCCATAATCTGGCCAGGGCTCTCCGGATAGCGAGAGATGCTTTAGCAAATTTAGAATGTCGCCAAAGGGCGAGTGCTGAAAGATGTCCGCAGCGGTGAACTCCATGATCGGCGCCCAATCGGATTCGATTGGCAGGGGCGCAGGAGGTTCGGAGTCCGGCAGGGAGTCCGGCACCTCGGAGTCATGAGCTTTATAGGGGACAAGGTCAATGAAAGCACCAATGTCGGTGTCAAAACCGGCGGATCTCGGGTAGGGGGTCCCGAACTGTGCGTCTAGGCGGATGGTAACAGGAGACAAGGGACACGATGTTTTACCCAGGTTCGGGCCCTCTTGATGGAGGTAAAACCCTACGTCCTGCTTGATTAATATTGATGATGTGTATTACAAGAGTGGATCTACCACGAGATCAAGGAGGCTAAACCCTAGAAGCTAGCCTATGGTATGATAGTTGTAATGGTTGTTGTGTCCTATGGACTAAAACCCTCCGGTTTATATAGACAACGGAGAGGGCTAGGGTTACATAGAGTCGGTTACAATGGTAGGAAATCTATATATCCGTATCGCCAAGCTTGCCTTCCACGCCAAGGAAAGTCCCATCCGGACACGGGACGGAGTCTTCAATCTTGTATCTTCGTAGTCTTGGAGTCCGACGGACGATGATAGTCCGGCTGTCCGGACACCCCCTAGTCTAGGACTCCCTCAGCTGGGGTTGGGGCCGCATTGCTACGCGTGCTCGGAACGTGCCAGGTGGTCTTGATTGATGTTGCTCCGGGCGTGTTTGTCCATGTCCGGTCGTTTAACGGTCGGACTCGAAAATTGCCTTAGGAGGCTGCTCTGTACTTCTGCCGCGAGAGCCGCTGTATGTTCCTCCGTTCGGAGGGAGCGTTCCGTATTTCCATTGACCGTGATGACTCCACGAGGGCCTGGCATCTTGAGCTTGAGGTATGCATAATGCGGCACCGCGTTGAACTTTGCGAACGCGGTTCGTCCGAGCAGAGCGTGATAGCCGCTGCGGAATGGGACTATGTCGAAGATTAACTCCTCGCTTCGGAAATTATCCGGGGATCGGAAGACCACTTCCAGTGTGACTGAGCCTGTACAATTGGCCTCAACACCTGGTATGACGCCTTTGAAGGTCGTCTTTGTAGGTTTAATCCTTGAGGGGTCTATGCCCATCTTGCACACTGTATCCTGATAAAGCAGGTTCAGGCTACTGCCGCCGTCCATCAGGACTCTCGTGAGGTGAAATCCATCGATGATTGGGTCTAAAACTAATGCGGCGAATCCGCCATGGCGGATACTGGTCGGATGGTCTCTTCGATCGAAAGTGATCGGGCAAGAGGACCATGGATTGAACTTCGGGGCGACCCATCGCTTATACGTCCCTTAGTGCACGCTTCCGCTCCCTCTTGGGTATATGGGTTGCGTATATCATGTTTACTGTCCGCACTTGTGGTTGAAGCCCTTCTGTCCTCTACTGTTCGGCGGCCGGGTCTCTTCCTCGTCATCGCTGTGCAGCCCCTTGTCATTGTTTTCGGTAATCAACTTGCCTGCCTGCTTGAATACCCAACAATCTTTGTTGGTGTGGTTAGCTGGCTTTTCGGGGGTGCCATGTATCTGGCAAGAGCGATCGAGTATTCGGTCCAAATTGGACGGACCCGGAGTGGTTCTTTTGAATGGCTTCTTCCGCTGACCGGGTTTAGAGCCTCGGAATCCGGCGTTGACCGCCGTATCCTCATTGTTGTCGCCGTTAACGCGGCGTTTGTTTTTTGCTTCGACGCGACCTGCCGTTGTGGTCCTTAGTATCCGGACTGCCAGCATTTTTACTGAGGTTGTTGCTGCGAGCTAGCCAGCTATCTTCTCCCGCACAGAAGCGGGTCATTAACGATGTGAGGGCTGCCATGGATTTCGGCTTTACCTGTCCTAGGTGCCGGGCTAGCCACTCGTCACGGATGTTATGTTTGAAGGCTGCAAGGGCCTCTGCATCAGGACAGTCGACGATTTGATTTTCTTTGTTAAGAACCGTGTCCAGAATTGCCTGGCCGATTCGTCTGGCTGTTGAATTATGTGGCTTAGGTCATCGGCGTCTGGTGGTCGCACATATGTGCCCTGGAAGTTGTCGAGGAATGCGGCTTCCAGGTCCTCCCAACACCCAATTGACTCTGCGGGCAAGCTGTTAAGCAAATGTCGAGCTGGTCCTTTAAGCTTGAGTGGGAGATACTTGATGGCGTGGAGATCGTCTCCGCGGGCCATATGGATATGAAGGAGATAATCTTCGATCCAATCCGCGGGGTCTGTTGTGCCATCGTAGGATTCAATGTTGACGGGTTTAAACCCTTCAAGGATTTGATGATCCATTACTTCGTTTGTGAAGCATAGTGGGTGTACGGCGCCTTTGTATTGAGCAATGTCACGACGTAGCTCAAGAGAGCGTTGTCTGCTGTGTTCGGCCCGGCCGGAGTTGCTGTATCCGGCACGAAGGTATTCGTCGTGGGTCCTGGGGCGCCCACGTGATCCATAGATAGATCTGGATTGTCTTGCCTTGTCCTCCAATATATCCCGCAAGTCCGGCGCGTTCCCTCGTGGCTTCGTACTTTTTGAGCGATGCCGGGGTACGGTCTTGGTGGAGGGCCTAGGTGCCTCTCTGTCGCGACCACGGGGTGGTCGGTCTGCCGTATTGTGCGTTGGTGATGAAGGTATGTATGCTTCCTCCTCTAGTCGGGGGAGCAACTTGCGTTTTGGGTAGCTCTTGGAGGGGCGTTCGAGTTCATACTCTTCGGCCGCGAGGACCTCGGTCCATCTGTCGGCCAGCAGGTCTTGATCAGCTTGAAGCTGCTGCTGCTTTTTCTTTAGACTATTTGTTGTGGCCATTAGCCTGTGTTTAAAACGCTCTTGTTCGACGGGATCCTCAGGCACGATGAATTCGTCGTCGTCGAGGCTTGCCTCGTCTCCGGAGGGAGGTATGTAATTATCATCTCGACCTCTTCGTCTGCCGCTCTCTCGTGAGGGCTTGCTTTTGTATCCTCCTGCGCTGAATCTTGCTGGAGGGGGTTGTCTTCGGCACTTTCTGGGGTGTTATTATCTCCTGTGCCGGAATCTCCATTCTTGCTGTGGCGGGATTTAGAGCGGCGCCGCTGACGTCGGCGCTTGGGCTGTTTCTTTAAGGAATCTGCCTCCGCTGCTTCCTCGCCGTCCCCATATTTTAGGGTGTCCACCATGTATATGTCATATGACGAGGTGGTCTTCCAGTGTCCTGTAGGTGCTGGTTCTTGATCGTCTCCGGCATCGTCGTCCATACCGTCGATGTCTTCGGAGTCGTAATCTAGCATGTTGGTTAGGTCGTCGACAGTGGCTACAAAGTGGGTGGTGGGTGGGTTTTGAATTTCTTCGTCGTCCGCATCCCAGCCATCCTGGCTGTAGTCCGGCTAGGGCTCTCCGGATAGCGAGAGATGCTTTAGCGAATTTAGGATGTCGCCAAAGGGTGAGTGTTGGAAGATGTCCGCGGCGGTGAACTCCATGATCGGCGCCCAATCGGATTCGATTGGCAGGGGCGCGGGAGGTTCGGAGTCCTGCAAGGAGTCCGGCGCCTCGGAGTCACAAGCTTTATAAGGGACAGGGTCGGTATTCGGCTCCATCGCCGTAGAAGTCGCAGCCCCCAAGGCGGTGTCCAGCCACCCGTCCTCGATCTGCATGATCGGCTCCGAACTAGGGGTCAGAGCGGATTCGTGTGCGGCCACCAAGGCACTGTCCGGCGGTAGAGCTAAATCATGCCCATCGTGACAGCGCGGCACGCTCGGCTGTGGCTCGAATCCGTCGGAGATCAAGTCCCCGCGGATGTCGGCCGTGAAGTTTAGGCTTCCGAACCTGACCTGATGGCCAGGGGCGTAGCTTTCGATCTGCTCCAGATGGCCAAGTGAATTGGCCCGCAATGCGAAGCCGCCGAACACGAAGATCTGTCCGGGGAGAAAAGTCTCACCCTGGACGGCGTTGTTGTTGATTGAAGAATCCATCAAGCCTATCGGTGACAACACAGAAGAACTCTCAATGAAAGCACCAATGTCAGTGTCAAAACCGGCGGATCTCGGGTAGGGGGTCCCGAACTGTGCGTCTAGGCGGATGGTAACAGGAGACAAGGGACACGATGTTTTTACCCAGGTTCAGGCCCTCTCGATGGAGGTAAAACCCTACTCCTGCTTGATTGATATTGATGATATGGGTAGTACAAGAGTGGATCTACCACGAGATCAAGGAGGCTAAACCCTAGAAGCTAGCCTATGGTATGATTGTTGTAATGGTTGTTGTCCTACAGACTAAAACCCTCTGGTTTATATAGACACCGGAGAGGGCTACGGTTACACAGAGTCGGTTACAATGGTAGGAGATCTACATATCCGTATCGCCAAGCTTGCCTTCCGCGCCAAGGAAAGTCCCATCCGGACACGGGATGAAGTCTTCAATCTTGTATCTTCATAGTCTTGGAGTCCGGCTGACGATGATAGTCCGGCTGTCCGGACACCCCCTAGTCCAGGACTCCCTCAGTTGGTCCAAGAAAAAGGCTAAGGCAAAGGGCACGGAGACGGTAACCTCTGCCGCTGCGCCAAAGTCTGGACCGGACTTGAAGACCGTTTGCTTTCGCTGCAAGGAGACCGGTCACTGGAAGAGGAACTGTAGCAAGTGGCTTGCAGAGCATGGCAAGAAGGCCGGGAATGCTTCTTCAGGCAAAGGTACACTTGTTGCATATGTTATAGACATTTACCTTGCTGACATACCTAGTAGCTCTTGGGTATTTGATACCGGATCGGTTGTTCATATTTGCAACTTGATGCAGGGGCTGGTAAGAACTAGGCGTGTGGCACAAGTGGAGATTGACATCAGGGTCGGCAACAAAGCAAGAGTTGTTGCGTTGGAAGTCAGCACGATGCAACTCCATCTTCCTTCTGGATTCATAATGGAATTGAATAATTGTTATTACATTCCTGCACTTAGTCGGAACATTATTTCTGCCTCATGTTTGATGAGTCAAGGTTATGAATTCAATTTAAAGGACAATGGTTGTTCAATATTTTTGAATGGTATGTTCCACGGCTATGCACCCATTGTTGATGGGCTATTTATATTGAATCTGGAATAGGAACCGGTCTATAACGTGAATGTCAAGAGGCATAAGCCTAATGAGATAAATCCGACATACTTCTGGCATTGCCGGCTTGGACACATTAGTCTGAAACGCATGAAGAAGCTCCATGATGATGGGCTCCTAACTTCGTCCGACTTCGGGTCGTTCGAGACATGTGAATCATGCTTGCTCGGCAAGATGACTAAGTCTCCTTTCGCAAAGAGTTGCGAGAGGGCGTCCGAGCTGTTGGAACTTATACATAGTGATGTGTGTGGTCCAATGAGCACAACTGCCAGAGGTGGCTATGAGTACTTCGTGACTTTTACCGACGACTTGAGTAGATATGGATATATCTATTTGATGAGGCATAAGTCGGAGACTTTTGAAAAGTTCAAAGAGTTTCAGAACGAGGTTGAAAATCAGCTCGGCAAGACTATAAAGCTTCTGCGATCTGATCGTGGAGGTGAGTACATGAGCCAGGAGTTTGATGATCATCTGAAAAGTCGAGGTATTGTACCTCAGCTCACACCTCCGGGTACGCCACAGAGAAACGGCGTGTCGGAACGGAGGAATAGGACCTTGTTGGACATGGTCCGGTCTATGATGAGCAAATCGGATTTACCCTTGTCATTTTGGGGATACGCTCTAGAAACTGCAGCTTTCACACTTAACAGGGTACCATCAAAATCCGTAGACAAGACACCACATGAGATGTGGACCGGGAAGAGTCCCAGTTTGTCTTTTCTAAAGATTTGTGGTTGTGAAGCATTTGTCAAGCGACTTATGTCAGACAAGCTTACACCCAAGTCGGATAAATGCATATTCGTGGGATATCCGAGGGAAACCTTGGGATATAGCTTCTACAAGCGGGAAGAGAACAAAGTGTTTGTTGCTCGGAACGGGGTTTTCCTTGAGAAAGAGTTTCTCAGTCGGGAGGCCAGTGGGAGGATGGTCCGACTCGAAGAAATTCGAGGACCACTCGGGGACGGCTCGGCTAGTGATGTGATCATACCAGAGTCAGTCAGGGAACCCGTAGTGGAAGCGGCACCAGAACCACGGAGGTCGGGAAAGATTGCGCAGAGTGCGTGATGTATTGTTGCTAGAAAGCGATGAACCGGCCACGTATGTGGAAGCGATGGTGAGCCCAGATTCAGAGGCATGGATGGAGGCCATGAGATCCGAGTTAAAGTCCATGGATGAGAATCAAGTCTGGGACCTGGTTGATCTGCCGCCTGGCGTAACGACCATTGGTTGCAAATGGGTCTTTAAGAAGAAAACCGATGTGGATGGAAATGTTCAGATCCACAAAGCTCGGCTTGTCGCTAAAGGTTACAGACAAGTTCAAGGAATTGACTACGACGAGACTTACTCGCTGGTAGCGATGCTGAAATCGGTGAGGATCATACTAGCTATAGCTGCATATTTCGATTACGAGATATGGCAGATGGATGTCAAAACGGCTTTCCTTCACGGAAATTTAACCGAGGACGTGTATATGATACAACCCGAGGGTTTTGTCGATCCGACTAGCACTAGTAAGGTATGCAAGCTCAAGAGATCCATTTATGGGTTGAAGCAAGCATCTCGGAGTTGGAACATTCGTTTTGATGAGGTCGTCACTGGTCTCGGTTTCATCAAAAGTGAAGAGGACTCTTGTTTATACAAGAAGTTAAGCGGGAGCTCGATAGTGTTTTTGATCTTGTATGTGGATGACATATTGCTGATCGGGAACAATGTTTCGATGCTAAACTCGGTCAAGAAATCATTGAATGGCAAGTTTTCGATGAAGGACCTTGGTGAGGCAGTCTATATTTTAGGCATTAAGATCTATAGAGATAGATCGAGGAGGCTGCTCGGCTTAAGCCAGAGCATGTACATAGATAAAGTGTTGAAGCGTTTCAATATGAGTGAGGCGAAGAAATGGTTCTTGCCACTCTCACATGGTATAAGGCTAAGCGAGACTCAAAGTCCTTCGACATCTGATGAGCGAAGCAGGATGAGTAGGATTCTGTATGCCTCGACAATCGGATCCATCATGTATGCCATGATATGTACAAGGCCTGATGTTGCTTTTGCAATAAGCCTAACAAGTAGATACCAGGCCAACCCAGGTGAGAGTCACTGGGCAGCCGTAAAGACTATTTTGAAGTACCTGAAAAGGACTAAAGAGATGTTCCTAGTTTATGGAGGTGAGGAAGAGCTTGTCGTAAGGGGTTACGTCGATGCTAGTTTCCAAACCAACAGAGATGATTGTCGATCACAGTCCGAATTCGTGTACGTCCTGAATAGAGGAGCAGTACACTGGATGAGTTCCAAGCAGGATACGGTGGCCGATTCTATACCACAGAAGCCGAATACATTGCGGCTTGTGAAGCTGCAAAGGAAGGTGTTTGGATCCAGCATTTTCTGGATGATCTTTGTATTTTCCCAGCCTCGGTGAAACCGTTGGACCTTTATTGTGATAATTCTGGTGCCATCGCACAAGCCAAGGAGCCGAGGAATCACCACAAGGTCAGGCACATAGATCGGAAATATCACCTAATACGAAAGATCGTAAAGAATGGTGATGTAGAGTTATGCAAGATTCACACAGATGCAAATGTTGCAGATCCGTTGACTAAGCCGCTTCCACAACCCAAGCATGAGGGGCACGTTAGAGCTATGGGCATTTGATGTCTATTTGATTGACTCTAGTGCAAGTGGGAGACTGTTGGAGATATGCCCTAGAGGCAATCATGTATGATGATATTTCCTATGTGTTTATGAATAAAGATAGTCCTTGGACATTATCAATGATGTGTATCAGCAAGTACGTGACTTGTTTGTGGGACTATGCATTGTATGATGACTGTGCTAAAAGGTCCCTAGTCGAAAGGGCTGTGTGGACGCGCAGCCGACTAGACTAGCATATGACACGGTCGATGGCTTGTTCTCACTAGCCATGGAGCATTGCATGCTAACCGGATAATATGGACTTGGAAAGGTCTGGTCGGATTCGACGTAGTCGGATCCGAGTCGAGATAAGGTCCGAGTCGGACAGACCCAACTATGAGACGCAGCGATATGTCATCTGTGAGTCTCTAGTATAACATACGTTCTATGTCCTAATACCTGAGCTGACGCATGTACTCGGGATGGTGACAGACTTGCTTTGGGCCGACCAAACGCTACTCCGTGACAGGGTAGTTACAAAGGTAGGTTTCGGGTTTGTCCAGTCCCATGCTGCGAGACATGGTCGAGCAAGATGGGATTTTCCCCTCCGATCAGGAGAGATATACTCTAGGCCCCTTGTGTGATCCGACCTAGAGAAGCATGGCCATGCGACAGGGATTATGAGATAATACGGTTTGTGGTCGGTATCACTGGAACGAGAAAGAGGTCGGTCTAGCACAAGGATGACAGTCTCGCCTTGAGCCCGACAACATATATCGTGAGGCAAAGGGAACAGAAGTGTGACACGTTGTACAAGTTCACCTAACCAGCTTCATAGTCTGCTTGGTGGTCGGCACGCCTTGCTAGAGGCCGCTACCAACCGTGTAGGTCAGAGGTGATCTGAACTGTGACCAAGACGACTTGAACCTAAGGGGTCGCGCGCTTAAGGGAAGGAACCTATGAGGTCGGTTCGTAGGACACTGGTCGGATGTGATCCGAACTGGACTAGGACCGTGACCGAGTAGACTTTGGGCTTTAGGGTCCGTGCGAGGCCCAAGTGTTGAGCCCGCGACGGACGCCTATATAAAGTGGAGGTGCGGCACACTCATCAGGTTGATCGCTTCGGCGCTGCGACTAGGGTTTGCATGTGTTGCAAATAGCCACCTCCACTCGCCGCCGACTGTGTGATCGGACCTAGCAGTCCGCCGCACGTTGTTCCTCCTGCACGCGCGGATACTGTTAGAGGCGGTGCACTTGCGCCGCTCCGGCGAACTTGTACGTGGGATCGGACGACCGGCTGTTCAAGGGCGATCGGATGAGGAGGAGACGATCCACGCGGACGTGCTGCCCCAACTCTTCTTCCGCTGCACGGCACTGCACGTCTAGTGGTAACGAACTGTGATCCATCTCCCGTGGCATGTTCCTGTTGTTCTGCACGTAGGAAAATTTTAATTTGCAGTCGATGCACCCTACCATAGAACCCAACAATCTTGTTCTTGTAGCTTATTGTTATGATGCTTGCAAGATGCCTAGTTGTTGTTTTGGGCAGATTGTGTCTTAAACTTGTTTCGTGTGTATGTGTTGAACTGTGGCTCCATTTGGAGCACGATCTATATAAAACTTGCTTGGTTTTGCATGTAATTTCATCATGTCATGTTGCATCCTTGATTTGAGTATGTGTGCTTGATGTTTGAATGAATTTTGCATCAATGCCATGTTTAACTTGTTTTGCTTATATCATCTAGGCCGTAGCTCTGAATTACATGAACCTTATATGTACCTTGACTAGAAAACCGCGTAGATCATCATGGTGCATCTTAACTTGTTGTTTAAAAATTTAACATAATGTGTTATTTAGATCTGGTCCAATTTCGAAATTCGCAAATGGGGAGTTTCCGGAATTGTTACATGTTGTTTACGGCCTCATTTAAACTTGCTTTGATGTGGGGTTCTTTTATGCATCAGCTCTTGCCATGAGTAGCATCATGTAGCCTTTTCATGCATCATACTTGTTTGTGCTTCAGGCCATGTTTATGTGTTGTGTGTTTACTATGTTGTTTGCTTCTTTCCGGTTGTGCTTCTTCTCGATAGTTCCGGTTTTGTTGCGAATTGTGAGGATCCATTCGACTACGTTTCTTCGTCTACTTCAGGGACTCGGTCTTCTTCCTAGCGGGATTTCAGGCAAGATGATCGTTACCTTGGATACCACTACTATATTTGCTTTGCTAGTTGTCTTGATGCTATTGCTATGTCGCGCTACCTTCCACTTGTTTATCAAGCCTCCCAAATTGCCATGATAAGCCTCTAGCCTTTCCACCATCCCAGCAAACCGTTGTTTGGATATGTTACCGCTTGCTTAGTGATTTGTCTCCAACGTATTTATAATTTTTGATTGTTCCATGCTATTATGTTATTTGTTCTGGATGTTTCATATGCATTAATAGGCTATATTATATTATTTTTGGGACTAACCTATTAACCTAGAGCCCAGTGCAAGTTTCTGGTTTTTTCCCTCTTTTTGAGTTTCACAGAAAAGGAATACCAAATAGAGCCCAAACAGAATAAAACCTTCGTGATGATTTTTCTTGGACCAGAAGACACCTGTGGGACTTGGACTCCAAGTCAGAAGACCTTGGAGTAGACGACATTGCACAGGGGCGCGCCCCCTACCTTGTGGCCTACTCCAACACCCCCTGGCCTACTTATTCGTCCTATAAATTCACATATATTACAAAACCCTCAGAAGCATCCACGAAAACAGTTTTCCGCCGTCGCAACCTTCTGTTCCCGTGAGATCCCATCTTGGGGCCTTTTCTAGCATTCTATCGGAGGGGGATTCGATCACGGAGGGATTCTACATCAACTCTATCGCCCTTCTGATGAAGCGTGAGTAGTTTACCTCAGACCTACGGGTCCTTAGCTAGTAGCTTGATGGATTCTTCTCTTTCTTTAATTCTCAATACCATGTTCTCCTCGATGTTCTTGGAGATCTATCCGTTGTGATCTTCTTTTGCGGTGTGTTTGTCGAGATCCAATGAATTGTGGATTTATGATCAACTTATCTATGAATATTATTGGAATCTTCTCTAAATTCTTTTATGTATGATTTGGTATCTTTGTAATTGTCCTTGAACTATCGGTTTAGTTTGGCCAACTAGATTGGTTTTTCTTGCAATGGGAGAAGTGCATAGCTTTGGGATCAATCTTGCGGTGTCCTCACCCAGTGACGAAGTAGGGGTAGCGAGGCACGTATTGTATTGTTGCCATTGAGTATAAAAAGATGGGGTTTACGTCATATTGCTTGAGTTTATTCCTCTACATCATGTCATCTTACTTAATGTGTTACTCTGTTCTTCATGAACTTAATACTCTAGATGCAGGCAGGAGTCGGTCGATGTGTAGAGTAATAGTAGTAGATGCAGGGAGGAGTCGGTCTACTTTACATGGACGTGATGCCTATATTACATAATCATTGCCTTAGATATTGTCATAACTTTGTGCTTTTTTATCAATTGCTCGACAGTAATTTGTTCACCCACCGTATTATTTGGTATCTTGAGAGAAGCCTCTAGTGAAACCTATGGCCCCCGGGTCTATTTTCCATCATATAACTTTCCAATCTACTATTTTGCAATATTTTACTTTCCAGTCTATAAACCAAAAAACCCAAAAATATTTACTTATCCTTTTTGTAGTTTTATCTATCTCTATCATATCTCACTTTTGCAAGTGACCGTGAAGGGATTGAGAACCCCTTTATCGCGTTGGGTGCAAGTTTTTGATTGTTTGTGTAGGTATTGGTGATTTGTGCGTTGTCTCCTACTGGATTGATACCTTGGTTCTTAAACTAAGGGAAATACTTACCTCTACTTTGTTGCATCACCCTTTCCTCTTCAAGGGAAAAACCAATGCAAGCTCAAGAAGTAGCAGGAAGAATTTCTGGCGCCGTTGCCGGGGAGATCTACGCCAAGTCAAGACATACCAAGTACCCATCATAAAACTCTCATCTCTTGCATTACATTATTCGCCATTTGCCTCTCGTTTTCCTCTCCCCACTTCTAAAACGATTTTCGAAATGATTCGCCTTTTCTCCGCCCTTCTTTTCGTTCGTCTTTTTGTTTGCCCTTATGTCTTACTTGGTTTGTTTGCTTGTTTTCTTGGCATAATTGTGTATTTTATTCAAAAAAGGGAAGCAAGGAGTTTATGGATCCTCATTCACTTGCTAATCTTTTTAAGAGATCCAATTATTTTGAACCTATTGCTAGTGAGTTGAGTGCACTAGACTATCTTTATGAAGTTTTGCTTGAAATTCGTGAATCTAAAAATTGTGATGAAGTGTTAAAAGAAGAAAATTGTAAAGTGATTCACGATAGCTCCTTGAATGAAAAGCATGATTGCAATGATGTTATTATAAATTCTATTAATGTTAATTATATTAATGATATACAAAACCCTAAGCTTGGGGATGCTAGTTTTGCCATGTCCACTACTTACTGTAATGATCATGAATGGGGCGATTCTTCTTATGATCTTTAAAATTTATTTAAGCCTCATGATGAATATTTTTGCTATAATATTGAAAGTGGGTTTGGAAGAGTGTAAAATTTAGGAATTAATGATCCCACTACTTTGGAGATTGATCGATCCTATGATTTTTTTTATAAAAGTGGGTTTGGAGAGGTCATGACTTTAACTAATGTTAATCCCACTATTTTGGAAGAGTGTCAACTTCGCATGCATGTGGATCGTGTTGAGAATATGTTATGTGATACCTATATTGTTGAATTTTCTTATGATCCTACATGTAATTATTATGAGAGAGGAAAATATGGTTGTAGAAATTTTCATGTTACTAAATTACCTCTCTTCATGTTGAGATTGATATCGTCTCTTTCTTGTTCCTTGCATATGCTAATTTTTGCTTGCCTTGATAATTTGTTTGCTTATAAAATGCCTATGCATAGGAAGTATGTTAGACTTAAATATGTTTGTCACATGTTTTATGATGCTCTATTTGTGTTTCAATTCTTATCTTTCGTGTGAGCATCATTGAAATCGCAATGCCTAGCTAAAAGGCTTTAAAGAAAAGCGCTTGTTGGGAGACAACCCGATAATTTTATTTTCTATTTTTGTGATAATACACATTATTACCTCTATAGTAATTGTGCTTTGGTGTTTTAATTAGTGTTTGTGCCAAGTAAGACCTTTGGGATAGCTTATGGTGATAGTTGATTTGGTCTTGCTGAAAAAATAGAAACTTCTCCGCTCAGTCCTAAAATTGTTAAAAATCACAGAAGCATGATAAAATTCTTATTTTTTTTACACAAGATTGATATACGAATTGCCTATGTTTTACAAATGTTTCAGAATTTTTGGAGTTACAGAAGTATTCGAAGTATCCAGATTACTACAGACTGTTCTGTTTTTGACAGATTCTGTTTTCTATGTGTTGTTTGCTTATTTTGATGAATCTATGGGTAGTATCGGGAGGTATGAACCATGGAAAAGTTGGAATAAAGTAGATATTACACTAATATAAATAAAGAATGAGTTCACAACAACACCAAAAGCGGTGATTTATTTTCTTATACTAGTGGAGCTTATGAGATTTTCTGTTGAGTTTTGTGTTGTGAAGTTTTCAAGTTTTGGGTAAGGATTTGATGGACTATGGAATAAGGAGTGGCAAGAGCCTAAGCTTGGGATGCCCAAGGCACCCCAAGATAATATTCAAGGACAACCAAGAGCCTAAGCTTGGGGATGTCCCGGAAGGCATCCCCTCTTTCGTCTTCGTCTATCGGTAACTTTACTTGAGTCTATATTTTTATTCATCACATGATATGTGTTTTGCTTGGAGCGCCTTGTATGATATGAGTCTTTACTTTTTAGTTTGCCACAATCATCCTTGTTGTACACTACTTTTGAGAGGGACACATATGAATCGTGATTTATTAGAATACTCTATGAGCTTCACTTATATCTTTTGAGCTAGGCAATTTTGCTCTAGTGCTTCACTTATGTCTTTTTAGAGCACGACAGTAGCTTTATTTTGTAGAAATTATTGAACTCTCATGATTCACTTACATTATTTTGAGAGTCCTTCTAAACAGCATGGTAATTTGCTTTGGTTATGAATTTAGTCCTAATATGATAGACATCCAAGAGGGATATAATAAAAACTTTCATATAAAGTGCATTGAATACTATGAGAAGTTTGATTCCTTATGATTGTTTTGAGATATAAAGATGGTGATGTTACAGTCTTGCTAGTGAGTACTTGTGGATTGTAGAAATACTTGTGTTAAAGTTTGTAATTCTCGTAGCATGCACGTATGGTGAACTGTTACGTGATGAAGTCGGAGCATGATTTATTTATTTATTGTCTTCCTTATGAGTGGTAGTCGGGGACGAGCGATGGTCTTTTCCTACCAATCTATCCCCCTAGGATCATGTGCGTAGTACTTCGTTTCGATAACTAATAGATTTTTGCAATAAGTATGTGAGTTCTTTATGACTAATGTTGAGTCCATGGATTATGCCACTCTCACCCTTCCACCATTGCTAGCCTCTCTTGTGCCGCGGAACTTTCGCTAGTACCATAGACCCACCATATACCTTCTTTAAAACAGCCACCATACCTACCTATTATGGCATTTCCATAGCCATTCCGAGATATATTGCCACGCAACTTTCCACCGTTCTATTTATTAGGACACACTTCATCATTGTCATATTGCTTTGCATGATCATGTAGTTGACATCGTATTTCTGGCAAAGACACTTTTCATAATTCTTTCATACATGTCACTCTTGAGTCATTGCACATCCCGGTACACCGCCGGAGGCATTCATATAGAGTCATATTTTATTCTAAGTATCTAGTTGTAATTCTTGAGTTGTAAGTAAATAAAAGTGTGATGATCTTCATTATTAGAGCATTTTCCCATGTGAGGAAAGGATGATGGAGACTATGATTCCCCCACAAGTCGGATGAGACTCCGGACGAAAAAAAAGAGTCCAAAGAAGCCCACAAAAAATGAGAGAAAATAGACAAGGGGCAACGTTACTATCCTTTTCCACACTTGTGCTTCAAAGTAGCACCATGATCATCATGATAGACAGTCTTCTATGTTGTCACTTTCATATACTAGTGGAAAATTTTCATTATAGAACCTGGCTTGTATATTCCAATGATGGCTTCCTCAAATTGCCCTAGGTCTTTGTGAGCAAGCGAGTTGGATGCACACCCACTTAGTTTCTTTTCGAGCTTTCACAAACTTATAGCTCTAGTGCATTTGTTGCATGGCAATCCCTACTCACTTATGTTGATATCTATTGATGGGCATCTCCATAGCCCGTTGATACGCCTAGTTGATGTGAGACTATCTCCTTCTTTTTGTCTTCTCCACAACCACCATATTCTATTCCACCTATATATAGTGCTATGTCCATGGCTCACGCTCATGTATTATGTGAAAGTTGAAAAGGTTTGGGAACACCAAAAGTATGAAACAATTGCTTGGCTTGTCATCGAATTGTGCATGATTTGAATATAGTGTGTGATGAAGATGGAGCATAGCCAGACTATATGATTTTGTAGGGATAAGCTTTCTTTGGCCATGTTATTTTGAGAAGACATGATTGCTTTGTTAGTATGCTTGAAGTATTATTGTTTTTATGTCAATATTAAACTTTTGCTTTCAATCTTATATCTAAACATTTATGCCACAATAAAAAAAATTACATGAATAAATATGTTAGGTAGCATTCCACATCAAAAATTCTGTTTTTATCATTTACCTACTCGAGGACGAGCAGAAATTAAGCTTGGGGATGCTTGATACGTCTGCAATGTATCTATAATTTTTGATTGTTCCATGCTATTATATTATCTGTTTTGGATGTTTTATATGCCTTATCATGCTAATTTTATATTATTTTTGGGACTAACATATTAACCTATAGCCTAGTGCCCGTTTCTGTCATTTTCCTTGTTTTTGAGTTTCGTAGAAAAGGAATACCAAATGGAGTCCAAACGGAATAAAACCTTCGTGATGATTTTTCTTGGACCAGAAGACACATGTGGAACTTGGACTCCAAGTCAGAAGACCATGGAGTAGACGAGAAGGCACAGGGGCACCCCCCTACCTTGTGGCCTACTCCAACACCCCCTGACCTACTTCTTCGTCCAATAAATTAACATATATTCCAAAACCCTCAGAATTATCCACGAAAACACTTTTCCATCGCAGCAACCTTCTATTCACGTGAGATCCCATCTTGGAGCCTTTTCTAGCATCCTGCTGCTACGTCTTGAGCTTGTGTTGGTTTTTCTTGAAGAGGAAAGGGTGATGTAGCAATAGTAGTGTAAGTATTTCCCTCAGTTTTTGAGAACCAAGGTATCAATCCAGTAGGAGGCTCCTCAAAAGTCCCACGCACCTACACAAACAAACAAGAACTCGCAACCAACACAATAAAGGGGTTGTCAATCCCTTCATGACCACTTGCAAAAGTGAGATCTGATAGAGATAATATGATAAGGTAAATATAATTTTGGTATTTTATAATATAGATTGAAAAAGTAAAGATGCAAATAAAAGTAGATTGAAAGCTTATTAAACCTATAAGAATGCTAGCCGACCCTCCACCAGGGAGCTCCCCCAATTTCCTCCACTCTGGGTTGTTGGATCTGATCTTTTTCTCTTTTGTGCCGTTCGATCTTCACCTTTTGGTAAATTTTATTTTCACCACGCAATTCTTTTCTCATCGAATGACCGGTGGGCTCATCTCAGCTGTGTATTGGCTGGGTCAACCGTCCTACGTGCGCGAGGTTTTGGCCAATACACAACTCGCGCGCCGTATCCAATCCTAGCCCAATCCCACGCCCAGCCCCTTTCCCTTCCAATCTCCAGTCGCCACACCCTCTCTTCTCCCACACGAACCCTTAGAGCATGGTTAATAGTATAGCCGGCTGCTGGCTATTATCTAGTGCCATGTCATCTACAACCCATCTTATAGCCAACATGTACAATAATAAATCAAAAAAGTGTACTACTTTTTTTATTATGTGACCCACCTTTTATTCTCACAAAGTGCCTAGGAACACGTGCTAGAGCTGGCTCTTCACGAAGAGCCCGCTTACCTTCTCTCTCCTCTTCTCTTTCCTCCAACCAAGTACAAATATACTAATTTATTTCTTATAAGCCGCTGACTCAGCCCTGTACTTTCTTAGCAAACGCCAGCCGCCGCCCTCGCTCCTCCCAGCCGCCTCCATGCTGTCTTCCTCCTCCTCCTCCATCTTCCCGCATCTCATCCATCTCGCCGGATCCAAGGCGTGGGAGCACAGAGGCGAGCTTCTACGGCAGCGGCGGGAGACTGCAGGCAAAGGGCGACCCCATGGATCCGTGTCCAGCCCTCCTCATCCCGGTTCCCATGGATCCGAGGCTTGCAGGCACGGAGGCAAACTGCCCCGGCGGCGGCGTCAACTGCAGGCAAGGGGCAATGGTGGTGCCGCTCGATCTGATCTGCAGGAGAGGGACAAGATGAGAGGGAGAGAGAGATGAAGGAGAGGAGGAAGAAAGGGAGAGGAAGAGAAGATGGAGGTGCGGCATCGGCCGAGCGAGGGTCACTGGCGCGGTTTGTGGTGGCAAAAATGACATCGAAGTCCACCACTGTGAGCTGCTCGAACCGTATGCGCCCGCCAACTTCCTTTCCCCTTCTGGTGGCCCCTTCCTACGTGAGCTCCTTCCTCCAATCTCTTGTGTTGCTTCTCTTCCTGTTCCTCCCCGTCCGTGCCTTAATCCAAAAGTATCAATTTCTTGATGCTTCATACATGTGTGCAATTCTTTAATTATCCAGTTTATGCAACTTTGAAAATGAAGACAATGACGGGGAGGAGGGCCTGCCTTTTCCTCAGCGGGGAGGTCGACAGTTGGAGGTGACGAACCCTAACCGAACTTCTTACCGAGGCTTGATTTGTGTGTGTTACTCCTTAATCTCTGTGTGAAGTTCAGATTTCTAATCACCATCTTGGTGCTTGCTGGTTTCAGGTTTTGTGAGTGAATGAAGCAAAACAACAGGAAGGAAATAGAGCGGGTAGTGTGTCATCATGCACACAGTTTGCCTTCCATTGACGTGTGCACAACAGGGACCATGCATTGGAACATCGAATTCAACCGGCTTACAAGTTGAAGAGAAGGTTACGTATGCTCTTTGTGAGCAGTACTAAGTAATCTAATGATCTGCTCCATGCAATCTAAGAAAAATAAATGTGCAAGCCATTTCTGATAGAAGGTCTGGGTATTAACTATTTTTGTTTGTGTCTACAAGCTTTTGACTTTCTTGCCCGGTCTATTGTTATTTGCAATATTGGATACTCTTGCCATTTCTTGTGAATATTTTTTTGTTTGTCATACTCTCAATATACTGCATATTAACTCTATATTGCAGAATATTTGAACAATCAGAATCTACAAGAAGGCAAGGATAACTATATTAAACATTTCACGAGATCCTTCCAATTATTGGCACAAACTCCTTTTCAAGATATTACGGGTGTGGTTGACTACCGGAGATTATCAGATGGAAAGAACGCATATCCTTCATCTTTATTTAGATGTTTAATTAGATGCACAAGCGTACATGATTATGTGCCATATCCCTTTTCTATCCAGCTGCTGCATTCTTTTCTTTCGTATGTGTTGTCATGGTCATTAGTTTAGATTGTGTTAATATTTATGATATGGCCCAGAGTTGTGTTCTGTTTTTGCTCATGCTTGCTGCTTGCATGATTGAACATCTGGTGTTTTGTCTGATCAACCATTTGTGTGCAGTAGTATTCATTTTATCCTTGATCATGTGCGTGTGTACATGTACTGAAGTAGTTTTAATTGATATAAAAGTTTTCATTTATTGCAGCAATTTGACTTTAACTAGCCATAGTCTACAAGGAACATTAGGAGTAGACTATAACTTTCCATCTGGAAAGTGTTTTCTATGCAGAATTGGTTAGCATTATCTCTAGATACAACTATTACTATTCAATAGATAACTTACATGTTGCCGCAAACTGATGTTTCTTCAACTGTACAGACTGATGGTGATGATATATACTTATATGCCCATTATCGAGTGATAGCTATTGTTCTCTACCAATGGTATGTTTGCAACTGCAACCCATATTCCAATAATGGCCATAGCCGAGATGACATGCATCTGCGGGGAGAATCACCATGACGGACTGCATCTGCCCAGACGATTTTTGCAACGGCCACGACGAAGTGCATCTCTCAATTCCAGGATCAGCATGCTGGATGAATCCTCCTTGCCTGTTAAGTCGCAATGGTGCAACCAAACACCATGGAGGCTTCTGTATTAGGGACGGTGAATCTGCATCGACAGTGATGGATGGAAATTGCTCGCCCTCCTTCCTCCATAAACCATGGGGACCTTGTATACTTGTATTAGCCTCCCCATCTATCCATCAGGAAGCCCTGACTTCCCCTGCTATTGCTGTCGAAAACGCTACCCTTGCAGAACATGAACTGAACTTAAGTATGGCACATGGAGCTTCAGGTAACAAATCTGAAAGAACCAAAATTAATGTATGACATGTCTTTTGTCACAATGCCTCTCTCTTATTTTGTATGACCTGCTGCATGTTCAATGGAGTGTACCAACTACCAAGTGCTACAAGCATCATTATAGATTAATTATGTACCAGATCACTTTGCTTCAGCCTTTTAGGAGCATTTTTCTATATTACATACATGTTCGTACAACACTGCCAAATACATATAGCTGGGAAATGCAAATGAACGGGGTTGGGTTTAATACAATCATAAAGAAAGCAAGTGTTCCTCTGTTTTTAAGTCAATTGCTTTTCACTGGCCATAATCATATTCAGTTCAATTACTTGTAGATGAAGGTGCTTGCTGATTCACTCTTTATGCAACACTCATCTTTTATACATGAATGTGAAGATAATTTGAAGCCTCAAATGGGGATGACATTTGAAGGACTGAAGGTTGCGGAGTAGTTCTACAAGTCTTATGCACACCACTCTGGTTTTAGAGTTCGTATTGGACAACAAAAGAAGTTAGAAAATGAGGTCATTCACAATAAAAGCTACTGTACATGTTTGGTAATGATACCTACGAGATACTATCATGGGTCAAGCACCAATCATTGCCTTGTGTCACCAGATAAGCGTCATTTAATCAAATCAAATCGTTGAGGTAGTGAGAGGGCGAAGAATGCATTGTACACATGCAGCAAAGCAAGCAGAGCTCATTAATACAATTTTATTGGTTTTATGGAATTTTGAATTCTATGTAATGGATGAGAGGTTGTGTTTATTCTCCAATTATTTGTCCTATTTCTATCACATTTGATGCGTCCGTAATTACTTCTGAGTGGTCTGTAGATGCTGTGAATTCCAGTTGTTTATGAAGGTTGGGAGTTTCTTCTTGTTTATGAATGAGAATTTGGATGCACAGGCACCAGGTTTCGAAGGAGCAGGTAGCTTTTAATTCATGAATTCTTCGGGCTTCTAGCTACTATTAGCATGTATCAGGTGAAGAAGCCTTGAAGATAAATTAGACTAGCAGCATTAGAGTTATGTTACATCATGTAATATATGAGGAACACCTCAATTGCCAATAGGAACAAAGTAAAAATTAATTGGATGTTTTTTCTGCCATTCCCATTCACATCAGCTTATATTCATTTCTTTCAGCAATCCAATAATCATCGACGATAGGCCTCCACATTCTAAAATCTGAAACTATGTGTACACACTCAACTGTATTAATCCTCAGTCAGGAAGTCAATCTGCAATTATCACATATCTACATCAAAAAAGAACAAGGAAAATTCAGAGACATGGTCGATGTTGCTCTGCAAAGTCCAACGAAAATTTAGAGACATGGACGACGTTGCTCTGGAAAGGGTCCTAGGTTGTAGTCGTCGCCCACGCGAGTCTACAACATGACGACGCCATCAGGTGGAGGGTCAGAGTGTATGTCGAAGGTGCAGATGTTACACCCATCAGTGGCCTCAGTGACGCTGGCCGGCGATGAGGTGGAAGGGTGCAGGTTGCGACCGGTGGTGGCCTCGGCAGCGGGTATCAGTGATGAGGTGGACGGGTGTAGGTTGTGGCCGGTGGGAACTGGCGACGAGGTGGACGAGGCACGAGGCTCGCCAGGGCCTGGACAGGCGAGCCAAATAGGCGGAGGCTTTTGGACGAATCATGATTGCGACGATGGTGAAGTGGCGCATCTCATACGGGTGTTGAGCTCGTCGCCATTGGGAGGACCCTCGTGGGCAGAAGGATTTGGACAGATTTGGGGTTGTGATATTTTCGATCGGGTATAGGTCCATTGCTTCAGCTGGGTTATTTTTTTAGAAATGATCTAACAAGAGTTTCAAGTGGGCGTTTTTTCTATAAAATAAGGGCCAACTCACGAGAGGCTGAGGATTGCGATCAGACAAACGATGATGACCGGCTACATGGATGCACGAGGGTTGTTGGATGCATAAGATAGGACGCCTCCAAACTTTGTTATCTTCACAAAGAGTACAGTTCCATCGTAAGGTAGGAAACTTGAAATTTTTAGATAATTCTTACCATGCACCTAAATGATTTCTAAAACTTGATATACAGAGAAGTGTTTCAAAACACCCGGGGTTTGAATTTGCACCTTCCACCATTTGGCTCTATGCTACCTGAGTAAGATAACAAAATATGCATGCTCATGTATATATTTTCAAAGATATATTATCCTTCATTTTTAATCTTACAGGGTTTGAATTAGTACCTCAAGTGGTTTGCTAACACCTACTTCTAATAACAAAGACAAATATTTTTAAAACACTTTGGGTTTGACATAATCTCTGCGCTTGTCCAAACATGAAGTTACTGATAAATGCAAATAACAAAACACACATGGTTTTAAATGAGACTCTGCGCCATTTGGCACACATAGGCTTTCTACTATCAAAATCGAATATGTCCTTACTAAAGGAAACTATTTTCATTGTGAACATGGCTTTCGCGGGTCTCTGCGCCATTTGGCACAACGGGTCCACTAGTATGATAAAGGATAGACCCAGGGGTCATAGGTTTCACTAGTGGCTTCTCTCAAAATAGCGTAAGTATTACGGTGGGTGAACAAATTACTGTCGAGCAATTGATAGAAAAGCGAATAATTATGAGATTATCTAAGCATGATCATGTATATAGGCATCACGTCCGTGACAAGTAGACCGACTCCTGCCTGCATCTACTACTATTACTCCACACATCGACCGCTATCCAGCATGCGTCTAGAGTATTAAGTTCATAAAAAACAGAGTAACGCATTAAGAAAGATGACATGATGTAGAGTAATAAACTCATGCAATATAATATAAACCCCATCTTTTTATCCTCGATGGAAACAATACAATACGTGCCTTACTACCCCTGCTGTCATTGGGAAAGGACACCGCAAGATTGAACCCAAAGCTAAGCACTTCTCCCATTGCAAGAAAGATCAATCTAGTAGGCCAAACCAAACTGATAATTCGAAGAGACTTGCAACAACAACAACAACAACAACAACAACAACAACAAAGCCTTTAGTCCCAAACAAGTTGGGGTAGGCTAGAGGTGAAACCCATAAGATTTCGCAACCAACTCATGGCTCTGGCACATGGATAGCAAGCTTCCACGCACCCCTGTCCATAGCTAGCTCTTTGTCGATACTCCAATCTTTCAGGTCTCTCTTAACGGACTCCTCCCATGTCAAATTCGGTCGACCCCACCATCTCTTGACATTCTCCGCACGCTTTAGCCGTCCGCTATGCACTGGAGCTTCTGGAGGCCTTCGTTGAATATGCCCAAACCATCTCAGACGATGTTGGACAAGCTTCTCCTCAATTGGTGCTACCCCAACTCTATCTCGTATATCATCATTCCGGACTCGATCCTTCCTCGTGTGGCCACACATCCATCTCAACATACGCATCTCCGCTACACCTAATTGTTCAACATGTCGCCTTTTAGTCGGCCAACACTCCGCGCCATACAACATTGCGGGTCGAACTGCCGTCCTGTAGAACTTGCCTTTTAGCTTTTGTGGCACTCTCTTGTCACATAGAATGCCAGAAGCTTGGCGCCACTTCATCCATCCGGCTTTGATTCGATGGTTCACATCTTCATCAATACCCCCATCCTCCTGCAACATTGACCCCAAATACCGAAAGGTGTCCTTCCGAGGTACCACCTGGCCATCAAGGCTAACCTCCTCCTCCTCACACCTAGTAGTACTGAAACCGCACATCATGTACTCGGTTTTAGTTCTACTAAGCCTAAACCCTTTCAATTCCAAGGTTTGTCTCCATAACTCTAACTTCCCATTTACCCCCGTCTGACTATCGTCAACTAGCACCACATCATCCATAAAGAGCATACACCATGGGATATCTCCTTGTATATCCCTTGTGACCTCATCCATGACCAATGCAAAAAGATAAGGGCTCAAAGCTGACCCCTGATGCAGTCCTATCTTAATCGGGAAGTCATCGGTGTCGACATCACTTGTTCGAACACTTGTCACAACATTATCGTACATGTCCTTGATGAGGGTAATGTACTTTGCTGGAACTTTGTGTTTCTCCAAGGCCCACCACATGACATTCCGCGGTATCTTATCATAGGCCTTCTCCAAGTCAATGAACACCATATGCAAGTCCTTCTTTTGCTCCCTATATCTCTCCATAAGTTGTCGTACCAAGAAAATGGCTTCCATGGTCGACCTCCCAGGCATGAAACCAAACTGATTTTTGGTCACGCTTGTCATTCTTCTTAAGCGGTGCTCAATGACTCTCTCCCATAGCTTCATTGTATGGCTCATCAGCTTAATTCCACGGTAATTAGTACAACTCTGAACATCCCCCTTGTTCTTGAAGATTGGTACTAATATACTCCGTCTCCATTCTTCTGGCATCTTGTTTGCCCGAAAAATGAGGTTGAAAAGTTTGGTTAGCCATACTATCGCTATGTCCCCGAGACCTTTCCACACCTCAATGGGGATACAATCAGGGCCCATCGCCTTGCCTCCTTTCATCCTTTTTAAAGCCTCCTTCACCTCAGACTCCTGGATGCACCGCACAAAACGCATGCTGGTCTCATCAAAGGAGTCGTCCAGTTCAATGGTAGAACTCTCATTCTCCCCATTGAACAGCTTGTCGAAGTACTCCCGCCATCTATGCTTAATCTCCTCGTCCTTCACCAAGAGTTGGCCTGCTCCGTCCATGATGCATTTGACTTGGCCAATATCCCTCGTCTTCCTTTCCCGGATCTTAGCCATCTTATAGATGTCCCTTTCACCTTCCTTCATGCCTAACCGTTGGTAGAGGTCCTCATATGCCCGACCCCTTGCTTCACCAACAGCTTGCTTTGCGGCCTTCTTCGCCATCTTGTACTTCTCTATGTTGTCTGCACTCCTATCCAGGTATAGGCGTCTGAAGCAATCTTTCTTCTCTTTAATCGCCTTCTGGACATCATCATTCCACCACCAGGTATCCTTATCTTCGCTTCTCCTTCCCCTGGACACTCCAAACTCCTCCGAGGCCACCTTACGAATGCAAGTCACCATCTTCATCCACACATTGTCCGCATCCCCTCCTTCCTCCCAAGGGCCCTCCTTAATTACCCTCTCCTTGAACACCTGAGCTACCTCCCCCTTGAGCTTCCACCACTTCATTCTAGCGACTTTGGCACGCTTATCCCGCTGGACACGAATCCGAAAGCGGAAGTCAGCAACCACCAGCTTATGCTGGGGTACAACACTCTCTCCAGGTATCACCTTACAGTCTAGGCACGCACGCCTATCTTCTCTTCTCGAGAGGATGAAATCAATCTGACTAGAGTGTTGGCCACTAGTAGAAGTCACCAGATGTGATTCTCTCTTTCTAAAGAGGGTGTTAGCTACAATCATGTTGTAGGCTAGAGCAAAGCTTAAGACATCTTCTCCTTCTTGATTCCTGATGCCATAGCCAAAGCCCCCATGCGCCCCTTCAAAACCTGTGTTAGATGTACCCACGTGGCCATTGAGGTCTCCTCCTATGAAGAGCTTCTCACCAATCGGTACACTCCTAACCATGTCTTCCAAGCCTTCCCAGAACTCCCTCTTGGTGTTCTCATTGTGGCCTACTTGCGGGGCATACGCGCTGATAACATTGAGAACCAAGTCCTCAACTACCAGCTTGACCAGGATAATCCGGTCCCCACGTCTCTTGACGTCTACCACCCCATACTTGAGGCTCTTGTTGATCAAGATGCCTACACCATTTCTGTTTGCAGCCGTCCCCGTGTACCACAGCTTGAAGCCGGTATCCTCCACCTCCTTCGCCTTCTGTCCTCTCCACTTGGTTTCTTGGACGCAAAGGATATCAACACCTCTCCTCACCGCTGCATCAACTAGCTCCCGAAGCTTCCCTGTCAGAGACCCTACGTTCCAGCTACCTAAGCGAATCCTCCTAGGCTCGGCTAGCTTCCTTACCCTTTGCACTTGTCGAGTCAAATGCGAAGACCCTTGCTCATTTTCCACTACATCCGGGCGCCGATGTAGCGCGCCACTAAGGATGCGACGACCCGATCCTTGCTCACTTGCCACTGTATCCGGATCAAGATACGGCGCGCCACTTGAGGGGTGACGGCCCGGCCCTTGCCCATTTTCCACCACACCCGGGTTCCGATGTGGCGCGTCGCTGAGAGGGTTACGGCCCAACGAAAATCTTTTGGGTTTCATCTCCATAAGAGTGGCTGAGTTTTTACGTTCGCTCGCCAAGCTTATCACAACCCTCCTCCTTTACCCGGGCTTGGGACCGGCTATGTTGAGACAACATAGGCGGAGTTCGAAGAGACTTGCAAAGATAATTTAATCACACATAAAAGAATTCAGAGGAGATTCAAATATTTCTCATAGATAAACTTGATCATAAACCCACAATTCATCGGATCTCAACAAACACACCGCAAAAAGAGTTACATCGAATAGATCTCCAAGAAGATCAAGGAGAACATGGTATTGAGATCCAAAGAGAGAGAAGAAGCCATCTAGCTAATAACTATGGACCCGAAGGTCTGTGGTAAACTACTCCCAACTCATTGGAGAAGCTATGGTGTTGAATTAGAAGCCCTCCGTGGTTGATTCCCCCTCCGGCGGAGTGCCGGCGAAGGCTCCAAGATGGGATCTCGCGGATACAGAAGGTTACGGTGGTGGAAATAGTTTTTTGTGGTCGCCTCTGATGTTCTCGGGGTACATGGGTATATATAGGAGGAAGAAGTAGGTCGGTGGACGCCCGAAGGACCCACGAGATAGGGGGGTGCGCCCAGTAGGGGGCGCGCCCTCCACCCTCGTGGCCTCCTCGAATGCTTCTTGACTTGCACTCCAAGTCCTTTGGATCATGTTTGTTCCAAAAAGATCGCTTCCGAAGGTTTCATTCCGTTTGGACTCCGTTTGATATTCCTTTTCTCCGAAACACTGAAATAGGCAAAAAAAACAGCAATACGGGCTGGGCCTCCAGTTAGTAGGTTAGTCCCAAAAATGATATAAAAGTGTAAAGTAAAGCCCATAAACATCCAAAACGGGTAATATAATAGCATGGAACAATAAAAAATTATAGATACGTTGGAGACGTATCAAGCATCCCCTAGCTTAATTCCTGCTCGTCCTCGAGTAGGTAAATGATAAAAACAGAATTTTTGATGTGGAATGCTACCTAGCATAATTCTCAATGTAATTTTATTTATTGTGGCATGATTGTTCAAATCCAAATGATTCAAGATAAAAGCTTATAAAACATAAAAAAAATACTCGAAGCATACTAACAAATAATCATGTCCTATCAAAATAGCATAGCCAAAGAAAGCTTATCCCTACAAAATCATATAGTTAGGCCATGCTTCATTTTCATTACACAAAATACTCCCATCATGCACAACCCCGATGAGGAGCCGAGCAATTGGTTCATACTTTTTAACGCACTTCAGCTTTTTCAACTCTTACGCAATACATGAGCGCAAGCCATGGACATAGCACTATGGTGGTATATGGTGGTGGTTGTGAGGACAAAAAGGGAGAAGATAATCTCATATCGCCTAGGCGTATCAACGGGCTATGGAGATGCCCATCAATAGATATCCATTTGAGTGAGTAGGGATTGCCATGCAACGGATGCACTAGAGCTATAAATGTATGAAAGCTCAACAAAAGAAAGTAAGTGGGTGTGCATCCAACTTGCTTGCTCATGAAGACCTAGGGCATTTTGAGGAAGCCCATCATTGGAATATACAAGCCAAGTTCTATAATGAAAAATTCCCACTAGTATATGAAAGTGACAACACAAGAGACTCTCTATCATGAAGATCATGGTGCTATTTCGAAGCACAAGTGTGGAAAAAGAGATAGTAGCATTGTCCCTTCTCTCTTTTTCTCTCTCTTTTTTTATTTTTTATTTGGTCTTTTTTTATTTGGCCTTTCTCCCTTTTTTTATTTGGTGGGCTCTTTAGCCTCTTTTTTTTTAAGTCCGAAGTCTCATCCCGACTTGTGGGGGAATCATAGTCTTCATCATCCTTTCCTCACTTGGGACAATGCTCTAATAATGAAGATCATCACACTTTTATTAATTTACAACTCGAGAATTACAACTCAACACTTAGAACAAAATATGACTCTATATGGATGCCTCCGGCGGTATACTGGGATATGCATTGAATCAAGAGTGACATGTATGAAAATTATGAGGGTGGCCTTGCCACAAATACGATGTCAACTACATGATCATGCAAAGAGCAATATGACAATGATGGAGTGTGTCATAATAATGAAACGGTGGAAAGTTGCATGGCAATATATCTCGGAATGGCTATGGAAATGCCATAATAGGTAGGTATGGTGGCTGTTTTGAGGAAGGTAAATAATGGGTGCATGATACTGGCGAAAGTTGCGCGGCACAATAGAGGCTAGCAAAGTGGAAGGGTGAGTGTGCGTATATCCATGGACTCACATTAGTCATAAAGAACTCATATACTTATTGCAAAAGTCTACTAGAGGGATAGATTGGTAGGAAAAGACCATCTCTCGTCCTCGACTGCCACTCATAAGGAAGACAATCAAAAGAGCACCTCATGCAACAAATTTGTCACACAACTTCTACCATATGTGCATGTTACGGGACTTGCCAACTTCAACACAAGTATTTCTCAATTTCATAATTACCCACTAGCATGACTCTAGCATTACCACCTTTATATCTCAAAACAATTATCAAGCATCAAATTGATCCTAGTGTTTAATGCACTTTCTATGATAGTTTTTATTATACCCAACTTGGATGCTCATCATTGTAGGACCAAATTTATAACCATAGCAAATACCATGATGTTCTAAAAGACTCTCAAAATAATATAAGTGAAGCATGAGAGATCAACAATTTCTTCAAAATTAAGCCACCGCCGTGCTCTAAAAGATATAAGTGAAGTACTAGAGCAAAATCTATCTAGCTCAAAAGATATAAGTGAAGCACATAGAGTATTCTAATAAATTCTAATAAAGTGGGCTTCTCCCAAAAGGTGTGTACATCAAGGATTATTGTGGAAAACTAAAAATCAAAGACTAATATCATACAAGACGCTCCAAGCAAAACACATATCATGTGGCGAATAAAAATATAGCTCCAAGTGAAGTTACCGATAAACGAAGACGAAAGAGGGGATGCCTTCTGGGGGCATCCCCAAGCTTAGGCTTTTGGCTATTCTTCAATATCTTGGGGTGCCATGGGCATCCCCAAGCTTAGTCTCTTGCCACTCTTTATTCCATAGTCCATCAAATCTTTACCCAAAACTTGAAAACTTCACAACACAAAACTCAACAGGAAATCTCATAAGCAATGTTAGTGAAAGAAAGAAAAACCACCACATAAGGTACTGTAATTAACTCATTAATTATTTATATTGGTGTTAAACCTACTGTATTTCAACTTATCTATGGTTCATATACTTACATACTAGCCATAGATGCATTAAAATAAGCAAACAACACACGAAAAACAGAATCTGTCAAAAACAGAACAGTCTGTAGCAATCTGTAACTATCGAATACTTCTGGAACTCTACAAATCCTACCAAAATAGTAAGTCCTGGGAAATTTGTCTATTGATCTACAGCAAAAAGAATCAATGCAAAATCACGTTTGTGTGAATTAATAAAATTATTCTCGTGTGCGCAAAGTTTCTGTTTTTCAGCAGAATGAAATTAACTATCACCATAGGTTATCCTATAGGTTCTACTTGGCACAAACACTAAATAAAACATGAAAACACATCTAAAAAGAAGGTAGATGCAAAATTTATTACTAAACATAAACAAAAACAAAAAACACAAATAAAATTGGGTTGCCTCCCAACTAGCGCTATCGTTTAACGCCCCTAGCTAGGCATAAAAGTGAGGATATATCTAAGTAGTGCCATCTTTGGCACTCAATTCATAAGTAGCTCGGATGATAGATTCATAAGGTAATTTAACTTTCTTTCTTGGAAAGTGCTCCATGCCTTTCCTTAATTGAAATTGGAATCTAATATTCCCTTCCTTCATATCAATAATCGCAGCAATCGTTTTAAGGAAAGGTCTACCAAGAATAATAGGACAAGAAAGATTGCAATCTATATCAAGAACGATAAAATCTACGGGCACCAAATTCCTATTTGCAACAATGAGAACATCATTGATCCTTCCCATTGGCTTTTTAATGGTGGAATCCGCAAGGTGCAAATTTAAAGAGCAATCATCAAGATCATGGAAACCTGGAATGTCACATAAAGTTTTCGGAATCGTGGAAACACTAGCACCCAAATCACATAAAGCATAAAACTCATGATCTTTAATTTTAATCTTTATAGTAGGTTCCCACTCATCATAAAGTTTTCTAGGTATAGAAACTTCCAAATTAAGTTTTTCACCAAAAGATTGCATCAAGGCATCAACAATATGTTTGGTAAAAGCTTTATTTTGACTATAAGCATCAGGAGAATTCACAACGGATTGCAACAAGGAAATACAATCTTCTAAAGAACAATTATCATAATTAAATTCCTTGAAATCCAAGATAGCGGGTTCAATGCTATTTAAAGTCTTGACCTCTCCAATCTCACTTTTACCAAATTTAGCATCAAGATCTAAAAACTCCAAATCATTGGGACGCCTTTTAACTAAAGTTAACTCATCTCCAGTCCCATCATTATTAAGATTCATATTGCAAAACAAATATCTAATAGGGGACACATCAATAACTTTAAGATCTTCATCATTATTTTCATGGGAACTAGAAGAACACGCCTTTATAAAGCAATCTTTCTTAGGATGCAATCTAGCGGTTCTTTCTTTGCACTCATCAATGGAAATTATCATAGCTTTGAGAGACTCATTGATATCATGCTAAGGAGGAGTAGATCTAAGTTTCAAAGAATCAACATCAAGCGAGAGCCTATCACCGTTCCTAGCCAAATCATCAACTTTGACCAATTTTTCTTCAAGCAAGGCATTAAAATTCTTTTGAGAGATCATAAATTCTTTGACACTATTCTCAAAATCAGAGGGCATCTTATTAAAATTACCATAAGAATTATTGTAGGAATTTCCATAATTATTAGAGGAATTACTAGGGAACGATCTAGGATTAAAGTTTCCTCTATAAGCATTGTTACGAAAATTATTCCTACCAACAAAATTCACATCCATAGATTCATTATTATTCTCAATCAAAGTAGACAAAGGCATATCATTGGGATCAATAGGAGCACTCTTAGTAGCAAACAATTTCATAAGTTCATCCATCTTTCCACTCAAAACATTAATTTCTTCTATAGCATGCACTTTTTTACTAGTAGATCTTTTGGTGTGCCATTGAGAATAATTAGCCATAATATTATCAAGGAGTTTGGTAGCTTCTCCTAAGGTGATTTCCATAAACGTGCCTCCCGCGGCCGAATCTAAAAGATTTCTAGAAGCAAAATTCAATCCGGCATAATTTTTTTGTATGATCATCCATAAATTCAAACCATGAGTAGGGCAATTGCGAATCATCAATTTCATTCTTTCCCAAGATTGGGCAACATGCTCATGATCAAGTTGTTTAAAACTCATAATATCGTTCCTAAGAGAGATAATCTTAGCGGGAGGAAAATACTTAGAGATAAAAGCATCTTTGCACTTATTCCATGAATCAATACTATTCTTAGGCAAAGACGAAAACCAAACTTTAGCACGATCTCTAAGTGAAAACGGAAATAACTTCAATTTAACAATATCATTATCTGTATCTTTCTTCTTTTGCATCTCACACAAATCAACAAAGTTGTTTACATGGGTAGCGGCATCTTCACTAGGAAGGCCAGAGAATTGATCTTTCATAACAAGATTCAGCAAAGCAGCATTGATTTCACAAGACCCAACATCATTAAGAGGAGCAATCGGAGTACTAAGGAAATCATTATTATTGGTATTGGAGAAATCACACAATTTGGTATTATCTTGCGCCATCACAACAAGTAATCCAACACACAAGCAAACAGATAGGCAAACGAAAGAGAGAGGAGATTGGGAAAGAGAGGGCGAATAAAACGGCAAGGGTGAAGTGGGGGAGAGGAAAACGAGAGGCAAATGGCAAATAATGTAAACGCGAGGGAGATGAGTTTGTGATGGGTACTTGATATGTCTTGACTTGAGCGAAGACCTCCCCGGCAACGGCGCCAGAAATCCTTCTTCCTACGTCTTGAGCTTGCGTTGGTTTTCCTTGAAGAGGAAAGGGTGATGCAGCAATAGTAGCGTAAGTATTTCCCTCAGTTTTTGAGAACCAAGGTATCAATCCAGTAGGAGGCTCCTCAAAAGTCCCATGCACCTACACAAACAAACAAGAACTTGCAACCAACGCAATAAAGGGGTTGTCAATCCCTTCACGGCCACTTGCGAAAGTGAGATCTGATAGAGATAATATGATAAGATAAATATATTTTTGGTATTTTATAATATAGATTGGAAAAGTAAAGATGCAAATAAAAGTAGATTGAAAGCTTATATGACAAAAGATAGACCCGGGGGGCATAGGTTTCACTAGTGGCTTCTCTCAAGATAGCATAAGTATTATGGTGGGTGAACAAATTACTGTCAAGCAATTGATAGAAAAGCGAATAATTATGAGATTATATAGGCATGATCATGTATATAGGCATCACGTCCGTGACAAGTAGACCGACTCCTGCCTGCATCTACTACTATTACTCCACACATCGACCGCTATCCAGCATGCATCTAGAGTATTAAGTTCATAAAGAACAGAGTAACGCATTAAGAAAGATGACATGATGTAGAGGGATAAACTCATGCAATATGATATAAACCCCATCTTTTTATCCTCGATGGCAACAATACAATATGTGCCTTGCTGCCCCTGCTGTCACTGGGAAAGGACACCGCAAGATTGAACCCAAAGCTAAGAACTTCTCCCATTGTAAGAAATATCAATCTAGTAGGCCAAACCAAATTGATAATTCGAAGAGACTTGCAAAGATAACTTAATCGCACATAAAAGAATTCAGAGGAGATTAAAATATTTCTCATAGATAAACTTTATCATAAACCCACAATTCATCGGATCTCGACAAACACACCGCAAAAAGAGTTACATCAAATAGATCTCAAAGAAGATCAGGGAGAACATGGTATTGAGATCCAAAGAGAGAGAAGAAGCCATCTAGCTAATAACTATGGACCCGAAGGTCTGTGGTAAACTACTCACAACTCATCGGAGAGGCTATGGTGTTGATGTAGAAGCCCTCCGTGGTTGATTTCCCCTCCGGCGGAGCACCGGCGAAGACTCCAAGATGGGATCTCGCGGATACAGAAGGTTACGGTGGTGGAAATAGTTTTTTGTGGTCGCCTCTGATGTTCTCGGGGTACGTGGGTATATATGGGAGGAAGAAGTAGGTTGGTGGACGCCCAAGGGATCCACGAGATAGGGGGAGCACCCAGTAGGGGGGGCCCCTCCACCCTCGTGGCCTCCTCGATTGCTTCTTGACTTGCACTCCATGTCATATGGATCACGTTTGTTCCGAAAAGATCGCTTCCGAAGGTTTCATTCCGTTTGGACTCTGTTCGATATTACTTTTCTTTGAAACACTGAAATAGGCAAAAAAACAGCAATACGGGCTAGGCCTCCGGTTAGTAGGTTAGTCCCAAAAATGATATAAAAGTGTAAAGTAAAGCCCATAAACATCCAAAACGGGTAATATAATAGCATGGAACAATCAAAAATTATAGATACGTTGGAGACGTATCACCTGCCAGTGGGGGATCCGATCATGGAGGGCTTCTACATCAACTCTATTGCCCTTCCGATGAAGCGTGAGTAGTTTACCTCAGACCTACGGGTCCATAGCTAGTAGCTAGATGGCTTCCTCTCTCTCACTCTCTTTGATTCTCAATAGCATGTTCTCCTCGATGCTCTTGGAGATCTATCCAATGTAATCTTCTTTTGCGGTGTGTTTGCCGAGATCCGATGAATTGTGGATTTATGATCAGCTTATCTATGAATATTATTTGAATCTTCTATGAATTCTTTTATGCATGGTTTAGTTTGGCCAACTAGATTGGTTTTTCTTGCAATGGGAGAAGTGCATAGCTTTGGGTTCAATCTTGCGGTGTCCTCACCTAGTGATAAAATAGGGGTAGCGAGGCACATATTGTATTGTTGTCATCGAGGATAAAAATATGGGGTTTACATCATATTGCTTGATTTTATTCCTCTACATCATGTAACCTTACTTAATGCGTTACTTTGTTCTTCATGAACTTAATACTCTAGATGCAGGCAGAAGTCGGTCGATGTGTGGAGTAATTATAGTAAATGCAGGCAGGAGTCGGTCTACTTGACACGGACATGATGCCTATATTACATAATCATTGCCTTAGATATCATCATAACTTTGCGCTTTTCTATCAATTTCTCGACAGTAATTTGTTCACGCACTGTATTATTTGCTATCTTGAGAGAAGCCTCTAGTGAAACCTATGCCCCCCGGGTCTATTTTCCATCATTTAAGTTTCCAATCTACTATTTTGCAATCTTTTACTTTCCAATCTATAAACCAAAAAACCCAAAAATATTTACTTTATATTTTGTTTAATTTTATCTGTCTCTATCAGATATCACTTCTTCAAGTGACCGTGAAGGGATTGACAACCCCTTTATTGCGTTGGTGCAAGTTTTGATTGTTTGTGCACGTATTGGTGATTTGTGCATTGTCTCCTACTGAATTGATACCTTGATTCTCAAACTGAGGGAAATACTTATCTCTACTTTGTTGCATCACCCTTTCCTCTTTAAGGAAAAAACCAACGCAAGCTGAAGAAGTAGCACTCAGTCACTCTTTTAGCGTTGCTAGTTGCAGGTTGTTCCGTGTTGGGACCTAGATATCATGAGATATCACAATATCTCTTATTTAATTAATGCATCTATATACTTGGTAAAGGGTGGAAGGCTCAGCCTTTTGCCTGGTGTTCTGTTCCACTCTTGCCGCCCTAGTTTCCGTCATACCAATGTTATGTTCCTTGATTTTGCGTTCCTAACACGGTCGGGGTTTATGGGCCCCCCTTGATAGTTCACTTTGAATAAAACTCTTCCAACAAGGCCCAACTTTAGTTTTAAATTTGTCAACATAATAATACTGATAATTAATTAATTTACATAGGGGGTCGCATCCCCGAGGATTCTTAATTCCACATAATACAGGGGGCAAGTGTTGTTGGTGCTAGTCCAAACTAGAGCACTGTGCGGGGCCACCCCTGGACAACTTGGGGTATTTGGCACCTATACGCGTCGCTTATCCGATCGAGGCCTGAGATGAGATACGCGCGGCTCCTATTGTGGCGTCGGCACGTCGGGAGGTCTTGCTGGTTTTGTTTTACCATTGTCGAAATGTCTTGTGAACCGGGATTCCGAGCTTGATGGGGTTGTCCTGGAATTGAAAATTTTCCTCCGCGGATCGTCAAAGTTTGTGATGGTCTAAGTTGAGACACCCCTGCAGGGTTTAATCTTTCTGGAAGCCGTCCCGCGGTTATGTGGCAGATTGGAATTTTTAATATCCGGTTGTAGAGAACTTGACACCAGACCCGAAATAAAATACACCAACCGCGTGTGTAACCATGATTGTCTCTTTCCAATGAAGTTCGGGAAGAGAACACGGTGGGGTTATGTTTGAATGTAAGTAGTTCAAGATCACTTCTTGATCTTTACTAGTTTACGAACGTTTGCGTAGTTCCTCATCTTATTCTTGTACTTGTATGTTAGCCACCATATAATGCTTAGTGCTGCTGCAACCTCACAACTTATCCTTTCCATACCCATTAAGCTTTGCTAGTCTTGATACCCATGATAATGGGATTGCTAAGTCCTCGTGGCTCACAGATTACTACAACAACAATTGCAAGTACAGGTAATGTGATGACCTGACGTGAGAGCGATGCTTGCTTGTTTTCGAGTCCTTATGCTTCTTCAATCAGGGGATAGGATCCTGGTCGGCAGCCTGGGCTAGCAGGGTGGATGTCATTTGTCTTTTTCATTTGATTTCATCCGTAGTCATATGATGCTCTTATGTATGGTGTTTGATGTATTCATGTGGCAATTGTATGCCTTTGTACGTACCCCTAGCTATTATGTAATGGTACGATGTAATGATTGATGCGGCTTGAACTATGTCGGTATTTCCACAAAGAGGAAGGGATGATGCAGCACAGTGACGGTAGGTATTTCCCTCAGTGATGATACTAAGGTTATCGAACCAGTAGGAGAATCATGCAACACTACGTAAATGGTACCTGCACACAAGGAACGAATACTTGTGACCCAACGTGTTAAAGGGGTTGTCAATCCCTTTCGGGTAACGGTGCCAAAAATTGTCGAGTTGACGTGATAAAAATATGATAGATTGGATAAATAGATCTCGAATAAATGCAAAATAAAATAAATTGTAGCAAGGTATTTTTGGGTTTTTGTAAATATAGATATGAAAATAAAAGCGAATAAAAATAGATCTCGAAGGCAAATATGATAAAGAAGAGACCCCGGGGTTGTAGATTTCACTAGTGGCTTCTCTCAAGAAAAATAGCATACAGTGGGTAAACAAATTACAGTTGGGAAATTGATAGAACTTCAAATAATTATGACGATATCCAGGCAATGATCATTATATAGGCATCACGTCCATGATTAGTAGACCGACTCCTTCTTGCATCTACTACTATTACTCTAGAAAGTGACCACTATCCAGTATTCATCTAGTGTAATAAGTTCATGGAGAAACGGAGTAATGCAATAAGAACGATGACATGATGTAGACAAGATCTATTCATGTAGCAATTAGACCCTATCTCGTTGTCCTTAATGGCAACAATATATACGTGTCGTTTCCCCTTTTGTCACTGGGATCGAGCACCGTAAGATCGAACCCATCACAAAGCACCTCTTCCCATGGCAAGAAAAATAAATCTAGTTGGCCTAACTAAACCAAAGACCCGAAGAAGAAATACGAGGCCATAAGTAATCATGCATATAAGAGATCAAAAGACTCAAATAACTTTCATGGATAAAAACAGAGATCTGATCATAAACTCAAAGTTCATCGGATCCCAACAAACACATCAATAAAGGAGTTCATCAAATAGATCTCCAAGAGACCATTGTATTGAGAATCAAAAGAGAGAGAGGAAGCCATCTAGCTACTAACTACGGACCCGTAGGTCTACAATGAACTACTCATGCATCATCGGAGAGGCACCAATGAGGATGATGAACCCCTTCGTGATGGTGTCTAGATTGGATCTAGTGGTTTTAGAACTTGCGGCGGCTGGAATTGATTTTCGTCGACTCCCTTAGTGTTTCTGGAATATTTGGGTATTTATAGAGCAAAGAGGCGGTGCGGGAGGCCACCGAGGTGGGCACAACCCACCAGGGCACGCCTGGGCCCCCAGGCACGCCTAGGTGGGTTGTGCCCACCCAGGCGTGCCCTGGTGGGTTGTACCCCCCTCGGGGCACCCCTCTGGTACTTCTTTGGCCCATCCTGTGTCTTCTGGTCCAGAAACATTCTCCAAAAAGTTTTGTTGCGTTTGGACTCCGTTTGGTATTGATTTTCTGTGAAGTAAAAAACAAGCAAAAAACAACAACTGGCACTGGGCACTACGTTAATAGGTTTATCCCAAAAATGATATAAAGGTGCTATAAAATGATTGTAAAACATCCAAGAATGATAATATAACAGCATGGAACAATCAAAAAGTATAGATACGTTGGAGACGTATCAGCATCCCCAGGCATAATTCCTGCTCGTCCTCGAGTAGGTAATGATAAAAATAGAATTTTTGATGTGGAATGCTCCCTACCATGTTCATCACTTATTCTTTTCTTTGTAGCATGGACATTTGGACTTCTATATGATTCAAAGCAATAGTCTAGTTTTGACATTAAGATTTGAATACTCAAGTATATCAACAAGAAACCATGTCCTTCAAAATATCGATACTAAAGCAAGTTATCCCTAGCCCATTATGCTCAATCATTGATCTATTCATGAAACACACTCGCATATTAGCTGCACCCAATGCTCAGGTACTATCATAGTGCCCCTTAGTTGGTGATTTATAAGAGAAGATGGATACTCAAAATAAAAATTGCATAAATTAAATAGAAAGGCCCTTCACAGAGGGAAGTAGGGATTTGTAGAGGTGCCAGAGCTCAAAGCGAAAAAGATAGAGATAAAAACATTTTGGGTGGCATGCTTTTCCTATCAACGAAAACGATCGAGTAGTTACCAACACTTTCCATGCTAGATATATCATAGGCGGTTCCCAAACAAAAAATAAATTTTATTCCTTTTTCCACCATACTTTCACAGTCCACGGCTAATAGAATCCACGAGTGCCATCCATACCACCACTTTCCAAGGAATTTATTATTTGACAACATAAAGTAAATTCATGTTTCATTTTGGGACTGGGCATCCCTAATACCTTTGTCGTACTCTCATGCAATGACAAGTGAATAAACATCACCTTGAGAATAACACATCTAGGATGGTAAAATATCAGCCACCCCCTACCGATTCATGAGCGGTACGAGCACACAAAAGAGAAATTTATTTTGAAAATTAGATATGGAACATACAAATTTGCTTAGAATGGCAAAATAATACCGCATATAGGTAGGTATAGTGGATTCATGTGGCAAAACTGGTTTAAGGGTTTTTGCACAAGTAGTGATCATACTTAGAGCAAATGAAGTCTAGGAAAAGATTGAGAAGCATCCAACCAAGAAATGAAAAATCTCATAAGCGAGCGTTAAGCATAAATAACACTGAATAATGAACCACAAGTAGGATGTAATTTCATTGCATAACTATTAACTTTCGTGCTTGCATAGGGAATCAAAAACCTTAACAACACTATTCTTACTACTCATCAACATGAGTAACATATTATATCAACATATCACAAAACTATTACAAGGAATCAAGTTTATTTTGTCCAATGACCTTCATGAAAGTTTTTATTATATCCCTCTTGAATATCTATCACTTTGGGACTAATTTCATATGTTGCTTTCGCTAGCTCAAACAAATCTAAGTGAAGAACATGAGCATAAAAAAATCTTCTCTCAAAAGAATTTAAGTGAAGCATGAGAGAATTGTTGGGGAACGCGGTAATTTCAAAATTTCCTATGATCACACAATATCTATCTAGGAGATGCATAGCAACGAGAGGGGAGAGTGTGTCCACATACCCTCGTAGATCGTAAGCGGAAACGTTTCAATAACGCGGTTGATGTAGTCGAACGTCTTCGTGATCCAACCGATCGAAGTACCGAACGTACGACACCTACACGTTCAGCTCGATGACGTCCCTCGTACTCTTGATCCAGTTGAGGCCAAGGGTGAATTCCGTCAGCACAACAGCGTGCCGACGTTGATGATGATGCTACCGGCGCAGGGCTTCGCCTAAGCTCCACAATGGTATGATCGAGGCGTGTAACTGTGGAGGGGGGCACCGCACACGGATGAAAGATCAACTTGTGTGTTCTAGGGTGCCCCTGCCCCCGTATATAATGGAGGGAGGGGAGGCCGGCCGGCCCTCCTTGGTGTGCCCCCAAAGGGGGAGTCCTACTAGGACTCCAAGTCCTAGTAGGTTTCCACCAAGAAGGAGAGAGGGGGAAGGAAGGAGAGGTGGAGAGGGAGAAGGAAAGGGGGGGCGCCGCCCCCCTTCCCTTGTCTTATTCGGACTCAAGGGGGGAAGGCGCAGCCAGCCCTCCTGCAGCCCTCCTCTCTCTCCATTAAGGCCCATTGAGGCCCATTAGTTCCCAGGGGGGTTCCGATAACCTTCCGGCACTCCGGTTTTATCCGAAACTTCTCCGGAACACTTCCTGTGTCCGAATATAGTCATCCAATATATTAATCTTTATGTCTTGACCATTTCGAGACTCCTCATCACATCTGCAATCTCATCCGGGACTCCGAACAAACTTCGGTCATCAAAAACACATAACTCATAATACATATCATCATCGAACGTTAAGCGTGCGGACCCTACGGGTTCGACTACTATGTAGACATGACCGAGACACATATCTGGTCAATAACCAATAGCGGAACCTGGATGCTCATATTGGCTCCTACATATTCTACAAATATCTTTATTGGTCAAACCGCATAACAACATACGTTGTTCCCTTTGTCCTCGGTATGTTAGTTGCCCGAGATTCGATCGTCGGTATCATCATACCTAGTTCAATCTCGTTACCGGCAAGTCTCTTTACTCGTTGCATAATACTTCATCCCGCAACTAACTCATTAGTCACAATGCTTGCAAGGCTTTATAGTGATGAGTATTACCGAGAGGGCCGAGAGATACCTCTCCGAAACACGGAGTGACAAATCCTAATCTCGATCTATGCCAACCCAACAAACACCTTCGGAGACACCTATAGAGCACCTTTATAATCACCCATTTACGTTGTGATGTTTGGTAGCACACAAAGTGTCCCTCCGGTATTCAGGAGTTGCATAATCTCATAGTCTGAGGGACATGTATAAGTCATGAATAGAGCAGTAGCAATGAAACTGTAACGATCATAATGCTAAGCTAACGGATGGGTCATGTCCATCACATCATTCTCCTAATGATGTGATCCCGTTCAGCAAATGACAACACATGTCTATGGTTAGGAAACATAACCATCCTTGATTGACGAGCTAGTCAAGTAGAGGCATACTAGGGACTATATGTTTTGTCTATGTATTCACACATGTACTAAGTTTCTGGTTAATACACTTCTAGCATGAATAATAAACATTTATCATGAATTAAGGAAATAAATAATAACTTTATTATTGCCTCTAGGGCATATTTCCTTCAGTCTCCCACTTGCACTAGAGTCAATAATCTAGTTCACATCACCATGTGATTTAACACCAATATTCACATCTGTATGTGATTAACACCCATAGTTCACATCGTCATGTGACCAACACCCAAAAGGTTTACTAGAGTCAATAATCTAGTTCACATCGCTATGTGATTAACACCTAAAGAGTACTAAGGTGTGATCATGTTTTGCTCATGAGAGAACTTTAGTCAACGGGTCTGTCACATTCAGAGCCGTATGTATTTTGCAAATATTCTATGTCTACAATGCTCTGCACGGAGCTACTCTAGCTAATTGCTCCCAATTTCAATATGTATCCATACTGAGACTTAGAGTCATCTGGATCAGTGTAAAAGCTTGCATCGACATAACTCTTTACGACGAGCTCTTTTATCTCCTCCATAATCGAGAAATATTTCCTTAGTCCTCACTAAGGATAATTTTGACCGCTGTCCATTGATATACTCTTAGATCACTATTGTACCCCCTTGCAAAAACTCATGGCAAGGTACATGATGTCTACTACACAACCTTTTTCTTGTAGACGTTGTTGGGCCTCCAAGTGCAGATGTTTGTAGGACAGTAGCAAATTTCCCTCAAGTGGATGACCTAAGGTTTATCAATCCGTGGGAGGCGTAGGATGAAGATGGTCTCTCTCAAACAACCCTGCAACCAAATAACAAAGAGTCTCTTGTGTCCCCAACACAACCAATACAATGGCAAATTGTATAGGTGCACTGGTTCGGCGAAGAGATGGCGATACAAGTGCAATATGATGGTAGATATAGGTATTTGTAATCTGAAAATATAAAAACAGCAAGGTAACTAATGATAAAAGTGAGCGTAAACGGTATTGCAATGCTAAGAAACAAGGCCTAAGGTTCATACTTTCACTAGTGCAAGTTCTCTCAACATTAATAACATAATTGGAACATATAACTATCCCTCAACATGCAACAAAGAGTCACTCCAAAGCCACTAATAGCGGAGAACAAACGAAGAGATTATGGTAGGGTACAAAACCACCTCAAAGTTATCCTTTCTGTTCTATCTATTCAAGAGTCCGTAGTAAAATAACATGAAGCTATTCTTTTCGTTCAATCTATCATAGAGTTCATACTAGAATAACACCTTAAGACACAAATCAACCAAAACTCTAATGTCACCTAGATACTCCATTGTCACCTCAAGTATCTATGGGCATGATTATACAATATGCATCACATAATCTCAGATTCATCTATTCAACCAACACAAAGTACTTCAAAGAGTGCCCCAAAGTTTCTACCGGAGAGTCAAGACGAAAACGTGTGCCAACCCCTATGCATAGGTTCATGGGCAGAACCCGCAAGTTGATCACCAAGACATACATCACGTGGATCACCTGATATCCCATTGTCACCACAGATAAGCACGGCAAGACATACATCAAGTGTTCTCAAATCCTTAAAGACTCAATCCGACAAGATAACTTCAAAGCGAAAACTCAATCCATTACAAGAGAGTAGAGGGGGAGAAACATCATAAGATCCAACTATAATAGCAAAGCTCGCGATATATCAAGATCGTGCGAAGTCAAGAACACGAGAGAGAGAGAGAGAGAGAGAGAGAGAGAGAGAGAGAGAGAGAGATCAAACACATAACTACTGGTACATACCCTCAGCCTCGAGGGTGAACTACTCCCTCCTCGTCATGGGTAGCGCCGAGATGATGAAGATGGCCACCTGTGATGGGTTCCCCCTCCGGCAGGGTGCCGGAACGGGCTCCCGAGAGGTTTTTGGTGGCTACAGAGGCTTGCGGCGGCGGAACTCCCGATATATTATTCGCTTCGATGTTTTTAGAGTATATGGGAATATATAGGTGAAAGAAGTCGGTCGGGGGAGCCTCGAGGGGCCCACGAGGGTGGAGGGCGCGCCCAGGGGGTGGGTGCGCCCCCTATCTCGTGGCCTCCTCGACGCTTCCCTGGCTTGCACTCCAAGTTCCCGTGATTGCTTCTATTCCAAAAATAACTTTCTGAAGGTTTCATTCCGTTTGGACTCTGTTTGATATTCCTTTTCTTCGAAACACTGAAAAAGGCAAGAAAACAACAATATGGGTTGGGCCTCTGGTTAATAGGTTAGTCCCAAAAATAATATAAAAGTGTATAATAAATCCCATAAACATTCAAAACAGATAATAAAATAGCATGAATGCTTCATAAATTATAGATACGTTGGAGACGTATCAGTACACAATAGGTCTGGTACACAGCACAACATACTTTATAGAACCTATGACTGTGGCATAGGGAATGACTTTTATTCTCTTTCTATTTTCTACCTTGGTCAGGCTTTGAGTCTTACTCATATTTACATCTTGTAATACAGGCAAGAACCCTTTCTTTGATTGATCCATTTTGAACTTCTTCAAAACTTTATCAAGGTATGTATTCATTGAAAAAAAAATTCAAGCATCTTGATCTATCTCTATAGATCTTGATGCCCAATATATAAGCAACTTCACTGAGGTCTTTCTTTGAAAAAATCCTTTCAAACTCTCCTTTATGATTTCTAGAAAATTCTATATCATTTCCAATCTACAATATGTCATCCACATATAATATTAGAAATGCTACTGAGCTCCCACTCACTTTCTTGTAAATACAGGCTTCTCCAAAAGTCTGTATAAAATCATATGCTTTGATCACACTATCAAAGCGTTTATTCCAACTCCGAGAGGCTTGCACTAGTCCATAAATGGATCGCTGGAGCTTGCACACTTTGTTAGCATCCTTTGGATCGACAAAACCTTCTGGTTGCATCATATATAACTCTTCTTTATGAAATATCCATTTAAGGAATGCACTTTTTATATCCATTTGCCAGATTTCATAAAATATGGCAATTGCTAACATGATTCGGACAGATTTAAGCATCACTACAGTTGAGAAAATCTCATTGTAGTCAACACCTTGAACTTGTCGAAAACCTTTTGCGACAAGTCGAGCTTTGTAGATAGTAACACTACTATCAGCGTTCGTCTTCCTCTTGAAGATCCATTTATATTCTATGGCTTGCCAATCATCAGGCAAGTCCACCAAAGTCCACACTTTGTTCTCATACATGGATCCCATCTCAGATTTCATGGCCTCAAGCCATTTCGCGGAATCTGGGCTCATCATCACTTCCTCATAGTTCGTAGGTTCATCATGGTCTAGTAACATGACTTCCAAAATAGGATTATCATACCATTCTGGTGCGGACCATACTCTGGAAGACCTACGAGGTTCTGTAGTAACTTGATCTGAAGTTTCATGATCATCATCATTAGCTTCCTCACTAATTGGTGTAGGAATCACTAGAACTGATTTCTGTGATGAACTACTTTCCAATTCGGGAGAAGGTACAATTACCTCATCAAGTACTACTTCCCTCCCACTCACTTCTTTCGAGAGAAACTCCTTCCCTAGAAAGGATCCATTCTTAGCAACGATCTTGCCTTCGTATCTGTGATAGAAGGTGTACCCAACAGTTTCCTTTGGGTATCCTATGAAGACACATTTCTCCGATTTGGGTTCGAGCTTATCAGGTTGAAGCTTTTTCACATAAGCATCGCGGCCCCAAACTTTAAGAAACGACAACTTTGGTTTCTTGCCAAACCATGGTTCATAAGGCGTCGTCCCAACGGATTTTGATGGTGCCCTATTTAAAGTGAATGCAGTTGTCTCTAATGCATAACCCAAAACGATAGTGGTAACCTGGTAAGAGACATCATAGATCGCACCATATCCAATAAAGTGCGATTACGACGTTCGGACACACCATTACATTGTGGTGTTCCATGTGGCGTGAGCTGTGAAACTATTCCACATTGTTTTAAATGAAGGCCAAACTCATAACTCAAATATTCTCCTCTACGATTAGATTGTAGAAACTTTATTTTCTTGTCACGATGATTCTCCACTTCACTCTGAAATTCTTTGAACTTTTCAAATGTTTTAGACTTGTGTTTCATTAAGTAGATATAACCATATCTGCTCAAATCATCTGTGAAGGTCAGAAAATAACGATATCCGCCACGAGCATCAACACTCATTGGACGCGTACATCGGTATGTATTATTTCCAATAAAGTCATTAGCTCGTTCCACTGTTCCAGATAATGGAGTTTTAGTCATCTTGCCCATAAGGCACGGTTCGCAAGAATCAAATGATTCATAATCAAGTGATTCCAAAAGTCCATCTTTATGCGCTTTACACCGATATGACCCAAATGGCAGTGCCACAAATATGTTGCACTATCATTATCAACTTTGCATCTTTTGGCGTCAATATTATGAATATGTGTATCACTACGATCAAGATTCAATAAACCATCAACATTGGGTGTATGACCATAGAAGGTTTTATTCATGTAAACAGAATATCAATTTATTCTCTGTCTTAGATGAATAATCGTATCGCAATAAACATGATCTAATCATATTTATGCTCAACGCAAACACCAAATAACATTTATTTAGGTTCAACACTAATCTCAAAAGTATAGGGAGTGTGCGATGATGATCATATCAATCTTGGAACCACTTCCAACACACATCGTCACTTTACCCTCAACTAGTCTCTGTTTATTCTGTAACTCCTGTTTTGAGTTACTAATCTTAGCAACCGAACAAGTATCAAATACCCAGGGGCTACTATAAACACTAGTAAGGTACACATCAATAACTTGTATATCAAATATACCCTTGTTCACTTTGCCATCCTTCTTATCCACCAAATATTCAGGGCATTTCCGCTTCCAGCGACCCTTTCCTTTGCAGTAGAAGCACTCAGTTTCAGGCTTTGGTCCAGCTTTGAGCTTCTTGACAACTTGCTTGCCATTCTACATGAAGTTCCCTTTCTTTCCCTTTGCCCTTTTCTTGAAACTAGTGGTCTTGTCAATCATCAACACTTGATGTTCTTTCTTGATTTCTACCTTCGTCGATTTCAGCATCACGAAGAGCTCGGGAATCGTTTTCGTCATCCCTTGCATATTATAGTTCATCTCGAAGTTCCAGTAACTTGGTGATGGTGACTAGAGAACTTTGTCAATCACTATCTTATCTGGAAGATTAACTCCCACTTGATTCAAGTGATTTGTAGTACCCAGACAATCTGGGCACATGCTCACTGCTTGAGCTATTCTCCTCCATCTTTTAGCTATAGAACTTGTTGGAGACTTCATATCTCTCAACTCGGGTATTTACTTGAAATATTAACTTCAACTCCTGGAACATCTCATATGGTCCATGACGTTCAAAATGTCTTTGAAGTCCCGATTCTAAGCCGTAAAGCATGGTGCACTAAACTGTAAAGTAGTCACCATATTTAAGCTAGCCAAACATTCATAACGTCTGCATCTACTCATGCAATAGTTTTGTCACCTAGCGGTGCATCAAGGACATAATTCTTCTGTGCAGCAATGAGGATAAACCTCCGATCACGGACTCAGTCCGCATCATTGCTACTATCATCTTTCAACTTAGTTTTCTCTAGGAACACATATAAAAACATAGGGAAGCAACAACGCGAGCTATTGATCTGCAACATAATTTGCAAAATACTATTTGGACTAAGTTCACGATAAATTAAAGTTCTCATATTACTTAAGAACTCCCACTTAGATAGGCATCCCACTAGTCATCTAAATGATCACGTGATCCAAATCAACTAAACCATGTCCGATCATCACGTGAGATGGAGTAGTTTTCAATGGTGAAAATCACAATGTTGATCATATCTACTATATGATTCACGCTCGACCTTTCGGTCTCCAGTGTTTCGAGCCAATATCTACATATGCTAGGCTCGTCAAGTTTAACCCGAGTATTCTGCGTGTGCAAAACTGGCTTGCACCCATTGTATGTGAACATAGAGCCTATCACACCCGACCATCACGTGGTATCTCAGCACGAAGAACTGTCGCAACGGTGCATACTCAGGGAGAACTTTTATACCTTGAAATTTAGTAAGGGATCATCTTATAATGCTACTGTCGTACTAAGCAAAATAAGATGCATAAAAGATAAACATCACATGAAATCAAAATATGTGACATGATATGGCCATCATCATCTTGTGCTCATGATCTCCATCACCGAAGCATCGTCATGATCTCCATCGTCACCGGCTCGACACCTTGATCTCTATCGTAGCATCGTTGTCGTCTCGCCAACTATTGTTACTATGACTATCACTACCGCTTAGTGATAAAGTAAAATAATTACATGGCATTGCATTGCATACAATAAAGCGACAACCATATGGCTCCTGCTAGTTGCCGATAACTTTGTTACAAAACATGATCATCTCATACAACAATTTATATCACATCATGCTTGACCATATCACATCACAGCAAGCCCCGCAAAAACAAGTTAGACGTCCTCTACTTTGTTGTTGCAAGTTTTACGTGGCTACTACGGGCTTCTAGCAAGAACCGTTCTTACCTTCCCATCAAAATCACAACGATTTTTTGTCAAGTGTGTTATTTTAACCTTCAACAAGGACTGGGCGTAGCCACACTCGATTCAACTAAAGTTGAAGAAATAGACAGTCACTAGCCACCTATGTGTGAAGCACGTCAGTAGAACCAGTCTCGTGTAAGCGTACGCATAATGTCGGTCTGAGCCACTTCATCCAACAATACCGCCGAATCAAAGTATGACATGCTGGTAAGCGGTATGACTATTATCGCCCACAACTCTCTGTGTTCTACTCGTGCATATAACATCTACGCATAGACCTAGCTCGGATGCCACTGTTGGGGAACGCGGTAATTTCAAAATTTCCTATGATCCAACAAGATATATCTAGGATATGCGTAGCAACAAGAGGGGAGAGTGTGTCCACGTACCCTCGTAGACTGAAAGCGGAAGCGTTTCAATAACGCGATTGATGTAGTCCAACGTCTTCGCGATTGAACCGATCCAAATACGGAACGTATGGCATCTCCGCGTTCAGCACACGTTCAACTCGATGATGTCCCTCGTACTCTTGATCTAGTTGAGGCCGAGGGTGAGTTCTGTCAGCACGACGGCATGGCAACGGTGATGATGATGCTACCGGCGCAAGGCTACGCCTAAGCTCCGCAACGGTATGATCAAGGTGTGTAACTGTGGGGGGGGGGGCACCACACACGGCTAAAAGATCAACTTGTGTGTTCTAGGGTGCCCCCCTGCCCCTGTATATAAAGGAGGGAGGGGAGGCTGGCCATCCCTCCTTGGTGCTCCCCCAAAGGGGGAATCCTACTAGGACTCCAAGTCCTAGTAGGTTTCCACCAAGAAGGAGTGGGGGGAGGAACAAGAGGGAGAGAGGGAGAAGGAAAGGGGGGCGCCGCCCCCTTTCATTGTCCTACTCGGACTCAAGGGGGGGCGCAGCCAGCCCTCCTGCAGCCCTCCTCTCTCTCCACTAAGGCCCATCAAGGCCCATTAGTTCTCTGGGTGGTTCCGGTAACCCTCTGGCACTCCAGTTTTATCCGAAACTTCTCCGAAACACTTCCGGTGTCCGAATATAGTCGTCCAATATATCAATCTTTAGGTCTCGGCCATTTCGAGACTCCTCGTCATGTCCGTGATCTCATCCGGGACTCCGAACAAACTTCGGTCATAAAAAACACCTAACTCATAATACATATCGTCATCGAAGGTTAAGCGTGCGGACCCTACGGGTTCGACAACTATGAAGACATGACCGAGACACATCTCTGGTCAATAACCAATAGCGGAACCTAGATGCTCATATTGGATCCTACATATTCTATGAAGATCTTTATCGGTCAAACTGCATAACAAGATACGTTGTTCCCTTTGTCATCGGTATGTTACTTGCCCGAGATTCGATCGTCGGTATCATCATACCTAGTTCAATCTCGTTAACGGCAAGTCTCTTTACTCGTTCCGTAATACCTCATCCCGCAACTAACTCATTAGTCACAATGCTTGCAAGGCTTTATAGTGATGAGTATTACCGAGAGGGCCCAGAGATACCTCTCCGAAACACGGAGTGACAAATCGTAATCTCGATCTATGCCAACCCAACAAACACCTTCGGAGACACCTGTAGAGCACCTTTATAATCACCCATTTACGTTGTGACGTTTGGTAGCACACAAAGTGTTCCTCCGGTATTCGGGAGTTGCATGATCTCATAGTCTGAGGAACATGTATAAGTCATGAAGAGAGCAGTAGCAATGAAACTGTAAGGATCATAATGCTAAGCTAACGGATGGGTCATGTCCATCACATCATTCTCCTAATGATGTGATCCCATTCATAAAATGACAACACATGTCTATGGTTAGGAAACATAACCATCCTTGATTAACGAGCTAGTCAAGTAGAGGCATACTAGGGACTATATGTTTTGTCTATGTATTTACACATGTACTAAGTTTCCGGTTAATACACTTCTAGCATGAATAATAAACATTTATCATGAACTAAGGAAATAAATAATAACTTTATTATTGCCTCTAGGGCATATTTCCTTCAAGAATTTCTTAAGAAAAATTACTACCTCTGAAATTAATCTAAGTGAATCATGAGAGCGTTTCTTCAAAAAAAACTAAAGCACACTGTGCTCAAAAGGATATAAGTGAAGCACTAGAGCAATTCCATAGCTCGAAAAGATTTAAGTGAAGCATAGAGAGCAATTCTAACAAATCATAACATAATTTTGGTTGTCTCAAATAGGTGTGTCTAGCAAGGATACATGACTTAAAATAAAAAGCAAAACAATCAAATACTCAAATCATACAAGACGCTCCAAGCAAAACTCATGATATGTGACGAATAAAAATATAGCTCCAAGTAAAATACAGATGGTCGTTAAAAGAAAGAGGGGATGCCGCTCAGGGCATCTGCAAGCTTAGTTGCTTGCTTCTCTTTTAGATAATAGCTTGGGATGCCATGGGGCTCTTCTTACTCCTTATTCCTTCATCCATCATGATCTCACCCAAAACTTGAAAACTTCAATCACGTAAAACTCAACAAAACCTTCGTGAGATCCGTTAGTATAACAAAGCAAATCACTACTCTAAGTACTGTTGCAAACCATTCATATTTTTTTTGCATTATATCTATTGTATTCCAACTTTACTGTAGCTTATACCCTCCAATACAAACCATAGATTCATCAAAATAAGCACACAATGCAAAGAAAACAGAATCTGTCAAAAACAGAACAGTCTGTAGAAATCTGAAAACTTAGAATACTTCTCTAACTCCAAAAATTCTGAAAAAATAGGACAATGTAGGCAATTTGTATGTCAATTTGTGTAAAAAAATCAGAATTTTATCACGCTTCTGTGATGTTTAACAATTATGTGACTAGCGCACAAAGCTTCTGTTTTTCAACAAGATCAAAGCAACTATCACCCAACATGATCCCAAAGGCTTTGCTTGGCACAAACACTAACTAAAACATAAAAAACACAATCATAGCAGTAGCATAATTGTGCAAACACTCAAGAACAGAAAGAAAAAGATAAATACATTTTATTCATTGGGTTGCCTCCCAACAAGTGCTATCTTTTTATGCCCCTAGCTAGGCATAATGCAAAGATCTAAGTGTTGTCTTCTTTATTCTTAGTTTCCTTAGAGGTGTTTTTGTCGGGAGGTTTTGAAAAAACAACATAAAACACATTATCATGGAAACTTTAGCACTATAAAGTTGCTTATCATCATAACCCCTTTGATTTCCAGCAGTAATCCAAGAATAATGTTGATTAACATCATTTAAAACTTGTTGGATTATATCTAAAACAGGGACTTCCTTTTATAGGTTCTCATCAAAGATTTGATTATCCCCAAGCAAATGTCTTAACGCATAATCACTATTGTAAAGAATTTCATCTATCACGGGTTTTTCACTATTCATACCATAGAAATCAAAGATTTCCCTAGCTTCCTGTATTATGTAGTCAAATTCATTCATAAGAACAAGAGTGGCCAACTTTCTAGCTTTAGGATTCTTTATAACGGGTAACTCATAAAACAATCTTTGCAAGGTAGGATGAGTATTAATAAATTTATTTTCAAGTTTCAGAACTAGTGCTGAAATAGCTTCCGCATAAGATTTAGTCATTTTAAGTATAGGAGCATCATCAAGACTTAAATTTCCAACACAATTGAAAAATTCTTGGATATGTTCTTTTCCCATAACATTCCCTTGCCCCAAAACAAAAGTTTTAGCATCCAAATTGCTAGAACGTCTAATTTTAGGAGTTAGGCCATCATCTATTTCTGCCATACCAAAACCACTCATGATTACAAGCAAAAGATAGATCCGAAGAGAAAAACGGCGAACAAAAAAGAGGGCGAATAAAATGGCAAATTTTTTGAAGTGGGGGAGATGAAAACGAGAGGAAAATGGCAAATAATGTAAATTGCAAGGAGATGAGATTTGTGATTAGGAACCTGGTAGATGTTGATGATGTCTCCTCAGCAATGGCGCCAGAAATTCCTTTTGATGCGGCTTGAACTACGTCAGTATTTCCCCAAAGAGGAAGGGATGATGCAGCACAGCGACGGTAGGTATTTCCCTCAGTGATGAGACCACGGTTATCGAACCAGTAAGAATCATGCAACACTAAGTAAACGGTGCCTGCACACAAAGAACAAAAACTTATGACCCGACGTGTTAAAGGGGTTGTCAATCCCTTTAGAGTAACAGTGCCAGAAATTGTCGACTTGACGAGATAAAAATATGATAGATTGGATAAATAGATCTCGAATAAACACAAAATAAAAAAAGTGCAGCAAGGTATTTTTGGGTTTTTGGAAATATAGATATGAAAATAAAAGTGAATAAAAATAGATATCGAAGGCAAATATGATAAAGAAGAGACCCGGGGGTCGTAGATATCACTAGTGGCTTCTCTCAAGAAAAATAACATACAGTGGGTAAACAAATTACTGTTGGCAATTGATAGAAACTCAAATAATTATGATGATATCCAGGCTATGATCATTATATAGGCATCACATCCATGATTAGTAGACCGACTCCTGCTTGCATCTACTACTATTACTCCACACATCGACCGTTATAAAGCATGCATCTAGTGTATTAAGTTCATGGAGAAACGGAGTAATGCAATAAGAGCAATGACATGATGTTGACAAGATCTATTCATGTAGGAATTAGACCCCCCATCTTGTTGTCCTTAATGGAAATGATACATACGTGTCGTTTCCCCTTCTGTCACTAGGATCGAGCACCGTAAGACCAAACCCACCACAAAGCACCTCTTCCCATGGCAAGAAAAATAAATCTAGTTTTCCTAACTAAACCAAAGATTCGATGAAGAAATACGAGGATATAAGTAATCATGTACATAAGAAATCATAAGACTAAAATAATTTTCATGGATAAAAAGATAGGTCTGATCATAAACTCAAAGTTCATCGGATCCCAAAAACACACTGCTAAAAGAGTTACATCAATTAGATCTCCAAGAGACCATTGTATTGAGAATCAAAAGAGAGAGAGGAAGCCATCTAGCTACTAACTACAGACCCGTAGGTCTACAATGAACTACTCACGCATCATCGGAGAGGCACCAATGAGGATGATGAACCCGTCTATGATGGTGTCTAGATTGGATCTGGTGGTTCTGGAACCTGCGGCGGCCCGAATTGATTTTCGTCGACTCCCTTAGGGTTTCTGGAATATTGGGGTATTTATAGAGCATAGAGGCGGTGTGGGAGGCCACCGAGGTGGGCACAACCCACCAGGGTGCGCCTAGGCCCCCAGGCATGCCCAGGTGGGTTGTGCCCCCCTCGGGGCACCCCTCTGGTACATCTTTGTCTCATCCTGTGTCTTCTGTCCTAGAAAAATTCTCCAAAAAGTTTCGCTGTGTCTGGACCCAGTTTGGTATTGATTTTCTGCGAAGTAAAAAACAAGCAAAAAATAGCAACTGGCACTGGGCACTATGTTAATAGGTTAGTCCCAAAAATTATATAAAGTTGCTATAAAATGATTGTAAAACATCCAAGAATGATAATATAACAGCACGGAATAATAAAAAATTATAGATACCTTGCAAAAGCGTCTTCAATATGCAGCTCTATCCTTGGTGGGACCTTCAAGTTCCTCTTGGATAGAATCGCATATTAGGCGTGACAAGTTGGTATTAGAGCCTCGACCGACCATAGGAGTCCCCCTTGATTGATTGTAGTTTGGTCGTTGTCGAGTCTAGAATAAAAACTATTTTGGAGTCTAGTTATATCGGAGAGTTGGAATTCTTTTTACTCCTTATCCCCATCGTCGCTGTGGCGACGAATCGTGATGTAGGTGTTTTGATTCTAGTCCTCTTCCCCTTCAAATTTTCTTTAGGATCACGCGGGTAGTCTCGATCGTTGTGTGTCAATCCTTTTCAACCGGTGCTTTCATCTTCAAGTTATCCTCTTCATCTTTTGTTAGATTGATTCTCAGTTTTCTTCCGGAGTTCATTTCGACATCAGGTTGTTTTTCTTTTCCCACCCTCCCACACTTTTCTTCCCGGAGTCCGAAGTCTCAAATCGGGCAACTAATTCATTCATGCGAAGCCTCTTCATTCTTTCCTTAATTTTCGGTGAATTCTTGTCTAGTTCATCATTATTCATCTCGTTTTCCTTTTCGATGGATTTTGTTTAAGTTTTCATGTTAATCATATTCGTTTCCTTGGCTCAAGTGTTTCCCCTTGCTCCTTCGCCTCTCGCCATTTAATCAATTCAGAGAGCTGAAGATATCTCAGAAGATTCGTGTTTGCATTCAGATTAAATCAAGGCTGTCACCTCATTCAAGTCTTTGAATTGCTCTGGTGCATCATCTCTTCCTCAATCGTTCCAACAATGTTATTTTCAGTGAGCCCTAACCCAAAAGTCTTTTCCCAGGATCTTACCTGACTTTTCTAAAAAAAATCCTGGAGTTATTCAGAAATTCTTCCAAAGTTTGACGTAAGAATGAATTCTCATCGGTCAAATGTCTTCTCCAAGATCGCTTTCTAATTCTTTTCGTCTTTGGTTCAACCTTTATATTCTTCATTATTCCGAAGTATCTCATAAATTCTTCATGGTGGCTCTCGTCGTCTTTCTCAACATATGAAGATCGAAGAAGATTTTCCGTCATCCTTCTCTTGTAGATTCGTGGTTCTAGCTTCATGCCATCCTCACAATTGTTTTCAGCAAGAAATCTTTTCATACCCATCTGAAGCATTTCAGGAGTTGCCCTTGTTTCTAGATCATCCAAAGGCCAACATTTCAGAAGACTTCTTCGTTCTAAGTTTTCAGCTTCGTTCTCCAATTATTCCAAATTGATGCCTCTTCGTTCATCTCCATATTCTTCCGGTGCTTCATTGAAGTATTCTTTAGTCAGCTCGTGATCTCATCGTTCTCTTGCATCTAAATTCCCTCAAGTATCTTCGTTTGCTTTCTAATTCTTCCTGGTGATTCATTCTCTTATCTTCATTTGTTTTCAAATTCTTACGGTGGTTCGTTCAAGATTTCTCCTCCTTTGTATCAATTTATTTGTTATTTCCAAATCCCTCCTCAATCCTTGCAAGAAGAATAAGTAGCATGCCTATTCATTGCTTTTCATCAAGTTAAGTTGATGAAGGTTAAGCATGACATAATTATTATTCTCGTTTCATCGAAATGATTTAATTCCTTCTTCCAGAGTTCGTTCATGAAATCAATTTCTCGGTTCTATGTTGATCATCTTTTCTTTTACTGAGTTCCAGCTTTTCTCGATTATCGCATCATGAAGCCCAAAATAATCATCACAAGGTTTTATCTTGTTCATTTCACTCTTCACTTCCTTCCTACCATTACTTTTCTTACTGGAGTTCTTCATGGAGGTTCTACGTGGTGGTTCGTTAAGGATCTAATTCTTTTTAATTGTTCATCAAGATTCCTGTTGGAGATCATGCATTCTTCATCTTGCATTTTGAAGTGCAATTCATTCTCCCTTATCTTTTGAAGTGAAGTTTTGCATCTCTTCATTCCTCTCAACTAATCAGTTATATGATAGTGGCAGAATTTCACCTCAAGTTTTAAGATGTTTTCTATAAGCCCACAACAAGCTTATTTGTTTTCATTGTTGATTTTCCAACAACTCCATTCAAGCCTTCTTCGTAAGGATGATTTCAAATTCACTTGTGTTAGAGGATGTTGGTTCTTCTGCATTCATTCGTTTCGGAGGCATTGTGATGTTGCTCTCTTTGTCTCATCATCCCGTTTTTTCAAGATCATGTTCTTTTCCTTGATTATCCATCTAACCAGAGTGTTGTGTCCTCTATTCAAGTTCTTTTCATCTTACTCAAGTCTTGCCTCTTGTTCAACTGAAGTGTTGCTCAAATTTTCCTTTCTCATCTCATTTCAACATGAGTGTTTTCAATTTATTCTCGTTCTTTGAGTTCTTCATTCATGTGAAACCTCTAAGATTCTCGTAATGTTCCTTCTTCCTCTTTTGTAATGGAATGTTTTCAACTTCATTCATCTCCGGTATATTCTTTCCTTCAAATTGTCTAACCTATCAAGGTTCTTTGGTTTCACTCATTGGCCAAAGAAGCAATGTTGTTGATCTCTTCCTCTGTGTCCTCCTCTTCTCGTTCTAAGATCTCGGGACGAGATCTTCTATTAGTGGGGGAGTGTTGTGACACCACGGAACCGATGCTCCAGTTGTCTTCATTTATTTTCATTGACGACATGTGTTTCATTTGTTTGTTACCATGTTCATGTTGAGTGCTTTGTCATACCTTTGCTTCTTATACCATGCTCATCTCACTTGTTGTGTTGCATTGTGCCTCTTGTCATTTTGCATTTCATCATGCTCATCATGTGCATTGTGTTAAACATCTTGTTGTTGTTTGCTCTATGCCCCTTGCATCATCACCTCCTCCTTCGTTCTTCCTTATTCCATTTAATTCACTTGTGACATTTTCCTTGTCTTGGAAAAAAGTTCATTCTTTCCCCACAAATCTTGCCCCCTGCCTTATACCTCTCTTTCAAATTTCATCCATTTTGGTGTTGTTTTGGTTGGGTTAAAAAATGGCCCAAGTTTGAATTTTATTCAAACTTGTATTATTTTTCTATCTCTAAAGTTGCCTAAACCAATTATTTCAAATAGTGCATAAAACCTACATCTTGGGGATATTCTTATATCTCTCATACCCCTCTCCTATCTCCCTGGAATTTTCTTCATGTTCTCTATCGGGAGATCGTTTAAAGAAAAGAAATGTAGAGGGAGAACAGTAGCAGTCACAGTAGCCCAACCGAAGCCCAGTTACCTGGCTAGCCCGTACCCAGCGCCCGGCCTCCTTCGATCTCCCTCGTGTGGTAATCCACGCTGGACACCCACCCCGGGCCCGCCTGCAGCGACCGTTCCCTTCCCCTTTTTCTTCCTCCTCGGGCCACCTCCCCCTCATAGTAAAAGTAGAGGAGGAGCACACATGGCCACCGAGGCAGCCAGCCGAGCCGCGTCCCCTCCTATAAATCCCGCAGCCTCCGCCCTAGGGTTCCTCCTCCTCCCTCCTTTCCCCTTCGTGCCGCCGCCGCAGGTAAGGGGACACCAACGCACCTGCTTCCGCGCCTCCAAGAGTCATGGCCGATGTGGCCATGAGCTCGTCGCCAGCCTAGTCCTTTGCTGGCCTCCCTTCTGCGTCCCCGAACACCACCATGCTGGCTCGGATCCATTCTGACGTCAAGCCGCGCCCAAGGATCGCCAATCCGGCTACCTTCCCATCGTTCTCTTCCTCCCCTGCTTCACGGATAGCATCTTCACCAACTTCAGAGCTCGCTCCGGTCGCCTCTGGCGCGTGTCCATCAACCTCTCCTTGTATCTTTGTTTCTTAGCGTGATGTTTAGACCCCGGTAGGATTCGCCAGATCCGTGTCTTGTTGTGCTCTCGATGTTCCTGCGAAGTCTGTAGCTTTTGGTGTGGTTGCCGTAGTATGTTCGTGCGATCCTCCGCTCTAGAGCCCCGCTCGCTCCAGCGTTTGCTCACGCGTGCCCCTGTACCCATGCCATGATGCCCAGTTCGCGCCGTGTGTGTGCCCCGCGCTCTTTGTTAGTAGTAGCTACGCCTCATCATGGCTGGAGTCGAGCTTCTGCTTGAGCAATGCTCCGACTTGCTCCACCTTGATCCGCGTGCCTGCTGCCTCTTGAGCATGTGTTGGTTTTCCCTTGAATAGGAAAGGGCGATGCATCAAAGTAGCGTCAGTATTTCCCTCAGTTTTGAGAACCAAGGTCTCAATCCAGTAGGAGACGACACACAAGTCACCTAGTACCTGCACAAACAATGAAGAACCTTGCAACCAACGCGATAAAGGGGTTGTCAATCCCTTCACGGCCAATCGCAAAAGTGAGCTCTAATAGAGATAGTAAAGTAAATATTTTTGGTATTTTTGTTGTATAGATTGGAATGTAAAGATTGCAAAATAGTAAATGAGATGTGATGTAAATAAAAGAGATGTAATATAATAGAAAAGAGACCCGGGGGGGCATAGGTTTTACTAGTGGCTTCTCTCAAGATAGCATGTATTACGGTGGGTGAACAAATTACTGCCGAGCAATTGATAGAAAAGCGAATAATTATGAGATTATATAGGCATGATCATGTATATAGGCATCACGTCCGTGTCTAGTAGACCGAAACGATTCTGCATCTACTACTATTACTCCACACATCGATCGCTATCCAGCATGCATCTAGAGTATTAAGTTCATAAGAACGGAGTAATGCATTAAGCAAGATGACATGATGTAGAGGGATAAACTCAAACAATATGATATAAACCCCATCTTTTTATCCTCGATGGCAACAATACAATACGTGCCTTGCTGCCCCTACTGTCACTGGGAAAGGACACGACAAGATTGAACCCAAAGCTAAGCACTTCTCCCATTGCAAGAAAGATCAATCTAGTAGGCCAAACTAAACCGATAATTCAAAGAGACTTGCAAAGATATCAAATCATGCATATAAGAATTCAGAGAAGAACCACAACTCATAGATAATCAACTTCATAAATCCACAACTCATCGGATCTCGGCAAACACACCGCAAAAGAATATTACATCGAATAGATCTCCAAGAACATCGAGGAGAACATGGTATTGAGAATCAAAGAGAGAGAAGAAGTCATCTACCTAATAACTATGGACCCGAAGGTCTATGGTAAACTACTCATGCTTCATCTGAGAGGCAATGATGTTGATGTAGAAGCCCTCCGTGATCGATTCCCCCTCCAATAGATCACCGAAAAGGCCCCAAGATGGGATCTCATGGGTACAGAAGGTTGCGGCGGTGGAAAAGTGTTTTTGTGGATCCCCTGATGTTTCTAGGGTATAAGAGTATATATAGGCGAAAGAAGTAGGTCGGTGGAGCTACGAGGGGCCCACGAGGGTGGGGGAGCGCCTACCCCCCTGGGCGCGCCCTCCTGCCTCATGGCCTCCTTGTAGAGTCCCAGACTTCAACTCAAAGTCTTCTGGATTGCTTTTGGTCCAAGAAAGATCCTCGCGAAGGTTTCATTCCGTTTGGACTCCGTTTGGTATTCCTTTTCTGTAAAACACTGAAATAGGCAAAAAAACAGACACTAGCACTAGGCCTCCGGTTAATAGGTTAGTCCCAAAAAAAATATAAAAGAGCATATTAAATCCCATTGAACATCCAAAACAGATAATATAATAGCATGGAAAAATCAAAAATTATAGATACGTTGGAGACGTATCAGTGCCAGACACACCCTCGTAGGATACCGCACGCCCGCTGCCGCCTCTAGGGTCCTGCCATCACCGTCGTTGCTCGTTGGCGTCGTCCGAGTCTTCTCTGATGCAGGGAAGAAGAGGACCCGTACCAGCCTCATTATACTTCAAGTGAGCCCGAGCCACATCCTGTCAAGCCACCATGCCTAGCTCAGTTGGTCAAACCCCTGTCCCATAGACAGTAGACCTGGGTTCAAATCCCCCCAAGCGCAAGTGAACCCCCCTTTTTTTATTCTTTTTGAGTCACTGCCATGCGGCCCCCACCTGTCATCCTCACAAGGCCCTTTTCTCTTTCTTTTAATTATCAGCCCCATGAGATTCCATTTCTGGAAAGTGCCCGTTTTCCAAATCTGGCATATGTCCAGATCTGTACATTCCTTTTCGGGCAGTTTCCTATTCTGTCATTTTCCTTTTCTAGTAGTAATTCACTTGTTGCATTTGCGTGCATTTTCATACAGTACCATATACATATTATATATCACTTTGCATTAGAAAAACACCACCAATCCATCTATGATATCCATTTCATTAGGCAAGTTTGTAAACATGTCATATATGCAGCATATGCCATTTTGTCATTTTTGTGTATTTAAATTCAAATGTGCTATGTGGTAGTCTTGCAGATGTTTAGGTTCACCATCATGTCTACTTGCCGCTAATTTTTATTCCATGCCATGGTATGTTTTGTAGTGAGTGAAACAAGCTTGCAAACATGCCTACTCAAATATGTTAATGCCATGCTTTGTTATTTCACCAAGTCTGGAACTTCTTATATAACTTGTCATTATGCATTGATGCTATCATCATATCTAAGGTTCAGTGAGGATTTTTGTCAAGGGTGTTTAGTAAATGGTTGCCATGCTATTTGTTGTCATGAATAGTTCATGTAGAATATAGTTTTGTTGCCTCTAAGTATGCATCATGAATCTGTTTACTGCCAAACTCTGTTTTTCTCTAGGTCTGAGAATCTGTTATAACTTGCAAACTTGTCTTGATGAATGCCATTGATCTGGAGGTTGTTTGAACATGTTTAGTAAGCATGATTTGCCATGTATAACCTGTACTTTCATGCCATGCTTTTGTTTGCCATGATCTTGCACGGTAATGTCTTTCTTGCATGCCTCCAACATGTCATCATGTTAACACTGCTCACATGTATGCCCAGTTTTTCAGTCCTAATTAGTGTTATAAAGTTGCTTTTTGCATTGATCATATTGGTTTAATATTGATGCCTATGAACAGGAACCTTATAGATATTTGAAGCATGTAATCTATTATTCAAGTGCATGTCATGTTTGTGCCAATCTTGTTCTTGTAGCTTGTTGTTATGATGCTTGCAAGATGCCTAGTTGCTGTTTTGGGCAGATTGTGTCTTAAACTTGTTTCGTGTGTATGTGTTGAACCATGGCTCCGTTTGGAGCACGATCTATATGAAACTTGCTTGGTTTTACATGTACTTTCATCATGTCATGTTGCATCCTTGATTTGAGTATATGTGATTGATGTTTGAATGCATTTTGCATCAATGCCATGTTTAACTTGTTTTGCTCATATCCTCTAGGTCGTAGCTCCGAATTAAATGAACCTTATATGTAAATTGACTAGAAAACCACATAGATCATCATGGTGAGTCTTAACTTGTTGTTTAACAACTTGAACATAATGTGTTATTCAGATATGGTCCAATTTCGAAAATTGCATATTGGGAGTTTCCGGAATTGTTATATGTTGTTTCCGACCTCATTTAAACCTGCTTTGATGTGGGGTTCTTGTGTGCATCATCTCTTGCCATGAGTAGCATCATGTAGCCTTGTCATGCATCATATTTTTTTGCGCTGCAGGCCATGTTTACGTGTTGTGTGTTTACTATGTTGTTTGCTTCTGTTCGGTTGTGCTTATTCTCAATAGTTCCGGTTTTGTTGCGAATTGTGAGGATCCATTCGACTATGTTGCTTCATCTACTTCATGGACTCGGTCTTCTTCCTAGCGGGATTTCAGGCAAGATGATCGTTATCTTGGATACCACTACTAGATTAGCTTTGCGAGTTGTCTCGATGCTATCGCTATGTCGTGCTACCTACCACTTGTTTATCAAGCCTCCCAAATTGCCATGATAAGCCTCTAACCTTTCCACCATCCCAGCAAACCGTTGTTTCTCTATATGTTACCGCTTGCTCAGCTCCTCTTATAGCGTTGCTAGTTGCAGGTGCAGTTGCAGGTTGTTCCATGTTGGGACATGGATATCATGGGATATCACAATATCTCTTATTTAATTGATGCATCTATATACTTGGTAAAGGGTGCAAGGCTCGGCCTTTTGCCTAGTGTTTTGTTCCACTCTTGCCGCCCTAGTTTCCGTCATACCGGTGTTATGTTCCTTGATTTTGTGTTCCTAACACAGTCGAGATTTATGGGCCCCCCTTGATAGTTCGCTTTGAATAAAACTCTTCCAGCAAGGCCCAACTTTGGTTTTAAATTTTCCAACATAATAATACTCACACTTAATTAATTTGCATAGGGGGTCGCGTCCCCAAGGATTCTTAATTCCACATAATACAGGGGGCTAGTGATATTGGTGCAGGTCCAAACTAGAGCACTGTGCGGGGCCGCCCCTGGGCAACTTGGGGTATTTGGCACCTGTATGCGTCGCTTATCCGACCATGGCCTGAGACGAAATGTGCGCGGCTCCTATCATGGTGTCGGCACATCAGGAGGTCTTGCTGGTTTTGTTTTACTATTGTCGAAATGTCTTGTGAACCAGGATTCCGAGCTTGATCGGGTTGTCCTAGAATTGAGAAGTTTCCTCCGTGGATCATGAGAGTTTATGATGGACTAAGTTGGGACACCCCTGCAGGGTTTAATCTTTCCGAAAGCCATGCCTGCAGTTATGTGGCAGATTAGAATTTTAAATATCCGGTTGTAGAGAACTTGACATCAGACCCGAAATAAAATACACCAACCGAGTGTGTAACCATGATCATGTCTTTTCGACGAAGTTCGGTAAGAGAACACTGTGGGGTTATGTTTGAACGTAAGTAGTTCAGGATCATTCCTTAATCATTACTAGTTTACGAACGTTTGTGTAGTTTCTCATCTTATTCTTGTACTCGTATGTTAGCCACCATATAATGCTTAGTGCTGCTGCAACCTCACCACTTATCCTTTCCATACCCATGAAGCTTTGGTAGTATTGATACCCATGGTAATGGGATTGCTGTGGCTCACAGATTACTAAAACAACAGTTGCAGGTACAGGTAATGCGATGATCTGACGTGAGAGCGATGCTTGCTTGTTTTCGAGTTCTTCTAATTCTTTGATGAGGGGATAGGTTCTTGGTCGGTAGCCTGGTCTAGTAGGGTGGATGCCATTTGTCATTTTCATTTGATTTCCTCCATAGTCGGATGCTGCTCTTTCTGTATGGTGTTTGATGTATTCATGTGGCAACTGTATGCCTTTGTATGTATCCCCAGCTATTTGTAATGGTATGATGTAATGATATCCACCTTGCAAAAGCGTCTTCAATACGTGGCTTTATCCTTGGTGGGACCTTCGAGTTACTCTCAGATAGGATCGCATATTGGGCATGAAACCTAGCCACTGATTCTGTCCGGCCAAAGCAGAGGAAGCCGAGGGCGCTGATGCCAAGGCCCCGAGCATGATGAATGCCCATTGAAAGGCCTACGTTAATCGTCGGGAGGCGGTCATCGTTGATCACCGGCACAGGCCCATCATTGATGACCAACAAGTATAGGGGATCTATCGTAGTACTTTCGATAAGTAAGAGTGTTGAACCCAACGAGGAGCAGAAGGAAATGACAAGCGGTTTTCAGCAAGGTCTTCTATGCAAGCACTGAAATTATTGGTAACAGATAGTTTTGTGATAAGATAAATCATAACAGCTAACAAGTAAATAAAGTAATTAAGGTGCAGCAAGGTGGCCCAATCCTTTTTGTAGCAAAGGACAAGCCTAGAAGAACTCTTAAAAGCAAAGTGCTCCCGAGGATGCATGGGAATTGTTGTCAGGTTAGTTTTCATCATGCTCATATGATTCGCATCCATTACTTTGAGGGTGGACCGGTGCTTGGGTGTTGCCCTTCCTTGGACAAGCCTCCCACTTATGATTAAACCCTCTCGCAAGCATCTGCAACTACGAAAAAAGTATTAAGGTAGACCTAACCATAGCATGAAACATATGGATCCAAATCAACCCCTTACGAAGCAATGCATAAACTAGGGTTTAAGCTTCTGTCACTCTAGCAACCCATCATCTACTTATTACTTCCCAATGCCTTCCCCTAGGCCCAAATAATGGTGAAGTGTCATGTAGTCGACATTCACATAACACCACTAGAGGAGAGACAACATACATCTCATCAAAATATCGAACAAATACCAAATTCACATGATTACTTATAACAAGACTTCTCCCATGTCCTCAGGAACAAACGTAACTACTCAGAAAACATACTTTTGATCAAGATCAGATGAGTATTAATTATCATTAAGGATCTGAAAATATAATCTTCCACCGGATAAACCAACTAGCATCAACCACAAGGAGTAATCGACACTACTAGCAACCCACATGTACCAATCTGAGGTTTTGCGGCCAGGATCGAATACAAGAGATGAACTAGGGTTTGAGAGGAGATGGTGCTGGTGAAGATGTTAATGGAGATTGGCCCCCTCTCGATGAGAGGGTTGATGGTGATGACGATGGCGACGATTTCCCCCTCCCAGAGGGATGTTTCCCCGGCAGAACAGCTCCGCCGGAGCCCTAGATTGGTTTTACCCAGGTTCCGCCTCGAGACGGCGGTGCTTCATCCCGAAAGCTTCTCTATGATTTTTTTGCAGGTCAAAACACACCATATAGCCAAAGATGGGCACCGGAGGCCTGCCAGGGGGCCCACAAGGTTGGGGGGTCGTGCCCAGGGGGGTAGGGCGCGCCGTCCACCCTTGTGGCTGGCTGGTGGCCCCCCTCCGGTACTTTCTTCGCCCAATAGTTTGTATACATTCCAAAAACAAGCTCCATGAAGTTTCATGACTTTTGGAGTTGTATAGAATAGGTCTCTAATATTTGCTCCTTTTCCAGTCCAGAATTCCAGCTGCCGGCATTCTCCCTCTTCATGTAAACCTTATAAAATTAGAGAGAATAGGAATAAGTATTGTGATATAACGTGTAATAACAACCCACAATGCATTAAATATCAATATAAAAGCATGATGCAAAATGGACGTATCAACTCCCCCAAACTTAGACCTCACTTGTCCTCAAGCGAAAGCCGATATCGAAAAATATGTCCACATGTTTAGAGATAGAGGTGTCGATAAAAATAAAATACGGACATGAGGGCATCATGATCATCTTTAGAACATCAACATATATCGTCATACAATTTATTTTGCTAGAGTAACAATTTGTTCACAAGGTAAAGTATGAATCAGAAACTTCATTGAAAACTAACAAACTATGATCTCAGTCATTGGAGCAATTGCAATTTATGATAACATCGGAAAGAGTCAATTAAAGATCTTTTCAGCAAGTCCACATACTCAACTATCATATAGTCTTTAACAATTGCTAACACTCACGCGATACTTATGGGTTCAAAGTTTCAATCAGACACAGAGAAAGATAGGGGCTTATAGTTTCGCCTCCCAACCTTTTACCCGAGTGGATATATATATCCGGATCTCTCCAACACATAAAGTTTGCCAAAGGAAAAAGTAAAAAGGAAAGGTGATGATCACCATGACTCTCGTATAAGGGTAGAATATAAAAGTAAAAGATATGCCCTTCACAAAGGGAAGCAGAGGTTGTCATGCGCTTTGATGGTTGGATGTATAAAATCTTAGTGCAATAGAACGTCACTTTATATTGCTGCTTGTGATAAGGACCTTTATTATGTTGTCTGTCGCTTTTATTTCTTCCATATCACAAGATAAATCTTATTTTCTTCACACTAATAGATCATACATATTTAGAGAGAAATTTTTATTGCTTGCGCCGATGACAACTTACTTGAAGGATCTTACTAAATCCATAGGTAGGTATGGTTGACTCTCATGGCAAAATTGGTTTAAGGGATGTTTGGAAGCACAAGTAGTATCTCTACTTGGTGCAAAGAATTTGTCTAGCATGAGAGGGGAAGGCAATCTCAACATGTTGTATGATCCATGACAATATAACTTCTATTCGGATATAGGAAAACATAACCTATTATGTTGTCTTCCTTGTCCAACATCAACTTTTTAGCATGTCATATTTTAATGAGTGCTCACAATTACAAAAGATGTCCAAGATAGTATATTTATATATGAAGCCTCTCTTTATTTATTACTTCCTATTAATTGCAACAATGACCAAAACTATGTTTGTCAACCTTCAACAACTTTTACTTATCATACTCTTTATATGTGACGTCATTACTCTCCATAAGATCAATATATGATCTTTTTATTTCTTTTTGTTCTTTCTTTTATTTAATTCCTCAAGATCATAGCAAGAAAACAAAGCCCTCAACTCAAAACTACTCTTTTTTATGTATCTCAAGGACTCGATTACATAGAGGAAACATAAAGCAAAACTCAAGGCTAGATCATACTAAAACTTTATTCTACTAGATCAAGATATAACCAAAAGGATCGGACTAAGAAAAGCGATAAAGATAAAGATGTGATGGTGATACGATACCGGGGCAACTCCCCCAAGCTTGGCAGTTGGCAAGGGGAGTGCCCATACCCATGTATTTAGATCTCTTTCTTCAGAGGTGATGATGAAGGAGTTGTTGCATTTTTGTTCTCTAGCTTGCGTCTGAGGCTAAAATTTTCCTCCCTCAGATCCTCATTCTCGAGCTCGAGTTTCATTATCTTTTTGCATAATGCTGCCTTGTTGTCCTGCGAAAAACATGGTGGGATAGATTGGATCTTAGGGAGGCTTGACTTCTTGAACTCCACATGCATATCGCTAGGTTGGGGTAGTGGGTCGTCCTCTTCATCGGAGCTTGTCTCCTCCTTCCCCTTTGGCTCATAGTCTTCTTCTTCCTCCGTGGTCCAACCATAATGTTCCACATCCCCATATACTTTTGGTTTGTGATATAATCAGCCATGTAGCTCTCTCCCTCCGAATCTTGGGACGACATCTTGCTCCAAATCTGTTGCACGAACAACTCAGAACAAAAACAGACGATTTTGTCGTGGTACTGTGGTCAAAACTTCGTGAGATTATATGATGAGACCGACCAAAGAAGTATCGTACAAGAAAACAGAGTCCAGAGGGCACACGAGGTGGCCACAAGGATGGGGGGCGCGCCCAGGGGGGTAGGGCGCTCCCTCCACCCTTGTGGTGGCCTCGTGTCTCCTTCGGACTACTTTTAATTTTCCTATTTTTTTAAATATTCCAAAATGGAGAAAATTTATCATTGGAAACATTTTGGAGTCGGTTTACTTACCGTAACACATACCTATTCCTTTTTGGAGTCTGAAACATTTTAGAAAGTGTCCCTTATGTACTCCTCCGGGGTTACGGTATCAATTATATTGGTTTCAACATTTATGGGAGTACCTGAGATATAGTGTTTGATTCTTGGACCGTTTACCACTGTAGCGACCAGACCTCAAACAGTCTGATCTCTGTGCATCAATGTCATCCCTGGATCGGTAATGTTGACACGCACAGTACTTGAGTATTTATAACAGAGTAGCAATCACACACTTATTACATCTAATGTCTCAAAGAGAACTTATTACAATAATATGGCTTAAGGCCATCTAAAATGATAACAGCGGAAGGCTTGGAAGATAAAGTGAGTCCATCAACTCCAACGGCATCACTGAGTGAAAGACAACGACCTATGGCACCTTACTCGTCGTCTGAAAAGTCTGCAACATGAACGTTGCAGACCGAAACGGGTCAGCACATGGAATATGCTGGCAATGTAACACATAGAGAGTAATGAACAGAATAAATGCTATCACTACATGCATATATGGCTGGTGGAAAGCTCTATGGTTACAGTTTTGCATAAAGCCAACTTTTCCCTACAACAAAGGAATAAATTTTATTTAACTATCATGGTGGTTGTTAAACATTGAGAAGGTTCCTCCAACTCAATCCCAATTAAGCATCATCATTAACCCAATCAAATTATATTTAGAGTGATGATATCAACATGATAATCCAAGGACTAGATACTCAAAACGTCCATAACCGGGGACACGACTAACCATTATTAGTCCGTACACTCTACATAGGTTTGTGCACATTTCCCCACAAGACTCGAATACATCCATGGTCGGAGAATCGAGACACAGTCTTTCTGAAACAATAACTCTTTACTCTAGGTGGACAGTTACACCTACTTTCCCCTACATATGCTAGCCCACCACTGAAAGAGGTCTTGCATCATACTCAACTATGCTAGAGCCCATAATAGCTTGCGGCTGCACACGAAAGTTTCTAGCATGAATAATCTTATGATCCCTTTGAGCTTGGGTGGCGAACCGTAGGATGATCACACAGGTACTCCGGGATATCCTAGGACAACACTCGATTCTCCAGGTGCCCTGACAACCACTGGGTACTCCAGGGTGCCTCAAGCAATCCACCCAGATGTGTATTAAAGTATCCACCTTAACTTACCCATTAATAACAACTCTCACATCTTTCATGAATCACTCGAACCAAACCACGTCTACAAGCATAGCATAGCAATATAAGCAACGTAGAAGTAACTCCCAAAGGTTCATCTACTTCCCAGAACCCACATGTTAAATAAATCCTATCCATGCAATTGTTTAAGGATTGATCTAATGCAATAAAACTTGGTAGTAAAGAGGTATGATCAAAGTGTTACTTGCCTTGCTGATGATCCGTAAAACCTAGTGACTCGTAGTAGCACGCTTCGCACTCCGGGTACTCTATCGCAATCAAACAAGCATACAATAAGCACTCAACTATAAGCACGGGTAAAACTCAAATAAGAGATCTAACCAGAAAGTTCAACTTAAGAACTCCGGTTTGCAAAAAGAATCAAATCAAACGAAGCAACGAAACTCAAACTGCGAAAGAAACAAGATCCATTTACTAATCTAGACTAAAGTCAAATTTTACAGTACCAAACTCTTGTTCAAGTTGATTAAACAGAAAGAGGGCTTCGGGACGAAGATCTAGGTGCTTGAATCGCCTGATTCCGATAAATGAGCGAAAAGATAAACTAAAACGAAAATCAGGGCAGAAATCGCGATCGAAAATAATCGCAGAAAAACCCTGGAAAAAGAAAAACTAACGAACAGGCTAACGAACGAACTTTCGCTGCTACGGCTAACGGGTGAACACCATTCGTTAAAATGAACGTACGGACGAACGTCTGCTATTTAGGTAACCCGAGAAAACCGAACCGATCTAATCTAAAAAAAACTAGGTTTCAAAAAAAACGAGCGGTTTAAAAAAACGGATCGGCGGCGGCGGCGGTTTCTACCTCCGGCGAGGCGGGGAGGCTCCGATGGGGCTCGGCTTGGCGACGGGGCAGCGAGGGGGCGACGGCGATGTTGGGCGGCGGCGTCGAGGTGGCGGCGGCTCAAGGCGGCGGCGGCAACTGCGGCGTGCGGTGGCGGCTGCGGGTGCGGGACGGCGCGGTGGTGGGTGGTGGTGAGGCGGCGGGGGCGGCGGTATATATAGGAGGCGGGGGGCATGGCCGGCTTGGGCAAGGGCCGACAACAGCGTCGGCTCGGGGTCGGACTCCCCGAGTCCGGCGGCGACACGGCGGGGCGAGGCGGCGGTGCTGGCGAGGTCGGCCTGGCTCGGCTGGGCCGCTCGCCCAGCCGGGCGCGCGGACACTTTTTTTTAAAATAAATTCCACCAAAACTAAACAAATCTAGAAAATAAAATAAAAATCTAAAAATTCCAAAACAAATTTTCACTGTCTAAATAAAATATTTAGAACTAGATGAACGTTTTCTTGGCCTAAAAATGCAATTTTGAAAACGTGCAATTTTTCTAATTTAAATAAAATTGCAATAAAATCCAAATAAAACTATTTATTTGATTTTAATATTTTTCCTCTAATATTTCATTTATTTTGGAGAAGTCATATTATCTCCTCACATATATTTTTATTTTAGAAATATTAGGAAAGAAAAATAATTAAAACCAAATGATCCTCTTTTCAAAATTTGAGAAAACTCAAATATGAAAATAACGAAATCCCCAACTCTCTCCGTGGGTCCTTGAGTTGCGTAGAATTTCTAGGATCAACCAAAAAATGCAATAAAATATGATATGCAATGATGATCTAATGCATAACATTCCAAATTGGAAATTTGGGATGTTACAACCACCTTTGGATTTGTGCCTTCGAAGTTGTTGATTTTTATGGCACCAGAAGATAGACCTCCTCGATGATGTAAGGGCCTTCCCATTTAGAGAGAAGCTTCCCTGTAAAAAATCTTAAACGTGAGTTGTATAAACAAAACATGATCACCGACATTAAACTCACGCTTTTGTATCCTTTTATCATGCCATCTTTTAACTTTTTCTCTAAACAACTTGGCATTCTCATAGGCTTGGGCTCTCCATTCATCAAGTGAGCTAATGTCAACTAACATCTTCTCACCGACAAGTTTGAAATCATAATTGAGCTCTTTAATAGCCCAATAACCCTTAAGATGAATCTCGCCCTCGAGATTCGGGTTGGCTACGGATGGTCCTTCCGTAGGTCTTCCTCTCTTTCCCAGGTGGCTTCGTCCTCGGTATGGTGGCTCCACTGAACTTTGCAGAACTTGATAACCTTGCTGCGCGTAACACTGCTGGCAAACTCGAGAATCTTCACTGGTTTCTCCTCGTAGGTCAAATTGCTATCCAACTGAATCGCTTCCAGTGGCACTGTATCTCTCAGAGGGAAATCGGCCATCACCGCGTGGCACTTCTTCAACTGAGAAACGTGGAACACATCGTGAACTCCTGACAATCCTTCGGGCAACTCCAACTTGTAAGCAACTTCTCCCATGCGTTCCAAAAGTTTCTATGGTCCCACAAATCGTGGTGCTAACTTTCCCTTAACTCCAAAATGTTTAACTCCTCGAAGTGGGGACACACAAAGATATACTCTGTCTCCGACTTTGTAATTTGTCTCCTTGAGTTTAGAATCTGCATAGCTCTTCTGCCTGGACTGGGCTACCTTGAGTCTACCGCGAATCAGATTAACCTTCTCTTCAGACTCCTTAATCAAATCTGGTCCAAACAACTGGCGGTCCCCAACTTCATCCCATAAAAACGGTGTCCTGCACCTCCTTCCGTACAAAGCTTCGAAAGGGCCATCTTCAATCTGGCTTGATAGCTGTTGTTGTAAGAGAACTCTGCATAAGGCAAATTGTCGTCCCAACTAGATCCATAATCTAGCGCACAAGCTCTCAACATGTCCTCCAGAATTTGATTGACTCTCTCGGTTTGTCCATCTGTCTGTGGATGAAAGGCTGTACTGAATTCTAGCCTGGTACCCAAAGTTTCATGCAACTGATTCCAGAACTTTGAGGTAAACTGGGTTCCTCTATCTGATACAATGGTCCTCGAAACTCCATGCAGACATACAATCCTGGTCATGTATATCTTTGCCAACTCAGCACTGGTGTAAGTGGTCTTCACTGGGATGAAATGAGCTACCTTCGTCAACCGATCGACTACAACCCATATCGAGTCATAGCCTGAACGAGTCCTGGGCAATCCTGTGATAAAATCCATGCCTAGCTTATCCCACTTCCATTCGGGTATCAGCAATGGCTGTAGCAAACCTGCTGGCTTCTGATGCTCTGCCTTCACCCTCTGACATACATCACAAACTGCTACATACTCCTCAATATCCTTCTTCATTCCGGTCCACCAGAAACTATCCTTCAAATCCAGATACATCTTGGTATTTCCTGGGTGAATCGAATACGGCGAATCATGGGCCTCCTGCGGAATCAACTTCCTGATCTCCGGATCATTAGGCACATATACGCGGTCCTCAAACCATAAGGTATCGTGATCATCCTCACAAAATCCTTTAGCCTTTCCTTTGCTCATCCTTCCCTTTATCTCGGCAATCTCCTTGTCCGTCTTCTTAGCTTCTCTGATCTTATCCATCGAAGCAGACTGAATCTCCAATGCTGCTACATAGCCTCTCGAAACTATCTCCAAACATAGCTCACAAAGATCCTCTGCTAACTCCTTGGGTAACTCTCCGGTCATGAGTGTATTGACATGACTCTTGCGGCTCAACGCATTGGCTACTACGTTAGCCTTTCCGGGATGATAATGCAAACTCATATCATAATCCTTGATGAGCTCCAACAATCTCCTCTGCCTGAGATTCAACTCCTTTTGCGTGAAGATATACTTCAAACTCTTGTGATCCATGTACACCTCACAGTGGTTTCCGATGAGGAAGTGTCTCCATGTCTTCAACGCATGCACTACGGCTGCTAACTCTATATCGTGTGTAGCACAATTCAACTCATGGGGTTTAAGCCGTCGTGAGGCATATGAAACAACTCTTCCCTCCTGCATAAGCACTGCTCCAAGTCCTCGATGAGAAGCATCACAATACACTTGATAATCCTTGCGTTGATCTGGAAGAATCAACACTGGTGCTGTAACCAAAAGTTTCTTCAACTCCTGAAAACTGGCCTCACATTCCTCAGTCCATTTGAACTTGGTGTCCTTCTTCAAAAACTCCGTCATGGGCTTTGCAATCTTCGAGAAATTCTCAATGAACCTCCGGTAGTATCCTGCAAGTCCCAGAAAACTCCGGATCTGTCCAACTGACATGGGTGCTTCCCAGTTTGTCACAGTTATAACCTTGGTGGGGTCTACTGCTATTCCTTCTTCGGATATAACATGTCCAAGAAATCCAACTTCCTTCAACCAAAACTAACACTTGCTGAACTTGGCATATAATTTATGTTCCCTGAGCTTCTCAAGAACCAAGCACAAATGCTCCTTATGCTCCTCTTCATTCTTCGAGTAGACTAATATATCATCAATGAACACCACGACAAACTTATCCAAGAACTCCATAAACACCTTGTTCATCATATTCATGAAATAGGCAGGTGTGTTAGTCAAACCAAATGACATAACGGTATACTCATATAGCCCGTACCTTGTGGTAAAAGCTGTCTTAGGTATATCCTGCTCTCGAATCTTCAGCCGGTGGTATCCTGATCGCAGATCGATCTTGGAAAATACATTATCTCCTTGCAACTGGTCAAACAAATCGTTGATCATCGGCGGTGGGTACTTATTCTTGATTGTCACTTCATTCAATCCACAATAATCAACAACCATTGTCAACGATCCATCCTTCTTCTCCACTAGAAGTACTGGTGATCCCCAAGGTGACGAACTTGGGCGAATATAGCCTTTATCCAATAACTCCTTAATCTGCTTCTTAATTTCCTCCAAATCCTTTGCGGGCATCCTGTACGGTCTCTTAGATATTGGCCCTGTGTCTGGCAAAAGCTCAATCAAAAACTCAATGTCTCTATCCGGTGGCATGCCTGGCAATTCTTCTGGAAATACATCAGGGAAATCCTTCACCACTAGTACTTCCTCCTGTACAACTCCTGATAAGGAATTCACTTGAGTCCTCTTCGGCACATGCTGGGATACATACTTAATCCTCCTTCCTTCTGGGGTGGTGAGCATAATCGACTTACTGGCGCAATCGATGTTTCCTCCATACATCGATAGCCAATCCATACCCAAAATCACATCCAAACCTTGTGACTCCAGTATTATCAGGTCTGAGGGAAAACATGCCTACCTATGGTCAATGGCATCTGAAAACATCCTTGGCTTGCCATATGCTCCGCTCCTAGCGAGCTTACTAACATAGGTGTTCTAAGAACTTTGGTGGGAAACTTATATTTATCCACAAATCCCCTTGATATGTATGAATGCGATGCACCAGTATCGAAAAGAACGATTGCAGTAAATGACTTAACCAAAAACTTACCTATTACTGCATCTGGCTGGGCTTCAACCTCCTCCACGCTAACGTGGTTCACTTGTCCCCTGTTGAAAGGGTTGGTCTTCTTCCCAGAGCTTCCATTGCCATTTCCATTCTTGGCTTCAGAACACTCCGTGGCGTAATGTCCATTCTTCCCGCACTTGAAACAAGTAATGTGACTTAGATCCTTCTTGGCGGGCGTTGCTAGGTTGGAACGGTTCTGGTCGTTGCTTCCTCCATTACCATTCCCATTCTTGGGGCCACTATGGTTGTGAGAACTCCCTCCATTTGAATTGTGACCTCCATGGTTATGGTGAAGGTGTCCTCCCGAGTTCGGTGTAAAACGGGGCCTCTGCTGAGCTCCTGAATTGTACTTCCCTTGTCCATACTTCCTCTTGCGGTTGTCAATCTGCTGCTGCTTCCCTTCAATCATGAGAGCTCTATCTACCAACTCCTGGTAGTTGTTGAAGGTTGCCACCATCAACTGCATGCTCAGCTCATCATTCAGTCCTTCCAGAAACTTCTCCTGCTTAGTTGCATCTATAGCAACGTCATGTGGGGGCATAACATGCTAACTTACTAAAATCATCCACAGACTGGCCCACTGTGCGTCCTCCCTGGCGCAAGTTGCGAAACTCACGCTTCTTCATGGCCATAGCTCTTGCTGAAACATTGGCAGTGCGAAAAACTTGCTGAAACTGGTCCCATGTGACAGTGTCGACGGGGTAAGTGGCTGTGAAATTCTCCCACCATGATGTTGCGGGTCCACCAAGCTGATGTGCGGCAAAATGCACCCTCTCCGCATCTGTGCATCCTGCAGTGGTCAACTCCCTTCCAATCTTGCGGAGCCAATCATCTGCAACTATCAGCTCGGTGCTACTGGAGAACACCGGCGGATTCAGCCTTAAGAAACGGGCTAAGTGATCAACAGGTGGTGGTGGTGGGTTGTTGTTGTTGTTGTTATTCCCCTTGTTCTGATTCTGGACTAGTATCTGCATCAACGCATTCTGCTGCTGGATCAACTGAGTGAGCTCCGGTGCGAAAGTAAATCCATTGTCGTGCCTCGGAGACATCTGATGGGTTTAGAAAAGATGATAAAACAGAATAGAATGAGATCTAGAGGGAAAACACTACCCATACGCACATGAGATAAACACAAACATATCATTTCAATCAATTCAAACAAGGGGATACAATCGGTCTAACTATCGTTACAAAAGTGCTCGGACTATACTATATACATGGGGGAATACTACTACTGATATGGTGGTCGACTAGAAAACTTGATCGGTGGAAGACTCCATGATATCTGCTCCAGCTTCTTCAACGTAGTCATCATCGCTGTCATCGGGGTCCGAGTCAATGTCATCAATGATGTTGTAGTTCTCCGGACAAGTGGAATCGTCGTCTTCTCCTCCTGGCGCGGGGTCTCCCATGAATACTCCTAGCTTTCTCGTCAGATCGACATTCTTCTCCACGAGTATCATCATTTCCTCCTCATATCCATCGCGTGTAGACTTGAGTTCTTCCTCCAGCTCCGTGATCCTGGTCATTGCCTTCTTCAGATCTATCATGCCTGCGCACATCTGGTTTAACTCCTGGATGAAAGATGCAATAGACCTATCCTTCCTGGTGCTGATCATCTCCCATTGCTCATCTCGGCGCCCACAAATCTTGTAGATAGTATCCTTGAGATCCTTGTGGTAAACTTCTCCAATGCGTCCCATGGGGATGTGGGCTGCCATGCTCTTTCCTAGACTCCAGGTTGGTGCATCAAAGGAAAACTCTATGGGCTTAGTGACTGGCATGAACGTCCTTCCTGGAACCTGAACTCGAATCATCCAACGCTCCTCTTCTGGTAAAGTGGCGATGTAGGTCCCAGTGAATCTTGGTATTCCGATGTTCAGGTATCTAGTAACTTCCTTCAAGTGTCATCCAAAAGGTGTATCTTCATCCAATTGAGTGAACTTCTTCCTTGCATTCGCCATCCTAAAGAGTAGAAAAGGGAGAGGAGTCAGAAATGAGAAGAGAGTAGTGATCTAGGGCTTTTAGCTTAGTGGTCGTGTCCTACAGTAAGCGTGTGCTCTGATACCATCTTGTAGCGACCAGACCTCAAACAGTCTAATCTCTGTGCATCAGTGTCATCCCTGGATCGGTAATGCTGACACGCACAGTACTTGAGGATTTTTAACAGAGTAGCAATCACACACTTATTACATCAAATGTCTCAAAAGAGAACTTATTACAATAATATGGCTTAAGGCCATCTAAAACGATAACAGTGGAAGGCTTGGAAGATAAAGTGAGTCCATCAACTCCAATGGCATCACTGAGTGAAAGACAACGACCCATGGCACCTTACTCGTTGTCTGAAAAGTCTGCAACATGAATGTTGCAGCCCGAAACGGGTCAGCACATGGAATATGCTGGCAGTTTAACACATAGAGCGTAATGAACAGAATAAATGCTATCACTACATGCATATATGGCTGGTGGAAAGCTCTATAGTTACAGTTTTGCATAAAGCCGACTTTTTCCTACAACAAAGGAATAAATTTTATTTAGCTATCATGGTGGTTGTTAAACATTGAGAAGGTTCCTCCAACTCAATCCCAATTAAGCATCATCATTGACCCAATCAAATTATATTTAGAGTGATGAGATCAACATGATAATTCAAGGACTAGATACTCAAAACGTCCATAACCGGGGACACGGCTAACCATGATTAGTTTGTACACTCTGCAGAGGTTTGCGCACTTTTCCCCACAAGACTCGAATACATCCATGATCGGAGAATCGAGACACAGTCTTTCTGAAACAATAACTCTTTACTCTGGGTGGACAGTTACACCTACTTTCCCCTACATCTGCTAGCCCACCACTGAAAGAGGTCTTGCATCATACTCAACTATGCTAGAGCCCATAATAGCTTGTGGCTGCACACAGAAGTTTCTAGCGAGAATAATCTTATGATCCCTTTGAGCCTGGGTGGCAGAACGTAGCATGATCACATGGGTACTCCGGGATATCCTAGGACAACACTGGATTCTCCAGGTGCCCTGACAACCACTAGGTACTCCAGGGTGCCTCAAGCAATCCACCCAGATGTGTATTAAAGTAGCCACCTTAAGTTAACCATTAATAACAACTCTCACACCTGTCACGAATCACTCGAACCAAACCACGTCTACAAGCATAGCATAGCAATATAAGCAACGTAGAAGTAACTCCCAAAGGTTTGGTAGTAAACATGGCAATAGGTTCTACCTCATCATCTACTTCCCAGAACCCACATGTTAAACAGATCCTATCCATGCAATTGTTTGAGGATTGATCTAATGTAATAAAATTGGGTAGTAAAGAGGTATGATCAAAGTGTTACTTGCCTTGCTGATGATCCGTGAAACCTAGTGACTCGTAGTAGCACGCTTCGCACTCCGGGTACTCTATCGCAATCAAACAAGCATACAATAAGCACTCAACTAGAAGCACGGGTAAAACTCAAATAAGAGATCTAACGAGAAAGTTTAACATAAGAACTCCGGTTTGCAAAAAGAATCAAATCAAACGAAGCAACGAAACTCAAACTGCGAAAGAAACAAGATCCGTTTACTAATCTGGACTAAAGTCAAATTTTACAGTACCAAAATCTTGCGCAAGTTTATTAAACAGAAAGAGGGCTTCGAGACGAAGATCTAGGCACTTGAACCGCCTGATTCCGATAAACGAGCGAAAAGATAAACTAAAACGAAAATCAGGGCAGAAATCGCGATCGAAAATAATCGCGGAAAAACCCTGGAAAAAGAAAAACTTACGAACAGGCTAACAAACGAACGTTCACTGTCTGCGGCTAACGGGTGAACACCGTTCATTAAAACGAATGTACGGACGAACGTCTGCTATTTAGGTAAACCGAGAAAACCGAACCGATGTAATCTAAAAAAATAAACCTAGGTTTCAAAAAAACGAGTCGGCGGCGACGGCGGTTTCTACCTCCGGCGAGGCGGGGCGGCTCCGGCAGGGCTCGGCTTGGTGGCGGGGCAGCGAGGGGGCGAC
>NC_041389.1:275169434-275196876 GCF_002162155.2 Triticum dicoccoides
GGCTGCGGGTGCGGGACGGCGCGGCGGTGGGTGGTGGTGAGGCGGCGGGGGCGGCAGTATATATAGGAGGCGGGGTGGGGCGTGGCCGGCTTGGGCAAGGGGCGACGGCAGCGTCGGCTCGGGGTCGGACTCCCCGAGTCTGGCGGCGACACGGCGGGGCGAGGCGGCGGTGCTGGCGAGGCCGGCCCGGCTCGGCTGGGCCGCTGGCCCAGTCGAGCGCGTGAACACTTTTTTTAATAAATTCCGCCTAAACTAAACAAATCCTAGAAAATAAAATAAAAATCTAAAAATTCCAAAACAAATTTTCGCCGTCTAAATAAAATATTTAGAACAAGATGAACATTTTCTTGGCTTAAAAATGCAAACTTGAAAACGTGCAATTTTTCTAATTCAAATAAAATTGCAATAAAATCCAAATAAAACTATTTATTTGATTTTAATATTTTTCCTCTAATATTTCATTTATTTTGGAGAAGTCATATTATCTCCTCTCATATATTTTTATTTTAGAAAAATTAGGAAAGAAAAATAATTAAAAGCAAATGATCCTCTTTTCAAAATTCGAGAAAACTCAAATATGAAAATAATGAAATCCCCAACTCTCTCCGTGGGTCCTTGAGTTGCGTAGAATTTCTAGGATCAACCAAAAAATGCAATAAAATATGATATGCAATGATGATCTAATGTATAACATTCCAAATTGGAAATTTCGGATGTTACAACCACCTTTGGATTTGTGCCTTCGGAGTTGTTGATTTTTATGGCACTAGAAGATAGACCTCCTCGATGATGTAAGGGCCTTCCCATTTAGAGAGAAGCTTCCCTGCAAAAAATCTTGTATAAAAAAACACGATCACCGACATTAAACTCACGCTTTTGTATCCTTTTATCATGCCATCTTTTAACTTTTTCTCTAAACAACTTGGCATTCTCATAGGCTTGGGTTCTCCATTCATCAAGTGAGCTAATGTCAACTAACATCTTCTCACCGGCAAGTTTGAAATCATAATTGAGCTCTTTAATAGCCCAATATGCCTTATGTTCTAGTTCAAGAGGTAAATGACATGCTTTTCCATAAACCATTTTATACGGAGACATACCCATAGGATTCTTATAAGCAGTTCTATAAGCCCATAATGCATCATCAAGTTTCTTAGACCAATTCTTTCTAGATCTATTAATAGTCTTTTGCAAAATTAATTCAAGCTCTCTATTGCTCAATTCTACTTGACCACTGATACGTCTCCAACGTATCTATAATTTTTTATTGTTCCATGCTATTATATTACCTGTTTTGGATGTTTAATGGGCTTTACTAAGAACTTTATATTATTTTTGGGACTAACCTATTAACTGGAGGCCCAGCCCATTGCTGTTTTTTGCCTTTCAGTGTTTCGCAGAAAAGGAATATCAAACGGAGTCCAAACGGAATGAAACCTTCGGGAGAGTTATTTTTGGAACAAACACAATCCAGGAGACTTGGAGTGGACGTCAAGAAAGAAACAAGGCGGCCACGAGGCAGGGAGGCGCGCCCCCACCCTCGTGGGCCCCTCGTGGCTCCCCTGACCGACTTCCTTCGCCTATATATACTCTTATAACCTGAAAACATCCAGGGGCACCATGAAACCCTATTTCCACCACCGCAACCTTCTGTACCCGTGAGATCCCATCTTGGGGCCTTTTCCGGTGCTCCGTCGGATGGGGAATCGATCATGGAGGGCTTCTACATCAATACCATAGCCTCTCCGATGAAGTGTCAGTAGTTTATCACAGACCTTCGGGTCCATAGTTATTAGCTAGATAGCTTCTTCTCTCTCTTTGAATCTCAATACATAGTTCTCCTCGATCTTCTTTGAGATCTATTCGATGTAACTCTTTTTGCGGTGTGTTTGTCGAGATCCGATGAATTGTGGGTTTATGATCAAGATTATCTATGAGAAATATTTGAATCTCCTCTGAATTATTTTATGTATGATTTGTTATCTTTGCAAGTCTCTTCGAATTATTAGTTTGGTTTGGCCTACTAGATTGACCTTTCTTGCAATGGGAGTAGTGCTTCGCTTTGGGTTCAATCTTGCGATGTCCTTTCCCAGTGACAGAAAGGGCAGCAAGGCACATATTGTATTGTTGCCATCGAGGATAAAAAGATGGGGTTTATATCATATTTCTTGATATTATCCCTCTACATCATGTCATCTTGCCTAATGCGTTACTCTGTTCTTATGAACTTAATACTCTAGATCCATGCTAGATAGCGGTCGATGTGTGGAGTAATAGTAGTAGATGCAGAATCGTTTCGATCTACTTGTCGTGGACGTGATGCCTATATACATGATCATGCCTAGATATTCTCATAACTATGCACTTTTATATCAATTGCTCGATAGTAATTTGTTCACCCACCGTAATACTTATGCTATCTTGAGAGAAGCCACTAGTGAAACCTATGGCCACTGGGTCTATTTTCCATCATATAAGTTTCCGATCTCTTTTATTTTGCAATCTTTACTTTCCAATCTATATCATAAAAATATCAAAAATATTTATCTTATTATTATCTCTATTAGATCTCACTTTTGCAAGTGGCTGTGAAGGGATTGACAACCCCTTTATCGCGTTGGTTGCAAGGTTCTTATTTGTTTGTGTAGGTACGAGGGATTTGCTTGTAGCCTCCTACTGGATTGATACCTTGGTTCTCAAAAACCGAGGGAAATACTTACGCTACTTTGCTGCATCACCCTTTCCTCTTCAAAGGAAAACCAACGCAGAGCTTAAGAGGTAGAAAGAAGGATTTCTAGCGCCGTTGCCGGGGAGGTCTACGCACAAGTCAAGACATACCAAGTGACCATCACAAACTCTTATCCCTCGCATTACATTATTTGCCATTTTCCTCTTATTTTCCTCTCCCCCACTTCACCCTTGCCGTTTTATTCGCCCTCTTCTTCCCATTCACCTCTTTTTTGCTTGCTTCTTGTATTTGCTGCCACTATGTCTTTAACTGGGGAGGTTATCATTTATAAGGACAATAGTAATAACATGGGAAACTTTGATGCTTTTGATGATCCTGTTGAAGAACCCACCATCTTACATACTAAAAAGTTTCGAATCAGTAGTGGTAATATTATTGGAAAAGGGGTTATTCAAGATTTCTTTACTTGTGTTGGTGCTTTGCCCGCTATTGGTGGATCTATTCTTCGTCGAGCTAGTAGTCTTGTGGATTCTATATCCTTGCTTATAGTTGAACTTGAAAGACATTTTATGCATATGCATCCTTGCATACAAAGGATTTTCCTAGAATTTTCCAATATTGAGCATTCTTCTGTTAAGCGTGCAGCTACTATCTTTTTGGCACATGAGTTCAGATTTATAATGAAAGAAGCTAAAGAAATTTTTGTGCACTATAGGGTGGATGGTGGTCGTCCTCCCATAGAGGCAATCCTATTTAATCAAGAGGACATAATGCATTTACAATCTTTAGATCATGTTGCTTATAATGAAAACCTTAGAAAAAAGGTCCCTACCGATGTTCTAGTTGATAGAATCTCTAAACTTAATGATGATTTTGCTATTCAAAACAATGAGTTAGGATTTTCTCTTGAGCAAAGGCTCATGAATTTTTGCCAAAAGAATGCTTATAATGATGAATTGGTTGTGCAATATGAAGGGCCAAAGGAGGAACCCATACCTCCCGAGCTTGATCTTGGGGACTTCTGTCCCATTAAATTTAGCCCTTTTGATTACTTTTGCTTGCCACAAAGAAAACTTGCTGCTGAACATAGGGAATATGAGATGAGTTTTCGTGATTTACCTTATCATTATGGCAATACTTAGAACTATTCTCGCTTTTATGCCTAGCTAGGGGCGTTATACGATAGCGCTTGTTGGGAGGCAACCCAATTTTATTTTTGTTTCTTGTTTTTGTTCCTGTTTAGTAATAAATAATTCATCTAGCCTCTGTTTATATGTGGTTTTATGTTTTATTTAGTGTTTGTGCCAAGTAGAACCTATAGGATCATGTTGGGTGATAGTTAATGTGATCTTGCTGAAAAATAGAAACTTCTACACGCACGAGAATAATTTTAATAAATCACAGAAACGTTATTTTCAGTTGATTCTTTTTGCAGAAGATTAATAGACAAATTTCCTAGGACTTCCTATTTTGGTAGAATTTATAAGGTTCCAGAATTATTCGAAAGTTGCAGATTACTACAGACTGTTCTATTTTTGACAGATTCTATTTTTCGTGTGTTGTTTGCTTATTTTGATGAATCTATGGCTAGTATCGGGGGGTATGAACCATAGAGAAGTTGGAATACAGTAGGTTTAACACCAATATAAATAAAGAATGAGTTCATTACATTACCTTAAAGCAGTGGTTTGCTTTCTTGCACTAACGGAGCTTACGAGTTTTCTGTTCAGTTTTGTGTTGTGAAGTTTTCAAGTTTTGGGTAAAGATTTGATGGATTATGGAATAAGGAGTGGCAATAGCCTAAGATTGGGATGCCCAAGGCACCCCAAGGTAAAATTCAAGGACAACCAAAAGCCTAAGCTTGGGGATGCCCCGGAAGGCATCCCCTCTTTCGTCTTCGTCTATCGGTAACTTTACTTGATGCTATATTTTTATTCACCACATGATATGTGTTTTGCTTGGAGCGTCTTGTATGATATGAGTCTTTGATTTTTCGTTTACCACAATCATCCTTGCTGTACACACCTTTTGGGAGAGACACACATGAATTGGAATTTATTAGAATACTCTATGTGCTTCACTTATATCTTTTGAGCTAGATAATTTAGCTCTAGTGCTTCACTTATATCTTTTTAGAGCGCGGTGGTGGTTTTATTTTGTAGAAATTATTGATCTCTCATGCTTCACTTATATTATTTTGAGAGTTTTTTAAAACAGCGTGGTATTTGCTTTGGTTATAAAAAATTCCTAAATATGATGGGCATCCAAGTTGGGTATAATAAAAACTATCATATAGAGTGCATTGAACACTATGATCAATTTGATACTTGATAATTGTTTTGAGATATAAAGGTGGTAATGTTAGAGTCATGCTAGTTGGGTAATTATGAAATTGAGAAATACTTGTGTTAAAGTTGGCAAGTCCCGTAGCATGCACGTATGGTAAAAGTTGTGTGACAATTTTGAAGCATGGGGTGTTCTTTTGATTGCCTTCCTTATGAGTGGAGGTCGGGATCGCGCCATGGTTAACTCCTACCAACCCTTCCCCTAGGAGCATGCGTAGTAGTACTTTGCAATAAGTATATGAGTTCTTTATGACTAATGTGAGTCCATGTATTATACGCACTCTTACCCTTCCATCATTGCTAGCCTCTACGGTACCGTGCATTGCCCTTTCTCACCTTGAGAGTTGGTGCAAACTTCGCCGGTGCATCCAAACCCCGTGATACGATATGCTCTATCACACATAAACCTCCTTATATCTTCCTCAAAACAGCCACCATACCAACCTATTATGGCATTTCCGTAGCCATTCCGAGATATATTGCCATGCAACTTTCCACCGTTCCTTTTATTATGACACGCTCCATCATTGTCATATTGCTTTTGTATGATCATGTAGTTGACATCGTATTTGTGGCAAGGCCACATTGATAATTCTTTCATACATGTTGATCTTGATTCATTGCATATCCCGGTACACCATCGGAGGCATTCACATAGAGTCATATTTTGTTCTAATTATTGAGTTGTAATTCTTGAGTCGTAAATAAACAAGTGTGATGATCTCCATTATTAGAGCATTGTCCCAAGTGAAGAAAGGATGATGGAGACTATGATTCCCCCACAAGTCGGGATGAGACTCTGGACTTTATGAAAAATAAAAAGGCCAAAGAGGCCCACCAAAAAAAGGAAGAAAAAAAAGAAAAAATGATGAGAGAAAAAGAGAGAAGGGACAATGTTAATATCCTTTTTCCACACTTGTGCTTCAAAGTAGCACCATGATCTTCATGATAGAGAGTCTCTTATGTTGTCACTTTCATATACTAGTGGGAATTTTTCATTATAGAACTTGGCTTGTATATTCCAATGATGGGCTTCCTCAAAATGCCCAAGGTCTTCGTGAGCAAGCGAGTTGGATGCACACCCACTTAGTTTCTTTTGTTGAGCTTTCATACATTTATAGCTCTAGTGCATCCATTGCATTGCAATCCCTACTCCTCGCATTGACATCAATTGATGGCATCTCCATAGCCCGTTGATTAGCCGCATCAATGTGAGACTTTCTCCTTTTTTGTCTTCTCCACACAACCTCCATCATTATATTCTATTTCACCTATGTCCATGGCTCACGCTCATGTATTGCGTGAAAGTTGAAAAGGTTTGAGATCGTCAAAAGTATGAAACGGATGCACTAGAGCTATAAGTGTATGAAAGCTCAAACTGGAAACTAAGTGGGTGTGCATCCAGCTTGCTTGCTCATAAAGATCTCGGGCATTTGAGGAAGCCCATCATCAGAATATACAAGCCAAGTTCTATAATGAAAATTCCCACAAGTATATGAAAGTGATAACTCAAGAGACTCTCTATATGAAGAACATGGTGCTACTTTGAAGCACAAGTGTGGTAAAAGGATAGTAACGTTGCCCCCCTTTTTTGCGGGCTTCTTTGGCACCCTTTTTTTTCTTGGGGCAATGCTCTAATAATGATGATCATCACACTTTTATTTACTTACAACTCAATATTACAACTACATACTAGAACAAAGATATGACTCTATATGAATGCCTCCGGCAGTGTACCGGGATGTGCAATGATCTAGCGTAGCAATGACATCAAAAAACGGGCAAGCCATGAAAACATCATGCTAGCTATCTTACGATCATGCAAAGCAATATGACAATAAATGCTCAAGTGTATATGATGATGATGAAAGTTGAATGGCAATATATCTCAGAATGGCTATGAAAATGCCATGATAGGTAGGTATGGTGGCTGTTTTGAGGAAGATATAAGGAGGCTTATGTGTGATAGAGCGTATCGTATCACGGGTGTCGGTGTCAAAACCGGCGGATCTCGGGTAGGGGGTCCCGAACTGTGCGTCTAGGCGGATGGTAACAGGAGACAAGGGACACGATGTTTTTACCCAGGTTCGGGCCCTCTCGATGGAGGTAAAACCCTACTCCTGCTTGATTGATATTGATGATATGGGTAGTACAAGAGTGGATCTACCACGAGATCAAGGAGGCTAAACCCTAGAAGCTAGCCTATGGTATGATTGTTGTGATGGTTGTTGTGTCCTACGGACTAAAGCCCTCCGGTTTATATAGACACCAGAGAGGGCTAGAGTTACACAGAGTCGGTTACAATGGTAGGAGATCTACATATCTGTATTGCCAAGCTTGCCTTCCACGCCAAGGAAAGTCCCATCCGGACACGGGACGAAGTCTTCAATCTTGTATCTTCATAGTCTTGGAGTCCGGCGGACGATGATAGTCCGGCTGTCCGGACACCCCCTAGTCCAGGACTCCCTCAGTAGCCCCTGAACCTGGCTTCAATGACGATAAGTCCGGCGGGCATAATGTTCGGCATTGCAAGGCGGGTTCCTCCTCCGAATAATCCATAGAAGATTGTGAACACCAAAATAGTGTCCGGCTCTGCAAAATAAATTCCACATTCCACCGTAGAGAGAATAATATGTACACAAGTTCAATCTGCTGACGTATTATGTAGCATAACGTCACGCCACTACCAAGCCTTTACTTGAATTGTTTTTTATTATACCACCTCAGCGCGTTTAGCGAAGTGGTTTCCTTGGCACGTCTTGTCGAAGCAGAGATCGTGTTCCCCTCATTCCGGGATTCTCATCAATACGGACGTGGGTAACCCAACCGCGCCCGTCGCCACGCCCCCTCTATCGAAGGCGAGTCCCGAACGGTCACGGAGATGGCTCTTGGTATTCTTCCTCTTTATAACAGGACCAAGGCTCGTTTCTTTTCTTCAATCCTCCATCGAATCTTCTCCTTGCCCCGAGTTCCAACACCCAGAGCCCCAGATTCGAGCGCCTCGGACCTTCAACAATGTCCGGCTCTGACCTTCAGGGCCGGTGGATGCCCTCCTCCGTCACGGAGGAGGACGTGCTAAAGCTGCGAGAGGCCAAGTACCTGTCTTACGAGATTTCGCACAGGCTGCCCGCCGAAGGGCAGGCCATACCCACCCCCGAGCCCGGCGAGTACGTCATCTTTGTATCCCACCTCCGTCGGGGTTTAGGCTTCCTGATGGATCCTTTTGTGAGAGGGCTCATGTTTTACTATGGGTTGGAATTCCATGACTTGGCTCCGGAGTCCATCCTCCGTATCTCCGCATTCATCGTCATCTGCGAAGCCTTCCTCCGCGTCACCCCCCACTTCGGCATGTGGCTGAAGACCTTCAATGTGGAGCCAAAGATGATCGGGGGGCGTCAAGCAGAGTGCGGAGGGGCGGCCGTAAGCAGGAGGGCCGATGCCCCGTGGCCAGAGGGCTCCTTCCAAGAAGAGCTTGGCTTGTGGCAGCAGGAGTGGTTCTATATCACCGCTCCGAAGGGCAGCAGGCAGAAGCCGCCGCCCGTATTCCGTTCGGGACCTCCTCGACGATTGACGTCGTGGGTCAACCAAGGGCTCAACTGGGGGCCGTCAAAAGACGTGCCCCTATTGCAGGGCCGGATTCGAGACCTCCAGGCGAGGGAGATCGATCTGGTCGTGGTGATGCAGGTCATGCTAATTAGGCGTCTCTTGCCCTGCAAACGCCGTCCTCTCCGGCTATGGGAGTTCAATCCGGAGGGAACACGGATTCTCCAACACTTTATGGGTACGACGCCCGTGGAGATGTACAAGTTGTTCTTCGGATCACAGGCGGCGTGTCCGGAATTGACCGAGGATGCCGGCCTAAGCTGCAATCGCCCGGATACTCAAGTAAGTAGCTCAGTGTTCGGACGTACCGTTTGTTTGCCTTTCTAAAATTCGCCTTTTAACCCGTTATCCTTCACCAGGAGTGGATAGCGCAAACAAAGCTGATACGGTGTCCGGCCCCCCTCCCAGAGACCGCGCCGGATCCTGTGCTGGTCAGGATGTTGGAGGTTGCGCCTTCAGAAGAAGGCAGAGGGGAAAATAAGGGAACTACCACCTCGCTCAAGGAGGCTCTTGAAAAAGGGGGGATCGAGAATCCCTCCCTCCAGGGGGAGAAGAGGACCGCCTCCAAAGACCCGGAGGCCAAAGCCTCTAAGCAGGGGAAGAAATCTTCACCAGAGGGTCCTGCGTCTGGGGAGGTCCCGGCCGCACAGTCTTCTCTAAAGAATCAGCCCTCCAGCGAGCCGTGAGTAGAAAAAGGGGAGTTCATTAATAAGAAACATCCCTATTTGTGCTTCTGAGGATAACCGAAATTTTTACCTTGTAGTTCGGATCTGTGACCTTCTCAGATGAGCTCGTCTTCGGGGGATCTTCGTCCGGAGATGATGGAGAGCGAGATGCCTCCGTCTGCTGCGCCGTCGGATAGGGCGGACGAGCCTGAAGTGTTGTCACGGAGGGTATCCCCGAGCCCGGCAGAGCCGAAGAGTTCGGCGCCGACTAGTGTTCGGCCGGGGGAGCTGAAGGATCTGCTTGAGAGGGCGTCCATCTCAGAAGATCACCATGCATTGATGAGTATGGTGATTGAAAGGATTTCGTCCGCCGAAAGCGGATTGCATAATGTCGTCAGGAGTTTGCTGGCGGGGTTTGAGGTACGTAAAAAACGACGCACCTTTTTGACAGTTTTGCACATAAAAGTGCGCCTGTATAGATAGTAGCCCCTGAGACTCGGTAGATTGTCGAAAGCGACAGCGTGCCGAGGATCAAAATCGCAGGTATTGAGTGTCGCCTTTCCTATGCAGGTGGCGGATAGTCCAGGGGCTAGCCGGACTGATGGAGTTGCTGAATTAATGCGGCAACTCGATGTTGCGGATGCGGACATCGCGCTAGTCAACAAGCGACTTGACGAGTCGCAAGGTAAGTTGTCTCTTCGCAGTCACCTATTAAGGGAGCCAAAGCCCACCTCTTACAATATTTATGCTTGAGGCAGATGGTGTTGCTGCTGTGGAGAGCCTTCGGGCAGAACTTGCTCAAGCCAAGGAGCAAGCCAGAAGGAGTGATGCGGCTGCCTCGAGGGCGGTCGAAGAGTTAGAAGCCGGAAGGGCTGCACACTGCCAAAGCAGGGAAGAGATGGCCGAACTGGCCGTTAAATTGAAGGATGCTACCGACCGCAATGAGGCTCTTGAAAAGGAGCGCCTATCGGAGCGAGAAGACCTGGGGAAGGCCACCGCCGAAGCCAAGGATGCCCGTTCTGCAATGCGGGCTATAAAGGAGGAGCTGCGTCAGGCCGGAGACATTGTGGTTGGCAAGCCTTTTCTGCTGCGCCGCAGGTTTACGGATCCAAAGTATGCCCAGCTTGGCCAGCTGTGGGGTCCGGAGGATCCATATATGGACTTAGCGGCGAGTGCAGCGGATGCCGTTGTGCACTTCCGAAGTCAGAAGGATCACAAGACGGAAGAGCTGTTTTGGTCTCAATTCCATAGTCCGGATCGTTCACTTCCGCTAACCGATCGGTTGGCCGAATGGGCTAAGCTGAATAGGTTGTCCGGACTTGCCATGACGGATATCGTGACTCATGTCTGGCCGGATAGGCCCAAGGCGACGAGCTATTTTGGCTTATTGCAGCAATTTCTTGGGGCGGTGCCGCATATCAAGTTGATGAAGCGGTCGGCCTGCATAGAGGGTGCGCGGATGGCCCTTGCCCATGTGAAGACACATTGGACAGAGATGGATGCCACCGCTGTTGCAACCTAGGGTTCGGACGAAAGCCGGTTACCCGCCGAGGACTATTTTGGGGAAGTTCTGCGTGCTGCTCATGTAATAGAGTCGTAGTGCTCGAAAAATGTCACGTTCAAATGAACGTTTTATTTTGTAAAACAATGGTTATGATGTAATCGCTTTTTATACTTGTGCGTTTCAAGTATTGAATATCTCCTGTGCGGCCGTTTATGTATACGTGTGTATAACCTGAAAGATGGCAGTCGTCGGCTTCAGCCCCCACGCACAAGGTGCGGGGGTGTTCGCAAAAATAGCACATTTTCACACTTAATCCGACGTCTCGGTCCCGTTAAGGAGGTGGTAGCGTAGCAAACGAGGGAACCGGACTATAATGCTTTATCACTTTCACTTAGCCATTGGAGTTCGAGGGTGGGGCTACGATATAGCCCCTGGGGGCACCGCGCTCTCCGAATTCGGGGCGCGTGTGTGCCTGACCAGGAAATGGTCCTTCGTCAAAGCGGAGGAATTCTAAACATTCCGGTGGTCGATCGAGTGGTTGACCAGTCTCTCGCTGTATCATGACAGTCAATTTTCGGCTTTCTCTACTGAGGTGCTTGCCCAGCCGAACTGGGGCACAATCGCAGTAGTTCTCCTGGTGCCGCGTTAGCCGATGATACGGAACGTAAGGCAGCAAAACACAGGAGCCGGGCAAACCCAACATTTGACCAAAGACATGATTCGGAGCTGATGCATATAAGGCCTAACTCGAGACGCCGAACACTCCCTAAGGTGTTCGGTCTTTATAATAATGGGCAGAACAATGCCCTAAGCCCCTAGTGTCCAGGTACGGGCGAGGTCCTCTGACGCGGCCGATGCCAAAACGTCAGTCTCCACTCTGGTTATAATGAGAAACCAGGGGATTATAGCAACAAGAGACAGTAAAAAAGGTTTACACAGGGTCTTAATCTGAAAAGAATCCTTGCGACGGGTCCCTACTGCACGTCTGCGCCTGTGTCTCCGTTGTGCCGTTATCCTGTATGGGTGTGCACGTTGTTCATCTGTAAAAAGAGAGGAACTTAGTTTGAAAGGAAATCATGCGAAAAAGTGTATGAAAAATATTAATAAATAAATAAAGCGGAGTTTATATTAGCTCATTATTGCTTATACGCACAGCCCCTTGTGGAGGGGTGTGCGGCTAGGGAGCCCCTAGCTTATTTATGCCGGACTCGTCTAGCCGTGTCCGGGGTCTTTGAATGACCCTCGTAATGAAATGATGCCACGTGGACCAGGCATTTTAAGTGTAAGAGACGCGTAATGTGGTATGCGTTAAAGCGGACAAAAGCTTCGCGTCCCAGTAGTGCTTGATAGCTACTTTTGGATGGGGCGACATGGAAGATTAGCTTTTCGCGTCGAAAGTTGTCCGGTGACCCGAACACAACTTCTAGTAATAAGGAGCCTGTGCACTTGGCGTAAGGGCCTGGCGTCACTCCTTTAAAGGAAGTGCGGCTATGTCGAATTTTAGTAAGGTCTATCCCCAACTTGCGGATTGTGTTCGGATATAGCAGGTTTAAATCGCTGCCGCCGTCCATCGGGACTTGTGTAAATTGTAGTCCGTCGATTATAGGATCCAATATCAGAGCAGTCCATCCTGCATTTCGAACACTTCTGGGATAATCCAGGTGGTCAAAAGTGATTGGTTTTGACATCCAATCTCAAGGTTCCGCTGGGGTGGACCGTGCGAGACCCATCTTAGCGGGTGCCGCATTGTTTTTCCATATTATCACATGAAGTGAGTTTACTGCTTTGACTTCTTGTGGGAAAGTCTTTTGTTTTCCGGTGCCCTGCTGGTGGGGTTCGTCGTCGTCCTCACTTGGTGCGTCGAGCCCCTTGTGTTCGGCGTTGAGTCGGCCGGACTGTTTGAAAACCCAACAATCTTGGTGGGTGTGGTTTGCAGGCCTTCCGGAGGTACTGTGGATTTGACATATCCGATCCAAAATTTTGTTTAAGTTGGATAGCTCATCACTGTTGTCCTTAAGAGGCAGTGCTTTGTTGTTTGGTCGCGAGCTTTTGAATCCGGCGTTGACCACCGTGTTCTTTGGGCTTTTCTCTTTATTCCGGCGCTGATCTTTTCTGCGCCATGATTTTCCGTTTCCATCTCTGATCTCGGATGTACTTGGGTCGCTGGTGCTGCATCTTGCTAGCCAGCTGTCTTCCCCCGCGCAAAAGCGGGTCATGAGGCTTGTTAGCGCGGACATTGTCCTCGGCTTCTCTTGGCCGAGGTGTCTGGCGAGCCATTCGTCTCGGACGTTGTGTTTAAAAGCTACTAAGGCTTCGGCGTCCGGACAGTTGACTATTTGGTTCTTTTTAGTAAGGAACCTGTTCCAGAATTTGCGCGCTGACTCTCCGGGCTGTTGAGTTATATGACTTAGATCATCTGCATCCGGAGGGCGGACATAAGTCCCTTGAAAATTTTCTCTAAACGCGTCCTCAATCTCTTCCCAACTTCAAACAGTGTTTTCTCAGAGGCTTTTGAGCCAATGCCGAGCTGGCCCTTTGAGCTTGAGGGGTAGATATTTTATGGCGTGGAGGTCAACTCCTCTAGCCATGTGTATGTGTAGTATATAATCCTCTATCCAGACTCCAGGGTCTGTTGTTCCGTCGTAAGCCTCTATGTTTATGGGTTTAAACCCTGCTGGGAATTCGTGATCCAGCACCTCATTAGTGAAACATAGTGGGTGTGCGGCGCCCCTGTATTTGGGTGTACCGCTGTCTTCGAACACTTGGCGTGTTGTGTTGCTTCCTGGGGCCCTCTTTTTTGGCCCGTAAATGGACCTGGCTGGGCCATCTGTTTTCCCAGGATCATGAGTCGGCTTGTGTGCGGCGCCGCTTGTAGTTTTTGGCCTGTCATCTGGCCGTCTATCCGGCCAGGCGGCCTCTTTGTTTTTTGACTGTGGGGGCTCTATGGCTTCCTCGTCAAATTCTGGCAGCAGCTTGCGCTTCGGGTAGCTCTTTGATTGATGGCCATTGCCGTATTTGTCTGCGGTTTTGAGCACTTTGCTCCACCTCATTTTGAGTATGTCTTCCGCTGTTTTGAGCTTCCGTTTTTCCTTCTTAAGACTTCTTGTAGTGGCGACGAGTCTTTTGCGAAGGCTCTTATTCTCCGGTGGTGTGTCCGCCGTGAGGTTGTATGGACTATTGGTTTCGCCGGGCATGGATTGATTATCCGATTCATCCTGTTCGGACGGTTGCTTGGATGCATGTTCGTCGTCCACTGGTTTGCCCTGCTCTATTGCTGGGTCATTAGGAGCGCTGTTGTTGTCGAGGCGGGACTTAGGGCGGCGTCTGTGTCGCCGTTTTGGTTGTTTATCGGCGGGATTATCCTTTGCCGCGCCCCGTTGATCCTCGTTATCGCTTCCTTTTGGGGTATCCACCATATATACATCATGGGTTGGGGTGGCCTTCCAGTGCTCTATGAGCGCTGGTTCTTGATCGTCTCCGGCGTCGTCGTCCATACCGTCGATGTCTTCGGAGTCGTAGTCTAGCTTGTCGGTTAGATCGTCGACAGTGGCTACAAAGTGGGTGGTGGGTGGGCTTTGAATTTCTTCATCGTCCGCATCCCAACCATCTTGGCCATAATCCGGCCAGGGCTCTCTGAATAGCGAGAGATGCTTTAGCGAATTTAGGATGTCGCCAAAGGGTGAGTGCTGAAAGATGTCCGCGGCGGTGAACTCCATGATCGGCGCCCAATCGGATTCGATTGGCAGGGGCGCAGGAGGTTCGGAGTCCGGCAGGGAGTCCGGCACCTTGGAGTCATGAGCTTTATAGGGGACGAGGTCAGTGTTCGGCTCCATCGCCGCGGATGTTGCAGCTCCCGAGGCGGTGTCCAGCCATTCGTCCTCGATCTGCGCGATCGGCTCCAAACTATGGGTCGGAGCGGATTCATGTGCGGCCTCCAAGGCACTGTCCGGCGGCAGAGCTAGATCGTGCCCATCGCGACAGTGCGGCACGCTCGGCTGTGGCTCGGACCCATCGAAGATCAAGTCTCCACGGATATCCGCCGTGAAGTTTAGGCTTCCAAATCTGACCTGACGGCCAGGGGCGTAGCTTTCGATCTGCTCCAGACGGCCAAGTGAATTGGCCCGCAGTGCGAAGCCGCCAAATACGAAGATCTGTCCGGGGAGAAAAGTCTCACCCTTGACGGCGTTGTTCTTGATTGAAGAAGCCATCAAGCCTATCGGTGACGACACAGAGGAACTCTCAATGAAAGCACCAATGTCGGTATCAAAACCGGCGGATCTCGGGTAGGGGGTCCCGAACTGTGCGTCTAGGCAGATGGTAACAGGAGACAAGGGACACGATGTTTTTACCCAGGTTCGGGCCCTCTCGATGGAGGTAAAACCCTACTCCTGCTTGATTGATATTGATGATATGAGTAGTACAAGAGTGGATCTACCACGAGATCAAGGAGGCTAAACCCTAGAAGCTAGCCTATGGTATGATTGTTGTGATGGTTGTTGTGTCCTACGGACTAAAGCCCTCCGGTTTATATAGACACCGGAGAGGGCTAGGGTTACACAGAGTCAGTTACAATGGTAGTAGATCTACATATCCGTATCACCAAGCTTGCCTTCCACGCCAAGGAAAGTCCCATCCGGACACGGGACGAAGTCTTCAATCTTGTATCTTCATAGTCTTGGAGTCCGGCGGACGATGATAGTCCGGCTGTCCGGACACCCCCTAGTCCAGGACTCCCTCAACGGGGTTTGGATGCACCGGTGAAGTTTGCACCAACTCTCGAGGTGAGAAAGGGCAATGGACAGTACCGAAGAGGCTAGTAATGATGGAAGGGTGAGAGTGCGTATAATCCATGGACTCAACATTAGTCATAAAGAACTCACATACTTATTGCAAAAATCTATTATTCATCAAAACAAAGTACTACGCGCATGCTCCTAGGGGGATAGATTGGTAGGAAAAGACCATCGCTCGTCCCCGACCGCCACTCATAAGGAAGACAATCAATAAATACCTCATGCTCCAACTTCGTTACATAACGGTTCACCATACGTGCATGCTACGGGAATCACAAACTGCAACACAAGTATTTCTACAATCCACAACTACCCACTAGCATGATACTAATAACACCATCTTTATATCGCAAAACTATTGCAAGGAATCAAACATATCATATTCAGTGATCTACAAGTTTCATGTAGGATTTTATGACTAACCATGTGAATGACCAGTTCATGTCATCTCTCTAAATAGATATAAGTGAAGCAAGATTTTAATTCTTTCTACAAAAGATATGCCCACGCTCTAACAATTATAAGTGAAGCAAAAGAGCATTCTACAAATGGCGGTTTTCTATGTGAGGAGAAACACGCAATCCAAACTTCAAATGATATAAGTGAAGCACATGAAGCATTCTATAAAGCCATACTCAAAAGATTTAAGTGAAGTGCAATGAGCATTCTATAAATCAACCATGGACTATCTCATACCAGCATGGTGCATAAAAGAAAAGTGAAAACTAAATGCAAAAGACGCTCCAAGATTTGCACATATTGCATGAACGAAACGAATCCGAAAACGTACCGATACTTGTTGAAGAAAGATTGTCGGTGTACTAGAGTAGGGGTACCCTAGTATCCCGAACTTGTGCACGGGCAGTCGCAGCACCCCGCGGCAAGGCTTGCCGGGTGACCGCCAAGATCCTCCGTGGTTCCTTTGGAGCCATTCAAGAACAAAGTGTTTAGACCAAGGAGACAAGACCCCGGCAAGAGGAGCTTGCCGGGAAGGCCAACCAAGGCATTTCAAGGAACTTGCCGCGACACGCTACGCGTCCCGGCAAGGCCCGACGAGCGACAAGCTTCCGGGCGCGGCAAGACAACGACCGCGGCAAGGCGCTTCCCACGGCAAGTTACCTCTATGTACCCGCGCTCTAGCACATCCACCAACGTGTCGCCCTGAGGCCTTCCCAGGCGCGCGTGGCGAGAAGCTGTGCAGCCAGCGGTGCGAGGTGGCAAGCGGCGCTGACAAGATTGCCATCGTGGCGTGCGGTGGCGCCCCTGACGGTCCCTTTTTGCACTGTTTGGGCGACACAGACGGGCATTTAATGCCTTTGTCCCCTACCGTCAGGGTTAGGTATGATACACTGTTCAAGTAGGTGTACCAACCCCACTCCTTTTCCATTTTTACCCTTGCATGCGTTGCCACCTGTCGGTGACCCCTTGAGCATATAAAAGGAGGCCCATGCGCAACGTAGAGGGGGGTTCGAAACCAGAATGCGCTCACGCTCGGTCTCGCAGCTAGTGTGTACTGTAGCGCTCATCGCTCCCGAGCAAGAACACAATACAAACCACAAAGCAGCAGTAGGAGTATTATCTCTCCGAAGAGCTCCGAAGCTGGGTAAATCGCTCGTGTGCTTCTCCTCAATCCGCTCTTCGTGCGATCTCCGCCCCCCGCCGAACCGAAAGGGGCTCCGGTCCCATAGACTGCCGGGCGCGAGCCGATGGCGACAAGACCGATGGGGGTGCAACCACCGTGCACTCTCCGCCCCGAAGGCCAAGATCGCCGACTCGTCGGGTCAACCTCGACACCGACTCCACCGCATCATCAGATCCACGAGCTCATCATGATCAGCGCCAAGTTCTTCACGAACGACAGCAAGAAGACGCTCGTACTCGCATCGAGCGTCGAAGAGAAGCGCGGCGTCAATCAGACCAGTGCGCTGGGCCCACTGTCGACATGCATGCGCCAGGGGAACCAGGCGACTTGTCGTACGTGGTAGGTTGCCCTGCGTTCACTCATGAGCTGCGGCAAGTCCAGTGACCCAGCACCAAGAATTTCAAGCCAGACGTACTAGAGAAGTACGATGGCAGGTTGCATCCATCGGAGTTCCTCAGCATCTACACCATCGCGGTGCAAGCTGCCGGGGGGGCGCGACGACAAGATCCTTGCCAACTACTTCCCGCTGGTGCTCAAGCCCAATGTCAGATCCTGGCTCATGCACTTGCCGGACAACTCCATATCCTCATGGGCGGATCTATGCCATCAGTTTGTCGGCGCCTTTACAGGTGGCCACAAGCCTCATGGCCAAGAGAGCGACCTTCATCTGCTCGCCCAGAAGGAAGGAGAGCCCCTGCGCAAGTACATTCAGAGATTCAGCCAAGTACAGCGCAACATCCCAGATGTCCACCCTGCCGCGGTCATCAGCGCGTTCCATCAGAATGTGCGTAACCGCAGGATGCGGGAGGAGATGGCGATGTGCAAGATCAGAGACGTCAGTGAGCTATATGCCCTGGCCGACAAGTGTGCACATGCTGAGGAAGGGAGGAAACTCCCCGGAGAGAACACAGGAGCAGGGGGATCTGACAGCGAGGATGCCGCCCCGGCAAGGAAAAACCGGCGGCGGAACAACAGGAAGAAGAAAGGCAAAGATGTGCTAGTCGTTGAGCAGTCCGGCAACGAAGGTGGCACCAAGGAAGCCGAAGCTGTGGCGGCCGCCGACAAGCAGGACGGCTCCGGCAAGCAGTACTTCAAGATCCACCGCACCAAGGGCCATGATCTCCAGAGTTGCAAGAAGGTCGAGCAGCTTGTCGAGCAGCAGAAGGCTGAGTACGAGCGACGCGACAACGAGAAGGCCCAAGAAGGTACTGGAGGATCCGGCAAGAAGCGCCTCGGCCGGGGAGGACGCTGCGGCAAGGCCAAGCAGCGGCAAGGAGACAGACCTCCCCGCGGCCGCGACAAGGACAAAGATGAAGACGAAGACGAAGATATGGATGATGATGAGGCCGATGAGCAGGAGTTCCAGAAAGCCACTGAGGTCCTTTGCATTGACGGCGGTGCTTCTCTGCATACTTCACACCGCCAGCTCAAGCAGTGGGTGCGGGAAGTCAATGCGGCAGAAACACCCGTCGAGTCACGCAAGCCTCTGAAATGGTCCAGCACGCCTATCATCTTTGATATTGAGGACCACCCTGATCGCATAACTGCGGTCGGGTGCTTGCCGATGTTGGTTTCACCAACTATCCGCAACCTCAAGGTCACTAAGATGCTAGTTGACGGCGGGGCCGGCTTGAACCTGATCTCCTCCGCGGTACTTCAGAAACTCCAGATCCCTGACAGCGAGCTCGAAGAGACCGGCACTTTCCAAGGAATCAACCCGGGAAGGAGCAAGCCGAAGGGAAAGATCACGTTGCCGGTAACATTTGGCAGCGAGTTGAACTTCAGGACTGAGAGGGTCACTTTTGACGTCGCTGATTTTCCATTGCCTTACAATGGGATACTCGGCCGTCCAGCACTCGCCAAGTTCATGGCAGCCTCTCACTATGCCTACAACGTACTGAAGATGCCAGGCCCGATAAGTGTCATCTCTGTCCCTGGCGACAAGAAGGATGCTCTTATCTGCGCCGACAAGATCTACCGGGAAGCAGCAGCCGCAGCAGAACGCAAGACACTTGCCGCTGAAGCTCCCGGGGGGAAGAAGAAGACCAAGTCCGGCAAGAGTTCTGATGCCCACTCCGGCAAGCGCACCTCTTCGGAGTGCTGTGCTACCGTCGAGGACGCACCATCGAGCTCCACCGGCAAGTGTAAGAAGACGAAGGCAGCTCCGCCAGAGACCAAGAAGGTGTCCGCCAAGGAGGACGGCACTGGTGGTACCTTCACCATCAGTTCCACTCTCGACCCTAAATAGGAAGGCGCGCTCGTTGCTTTCCTGCGGGCGAACGTCGACGTGTTTGCATGGCAACCGTCTGACATCCCCGGTGTTCCCAAGAAAGTAATTGAGCACCACCTTGCCGTCTGTCCTCATGCGCGGCCCGTCAAGCAAAAAGTCAGGAAACAAGCAGTGGAGCGCCAAGAATTCATCGCGGAAGAAATCAAGAAGTTGGAAGCAGCAGGCCTTGTCAGAGGAGTGCTCCATCCTACGTGGTTGGCCAATCCTGTAGTCGTGCGCAAGGCAAATGGGAAATGGAGGCTTTGTATTGACTTTACTGATGTTAATAAAGCTTGTCCCAAAGACCCATTTCCCTTGCCGCGCATTGACCAGATTGTTGACTCCACGGCCGGATGTGACTTGCTTTCATTTCTTGACGCATACTCAGGATACCATCAGATCTTCATGGCAGAAGAGGATGAGGAGAAGACCGCATTCATCACTCCATGTGGCACATACTATTTCATACGGATGCCTTTCGGTTTGAAGAATGCTGGTTCAACATTTGCAAGGGTAGTCCATCACGCTTTTGAGCCACAAATGCACAGAAATGTGGAAGCTTACATGGATGACATAGTGGTCAAGAGCAACGACAAGGCAACTCTGATTCAGGATTTAGATGAAACCTTTGCAAATCTGCGCAAGATCAACCTCAAGCTTAACCCCGAGAAGTGTGTGTTTGGAGTCCCCTCCGGCAAGCTTCTCGGGTTCTTCGTGTCTCAGCGGGGAATTGAAGCCAATCCCGACAAGATCAAGGCCATTGAGCAGATTGAAGCACCGAAGCGCGTCAAGGATGTACGAAGGCTTGCCGATTGTGTGGCTGCTCTCAGCAGGTTTATCTCTAACTCTGCTGAGCGCGCCCTGCCATTTTTCAAAATATTGAAAAAGGCAGGTCCAATGAAATGGACTCCGGAAGCGGAGGCTGCGCTGCAGGACTTGAAGAGATACCTGTCCTCCACTCCAATACTTGTCGCACCTAAGCCACAAGAGAAGTTGCTGCTGTATTTAGCGGAAACCAATCAAGTGGTTAGTGCTGCGTTAGTAGCGGAGAGGGAGGCGAATGATGAGCTAGCGACCACGACAGATGCATCCAGCGACAAGCAGGGGGCTTCCCCGACAAGCTCTGGTCCCGACAAGGATGGATCTGCGCAGGCGCAGGAGGAGAAACAGAAGAAAATGGTGCAGCGCCCAGTTTACTTTGTCAGTTCCCTTCTGCAGGGGGCTAGGTCGAGGTACTCTGGTGTGCAGAAATTGCTTTTCGGCCTTCTCATGGCCTCGAGAAAGCTGCGCCATTACTTCCAAGCACATGAGATCACAGTTGTCACTCGTTTTCCGCTGAAGAGGATACTGCAGAATCTAGAAGCAACAGGTAGGATTGTCGAGTGGGCACTAGAACTGTCAAGCTTTGGCCTCAAGTTTGAGAGCACTTCAACTATCCAGAGCCGGGCATTGGCAGAATTCATAGCAGAATGGACGCCAACACCAGATGAAGAAATTCCAGAGACGAGCATCCCCGTCAAGGAAGCAAGCAAAGAGTGGCTGATGTACTTTGATGGTGCCTTCTCGCTGCAAGGCGCCGGTGCAGGCGTGCTACTTGTCGCCCCCACCGGAGAGCACCTCAAGTACGTAGTCCAGATGCACTTTCCCAAGGAGCAAGCAACAAACAATACTGCAGAGTATGAAGGTTTGCTTGCCGGTCTCAGGATCGCAGCTGACCTTGGGATTAAAAAGCTCATTGTTAGGGGTGACTTGCAGCTTGTCGTCCGCCAAGTCAACAAGAGTTATCAGAGTCCGTTGATGGAAGCTTACGTTGATGAAGTGAGAAAGTTAGAAGAGCGCTTTGACGGCCTGCAGAAGGAACATGTTCCAAGAGCTCATAACGACATTGCAGATGGCCTGTCGAAGTGCGTCGCACTTAAGTTACCTGTGGAACCAGGGATCTTTGTGCTCAAGCTGACTCAACCGTCCGTAACAACATCAACTGGACAGAGCAAGAAGAGGAAGTTGATTTCTGGTGACTATTTTCCGGCAGAGCTCCCCGAAGCCGCCGTCAAGAAGGTCCCCAAGATCAATACCAAAGGTGCTGAGGAGTCGTCTGCTCCGACAAGCCCTAGGGTTTGTTCCGTTGAAGCAGACGCTTCTGACAAGTTTCGCTCCGGCAAGCTTGCCGGGGAACATCAAGCTCCGGCTGAGCCACGGGTTCTCGCCGTAGAAGCGGATGTTCCCGCAGCAGCATATGTGCCTTTAGTCCTTGTTGTCGAGCCACAGGCTCCAGCGTGGGCACAGCAGATTGTCTGTTTCCTTTAGACAGGAGAACTTCCTGAAGAGCAAGAAGAAGCGGAAAGAGAGCCCGGCAGTCAAGTATGTACCAGTTTGTTGATAACACACTGTACAGAAGAAGATTCAACGGTGTGAAATTGAAGTGCATTCACCGGGAAGATGGACAGAAGTTGTTGGCAGAGATACATGGAGGCATATGTGGTCACCACATTGGTGCAAGAGCACTTGCCGGCAAAGCGTTCCGGCAAGGTTTCTTTTGGCCAACAGCCCTCCAGGATGCAACTGCACAAGTAACCAAGTGTGAAGCGTGCCAGTTCCATTCCAAGCAGATACACTAGCCAGCTCAAGCTCTCCAGACGATCCCTTTATCCTGGCCATTTTCGGTCTGGGGGCTCGATATCCTCGGCCCCTTTCCCCGAGCTGTCGGGGGCTTTGAGTACTTGTACGTTGCAATCGACAAGTTCACAAAGTGGCCGGAAGTGGAAGCAATGAGGAAGGTGACAGCACAGTCAGCAGTCAAGTTCTTCAGGTCAATTGTTTGTCGTTTCGGGGTCCCTAACAGGATCATCACCGACAACGGCACGCAATTCACGAGCCGCACCTTCATGCAGTACATCCAAGATCTTGGCGCCAAGGTCTGCTTCGCTTCTGTTGCTCACTCGAGAAGCAACGGTCAAGCGGAGAGGGCAAATGCTGAAGTGCTGCGCGGGCTCAAGACGAGAACTTTCGACAGGCTGCACAAGTGCGGAAAGAACTGGATTGAGGAGCTGCCGGTGCTTCTTTGGTCGATCAGGACGACGCCAAATCGAGCCACTGGCCAGACACCTTTTGCTCTAGTCTATGGAGCAGAGGCAGTTCTCCCCACGGAACTCGTATACGGGTCGCCTCGAGTGCTCGCTTATGACGAGCTTGAGCAAGAGCAGCTGCGACAAGATGACGCGCTGCTCCTTGAGGAGGACCGTCTTCAGGCTGCTGTACGAGCTGCTCGATACCAGCAAGCTTTGCGCCGCTACCATAGCCGCAAAGTTAATGCCAGAAGTCTCGAGGAAGGCGACCTTGTTCTTCGGTGTGTTCAGTTCGCCAAGAATTCCAACAAGTTGACGCTGAAGTGGGAAGGCCCTTACCGGGTGAAACGAGTCACTAGGCCCGGCGCTGTCCACCTTGAGACCGAAGATGGCTTACCGGTGAGCAACTCCTGGAACATAGAGCATCTTCGTAAGTTTTACCCGTAAGGCACGGTTGCCGGAACCTGTCCCGGCAACCACCTTTTGTACAAGTCTTGCCGCTGTTGCATGTAATCCTTTGTACAAAGCCGGGCGCAGACCCCGTGCATAAATAAAGCTCATGTGCTCCGCACATCTTGTCAATTTCATGCTTTTTATATTTTGCATGTGTTATCTGACATTTTGTGCAGCACCTACCCCTGGTAAGCAATAACGAGCCGTAAGGCCCCATATCTTTATTTTCTCGTCTTTCTTTTTCTCAAAGAAAAGGAAGGTTCCCTCGCCCACAAGTTTGCCGGGGGGAAGGAGGAGATAATGGTGTGGCCCAGGCGTCGTTCAAGAAAGTTTTGCCTTACCGGGAAGCAAACGACAGAAAAGCTAAGTTGCCAAAATTTGAGCAATCAGTTTTAAAAAAATTTAAGTTATCTTCCTTGAACGACCGTGCTTTGTATGGAAAACCTGTGGGCGGAGGAACCAACTCGTAGCTAGTTGCGCCCTTACTTTGTTTCGAGTACGCTCAACAACTTAAGTGTGCTGCGACTAGCCGCGACAAGGTTTCTTGTCGGTAGCAGCACCGCCAGCAGGCTGCTGACATTCCGCACTCAGCGCTCGCGGCAAAGGTGCCTGCGCCGGCAAGTTCCCTAAAAGCGTAGGGCAAAAACATACAAAGGAAGGAATCAAGTAAAGGAAATAACATAGCAATCGATACCCAGAATAAAAGTTATATTACAAAGATAACTTGTCGCAGCTCTAATAGATTGTTCTCGTAACATGACTAGCAGCGGCAAGAAAAGGAGAAAACAGGCGGCCTAATCTACGCGATCGCCGTCAACTCTCTTGACTTCATTCACCTTGTCCACAATGGGTGCGACAAGGGCCTTGAGCTCTTCCAGATCAGCATCCGGAGGTAGCTTCTTGAGGACATTGGTGAGGTTGAGGCCTGGGTTGCGGAAGGCCACCTTCACCAACACCTTTTGAAGAACTCTCGCGCAGATTGTGCGCGACTCGTCGGCCAGCTGCTTTGGGATCCTTTCCCGGAGTTGCTGGAGGGTCGTCGCCACGCCCTTGAAGAACAAAGTGAGCTTGGCGCTGGGCTGGAGGTTCTCATTGGAGGAGTACCCAAAATCCTCCATCCCCAGCTGCGCCAGCTCCTCGTCGATGACTGTGGCGATATTTACGAGACCCTCTGTCCAGAGTTCCACCGTCTCCCTAAAAGTGTTCTGGGTTTCGGCGGCCCTCGTCAGCAGCGCTTCGTTGGCCTTGATCTCCTCCTTCAAGGCCACCTCACGCTCATTGGCGCCGTCTAGCGTCTCGGTCAGAGTAGCCAGCTTCAACTCAAGATCAGCGTTGGAGTCCTTGGCGGCGCTCAGCTCCTTGCCCTGCTCGAGGAGACGACCCTGCAGCTCGCCATGGGCGTGGGCGTCCTTCTCGCGCTCACGCTGGAGCGCGGCAAGCTCTTCATCCCTCGCCTTGAGATCGGCCTCTAGCTGCGCCACCTTCGCCTCCAGCTCCTTCTTGGCGGCCTCGGCAGCTGCGGCAGCATCCTTCGCTTCCTTGAGAGCCCCGCCAAATGTTTCCTCGCGCGCGGCAAGCTCCTCCTCGTGGCTGTGCAGATTGACCTTCTGCTGCGTCAACTCTCCTTCCCGCGCAGACAGCTCCTCGGCGGCAAGCCACTGTTGCTCTTCAGCTTCAGCCTTCTCGAGGAGGAAGGCCTTCCGCGCCTCGACAAGCTGCGCCCGCTCCTCTGCAATGGACCGGAGGGCTTACTAGTTGCAACTCCAGAGCTCCTCCGCATGCTTCTCAATATCCACCCCCGCTTGCGCAACAAGCGCTTCCCGGGATTCCACCTTGGCTTGTCGGGCGCGGTAGAGTGACAGCAGCCTCCGCAACAGCTGTTCCTCCTCAGGCTCGCCGCTGCTGCTGCTCGGCGCGTCAACCAGCGTCAGCCCAGCGGAGGCGAGCACTTCTCCGTCAAAAACTTCTCCTTCGACCGGCGCCCTGGAGCTTGATGCCCAGGGGAGCTTGATGAAGACGCCATCACCGGCCTTCAAATAGGCGCCGGGCTGGGGCTCTTCGGAGCCTAGCGCTGCAGCAGCGGCGGAGGGATCGGCGATCGGCGTAGCGCCTTGCGCTCCTGCGGCCTCAGGGTCGTCAGTGCGATCGCCGGATCCCTCGCCAGCTCCTGCGGCGGCAGCTTTGGCGGCCTCCTCGCCGGCAGGATCATCGGCGCCGGCTTCCTCTTCGGTGGCAGCGGCGTCGTTGGTATTGCCGCGCGCGTTCTCCTCGCCGGTGGCCTCGGTCTCCATCGGCTCCGTGGAAGATGGATCTGAAGACCGGAAGAGGGAGAAAAGTCAAGCAAATATCCAAGAAGAAAAATCAGAAGAAGAAGAACCCAAGGGAAGTTTTCTGGCAAGAAGGATTACCTATGCTGGGCTCTGCAGTCATGGGCTCCACCACCGGGGGGTCGCTGGTCCCGTCCCTTGCCGGAGAACTATCCCTTGCCGGAGACTTTTCCCTTGCCGGAGAACGCTCCCTTGCCGGGGAATCCTCCCTTGGCGGCGTAGTTGAAGCAGATAGCATCTCGGGGGCAACTTCCGGTTGCTCCTGGTGAGGCTGCTCTGCTCCTACACAAATCAAGAGACAGATATCAGCAAATAAAGAGCACCCATGCGCGCCCAACAACGGGAAGTAAACAGATACTTACGCTGGGGGCTGCGCTGGGGGCTGCTTTGGGGAATGATTGTCGGGTCCGGCAAGGTGGTCTCGGGCGCGCCCCCTGCTGTCGCGGTGGGCTCGTCCTCGATGACAATCACCGAAGCCTTGACTCTCTTTGCCGCTCTCTGGGCCAGGGTCCTGAAAAGGAATGAGTTCAGAGTAAAGCAAGTCAGATACAAGACAAAAACAACAAGAATTGAAGAACTACAAATACAGCAAAGAATCTTACTCCTCTTCTTCCTCGTCGGAGCTGAGCGCGGAGAGATCGAAGTCCGGCCCTCTTTCGGTGCGACGAGGCGGAGGAGTAGGCTCCCTTGACCGCTTGGCGGGGGAAGCGGCAGGGTCAGAAGCGGCGGTCTGGGAGGACCCCGCTCCAGTTGCCGCAGCGGCGTGAGGTGCTCCCGCGGCAATAGTGCTTGTCGCGGCGGAGCGCGTCGCGCGGCGCGACGGCTGTTGACCCGTCTGCCGCCCTGCTACGTCCCCAGCCCTGCGGAGACGCCTTCTTGGTGGAGCCGGGGGCTCTGCTTGCGGCAAGCTGCTTGAAGATGGTGGGCCGCTCGCGCCCTCGGCGGGCTCGCTCGACTCGGCTTCAGGCTCGGCAAGCTCTCCCTCGCCGGCAAGCTCTCCGGCAAGCTCATCTCGATCGGCAAGGCTTGCCGCCTCGGCTGCCTCTGCCTCCTCCACGGTGAACCCAAACTCGCCCGCGGCGGCGGCTGCCGCCGCCTCTTCCGCCCTGGTGGCGATGCGCCGCATCTCCGCATCGGTGGTGTCGCGGGTGAGGCTCTTCTGTTCATCGGCGCGGACCGCCACCTCCACCAAGCCGTCGAAGAACTGCTGCACGACATCGTCTGTAGGCTCTTGCCAAGTTGGGACAATTCCATGCGAATCGCACTGCGGCATCATTGCGCGGATGCGATCGAGCAAGGAATTGTTGCACAACGGGACGACGCCCTGCGGCAGCTTGAACCATTCGGGATGCTGAGGGTCGTGCTTGAACAGCTCCTTGAGCATCGCGTCCAGCTCCAGGACGGTGAAGTTGAAGTTGAGGCCCGGACGCAGCCTCATGATGTCCGCCGGACCCCCGAACTCCCAGGCGGGTCTCCTCCTCTCTTGCAGGGGGGTGATGCGGCGGCGAAGAAAATCCGCGCCAACAGCGCCTACAGTGAGCCCGGCAAGCCTGAGCCGCAAGATCCGGGTGATGGCAATCTTCAGCTTATCGTCGTCCGCGGCCAGGGCGCTCCAATCATTGCCGCGCACTGCTGGGGCTTGGCGCAGGGCAGTAAACGGCTGCGGGTTCTCCTCAACAATCCAACACCATTCTGCTCTCCACTCCTCCCATTTGCTGCGGAGCTCCCCCTCCAGATAAGCCTCCTTCTTGCCGTCTCTCGAGATCCAGGCGATTCCGCCGGCTAAAGGCTCTCCTCTCTCGACCCGGGGCATAAAGAAGTGGCGGAAAAGAGCTACGTTTGGGTGGACTCCGACAAAGTTTTCACAGAGATGTGCGAAAACTGCCATGGTCAGAACAGCATTGGGGGTGAAGTCAAGGAGATGGAACCCGTAGGTGTTCATAATGTCACAGAAGAATTCGGAGAAAGGCGGGCAGAGCCCGCAGTAGAAGAACAGCGCGAAGAAAGGGTATCCGTTCAGAGCCCGTTCGGAAGCGGCGGCGGAGAGTGCCTTGGTGCGCGGATGCGCTCGCGTCTCCGTCGACCAG
>NC_041389.1:275197270-275240508 GCF_002162155.2 Triticum dicoccoides
GCCTCAAGCCGCAGCGCCTCGGCCGACTTCACGGCCTTCCCGCCTTTCGGAGCCATGGCGGAGGTGGTGGAGATCGACGGCGTTGGTGGCGATGGCGGCGATGGGGGGCGGAGCGCTGCTCTCTCTCGGCTTTGGAAGAAGGGGGGAGCGGCGGAGATTTCTGGGATTGGAAGCAGCAACTGGCGAGATGGGAGAACTGCCCATGTTTCCCCTGCTTATAAAGAGGGACGGGGCGGACGTTCCGCTTTTCCAAATAAAGAACCACCCACGATCTCTCCCACGACGCCGCATTCAACGCGTGCCGTTAGGGGAGGGCGCGGTGGATACGGAGTAAGATACGGCGTAAACCAGGCCGCGCGTGCCCGTGCCCTGTTTTGGGCCTGGCCCAACAGCGCTCGGCACCGTGTGTGGCCCAGGCCCGGGGGCTCCTGTTGGTGTACTAGAGTAGGGGTACCCTAGTATCCCGAACTTGTGCACGGGCAGTCGCAGCGCCCCGTGGCAAGGCTTGCCGGGTGACCGCCAAGATCCTCCGTGGTTCCTTTGGAGCCATTCAAGAACAAAGTGTTTAGACCAAGGAGACAAGACCCCGGCAAGAGGAGCTTGCCGGGAAGGCCAACCAAGGCATTTCAAGGAACTTGCCGCGACGCGCTACGCGTCCCGGCAAGGCCCGGCGAGCGACAAGCTTCCGGGCACGGCAAGACAACGACCGCGGCAAGGCGCTTGCCGCGGCAAGTTACCTCTCTGTACCCGCGTTCCAGCACATCCACCAACGTGTCGCCCTGAGGCCTTCCCAGGCGCGCGTGGCGAGAAGCTGTGCAGCCAGCGGTGCGAGGTGGCAAGCGGCGCTGACAAGATTGCCATCGTGGCGTGCGGTGGCGCCCCTGACGGTCCCTTTTTGCACTGTTTGGGCGACACAGACGGGCATTTAATGCCTTTGTCCCCTGCCGTCAGGGTTAGGTATGATACACTGTTCAAGTAGGTGTACCAACCCCACTCCTTTTCCATTTTTACCCTTGCATGCGTTGCCACCTGTCGGTGACCCCTTGAGCATATAAAAGGAGGCCCATGCGCAACGTAGAGGGGGGTTCGAAACCAGAATACGCTCACGCTCGGTCTCGCAGCTAGTGTGTACTGTAGCGCTCATCGCTCCCGAGCAAGAACACAATACAAACCACAAAGCAGCAGTAGGAGTATTATCTCTCCAGAGAGCTCCGAAGCTGGGTAAATCGCTCGTGTGCTTCTCCTCGATCCGCTCTTCGTGCGATCTCCGCCCCCCGCCGAACCGAAAGGGGCTCCGGTCCCATAGGTGTTCGTTCCCACGACAAAGATGGGATGCCTTCTGGGGCATCCCCAAGCTTAGACGCTTGAGTATCCTTGAATATTTACTTGGGGTGCCTTGGGCATCCCCAAGCTTGAGCTCTTGCCTCTCCTCCTTTTCCTCATATCGAGACCTCCTCGATCTTTGAACACTTCATCCACACAAAACTTCAACAGAAAACTCAGTAAGATCCGTTAGTATAATAAAGCAAATCACTACTCTAAGTGATGTTGCAAACCAATTCGTATTTGGTTTTTGCATTTTAGCTACTGTAATATAAATTTTCCATGGCTTAATCCACTGATAGAAATTGATAGTTTCATCAAAACAAGCAAACTATGCATCAAAAACAGAATCTGTCTTAAATCAGACAGTCTGTAGTAATCTGAACATTCACCATACTTATGGTACTCCTAAAATTCTGCAAAAATTACGGAAAAAAACAATTTGCATGGAAAGACATTGCAAAAAGTTTAAGAACCGTTCGACGTTCCAGTAAAAAATGTAAAATCACGCACTACAGCCAAAGTTTCTGTCTTCCACCGCACAAACCAACAAGCAATCTAAACATCCTAAAGGCAAACCTTGGCACATTATTTTTATATTTAAACTTTATAAAATCACACAATAGAAATAAATGACTCTTTAAAACTTCCAGGTTGTCTCCCTGGCAGCGCTTTCTTTAAAGCCATTAAGCTAGGCATATAGTGCTCAAGTAATGGATCCACCCGGATCCCAAGGTATATCAAAGCCAATTTTAATTAAAAATGATTTGTGATTTAGTAGTGAGCACAAAGTAACATATATCAAACAATGACGAAGTCTAACTCTCTTCCTATGCATCGGCATGTCATAAAAGAACAATTCATGCACACATAGTAAAGGCCAATGCATAGTATAAAAAGTTTCTTGCAATTTTATCATATTGGAAACATGGAGAGGCGGAGATGTAGTTCCTCTCTCATAATAATTGCAAGTAGGAGCAGCAAGCACGTGTATATCTATCAAAATCATCATGTGTAGTAGTAAAACGGAACCCATCAATATAATCCTTAATAAGGGCAAACTTCTCTGATATAGTGTAGTCGGGAGAATTCAAAAAGATGGTAGGACTATCATGCGTGGGTGCAATAGCAACAATTTCATGTTTAACATAAGGAACTATAGCAAGTTGATCTCCATAAGCATAATTCATATTGGCATCTTGGCCACAAGCATAGCAAGCATCATCAAAAAGGGATATTTCAAACGAATTAAAGGGATCATAGCAATCATCCTTCGGTAAGCACGAAGGGGAATTAAACAATGTATGAGTTGAAGAGTTACTCTCATGAGAAGGTGGGCACGGCTGATCAATCCGCTCTTCCTCCTTTTGTTCTTCGCTCTCCTCCTCATCTTTTTCATCCAATGCGCTCACAGTTTCCTCAATTTCTTCTTCCATAGATTCCTGCAAAATATTAGTCTCTTCTTGGACAGCGGAGACTTTCTCAATAAAATTATCAATATCGGAATTGAATTCATAATTCTCATAGCAATATTTAAGTATAGCAAAATTTTCAGGTCTATAAACTGAATCATCAAAATCTTCAAACTCTTTAAACAAAGATTCAATTTCATAAGCACCCATAAAAGCAATGAACTCTTATATTCGTTCCACATCATAGTAATCATATATACCATTAGCATAAGAAGCTAAGGTTTCATTATCATTAAATTTGCAAGAAAAGGGAAGGTGTGGAGCCTTCATCCTAGAGCAACAAGTATAATCATGTCTCAAGCATAGATCCCGAGCATACCAACGCAACATGTAAATTTGATCCCATAATAGTTTCCCTTTTTGTGTCAAGCGATAATCCCTAAAGTATTCACGTTGATCCAAAGTGTCTCCCATTACATAATTGAATGGGGTTTTCTCAGGATTATCAAAGTAGTACATAATATCTTTCACATAACCAACATTGAGGGTCTTAGGAGGTTCCCCATCTCCATGAGTAGCAAGTACACCTAATTTTTTTGGTATTTCATGTTCCATATCCATAACTAAAGATAGAGAACAACTAAGAACAGCAAATAAAAATTACTTAGTGATAAAGTAAACAAGCACACACGAGAATATTCACCCCACGCTATGACTCCCCGGCAACAACGCTAGAAAAAGGTCTTGATAACCCACAAGTATAGGGGATCAATTGTAGCCTCTTTCGATAACTAAGAGTGTCGAACCCAACGAGGAGCTAAAGGTAGAACAAATATTCCCTCAAGTTCTATCGACCACCGATACAACTCTACGCACGCTTAACGTTCGCTTTACCTAGAACAAGTATGAAACTAGAAGTACTTTGTAGGTGTTGTTGGATAGGTTTGCAAGATAATAAAGAGCACGTAAATAAAAAGTAGGGGCTGTTTAGATAAAGAAGCAATAAAGTAAATATAACGAGTGTGGAAAAGTGGTGGTAGGAGTTGTGAAATTGTCCCTAAGCAATTGACTACTTTACTAGACCGATAGCAAGTTTTATGTGGGAGAGGCATAAGCTAACATACTTTCTCTTCTTGGATCATATGCACTTATGATTGGAACTCTAGCAAGCATCCGCAACTACTAAAGATCATTAAAGTAAAAGCCAACCATAGCATTAAAGCATCAAGTCCCCTTTATCCCATACGCCACAACCCCTTTACTCGGGTTTATGCTTCTGTCACTCAAGCAACCCACTATAAGCGAATCATGAATGTATTGCAACACCCTACAACGGGAATCCCCCACGCTTGCGCAACACGGAGGGCACAATAGGATGGCAACATAACCGCAAGAAAATTAAACCAATCATAGCAATTCACCAATTACCGACAGGACAACAAAAATCTACTCAGACATCATAGGATGGCAACACATCATTGGATAATAATATGAAGCATAAAGCACCATGTTCAAGTAGAGGGTACAGCGGGTTGCGAGAGAGTGGACCGCTGTAGATAGATGGGGGAAGGTGATGGAGATGTTGGTGAAGATGACGGAGGTGTTGGTGTAGATCGCGGTGATGATGATGGCCCCCGGCGGTGTTCCGGCGCCACCGGAAGAGAGGGGGAGAGAGCCCCCCTTCTTCTTCTTCCTTGACCTCCTCCCTAGATGGGAGAAGGGTTTCCCCTCTGGTCTATGGTCTTCATGGCGTGGGAGGGATGAGAGCCCCTCCGAGATTGGATCTGTCTCTCTTTCTCTCTCTGTTTCTACGTTCCCGGATTCTGCCCTTTCACCGTTTCTTATATATCCGGAGATCCGTAACTCTGATTGGATTGAAACCTTCGCCATGATTTTTCTCCAAAAATTATCTTTCTTGCGGCCAAAGAAGAGCAGTAACCGCCTTACGGGGTGCCCACGAGGGTCAGGGGCGCACCTGCCCCCCTGGGGCGCGCCCCTGCCTCGTGGCCCCCTCGGGCACCGTCTCGCGTTGATTCTTCTTCCCAAATATCACAAATATTCCAAAAATATTCTCCGTCCGTTTTTATCCCGTTTGGACTCCGTTTGGTATGGGCTTTCTGCGGAACATAAAACATGCAACAAATAGGAACTGGCACTGGGCACTGGATCAGTATGTTAGTCCCAAAAATAATATAAAAAAGTTGCCAAAAGTATATGAAAGTTGTAGAATATTGGCATGGAAAAATCAAAAATTATAGATTCGACGGAGACGTATCATGGCGTAACAATATGATTTTGTAGGGATAAGCTCTTTGGCTATGTTATTTTGATAAGACATGATTACTTTGTTAGTATGCTTGAAGTATTACTATTTTTATGTCAATATGAATTTTTATTTTGAATCATTTGGATTTGAACATTCATGCCACAATAAAGAAGATTACATTGAGAAATATGTTAGGTAGCATTCCACATCAAAAATTCTGTTTGTATCATTTACCTACTCGAGGACGAGCAGGAATTAAGCTTGGGAATGCTTGATACGTCTCCAACGTATCTATAGTTATTTATTGTTCCATGCTATTATATTACCTGTTTTGGATGTTTAATGGGCTTTATTAAGCACTTTTGTATTATTTTTGGGACTAACCTATTAACTGGAGGCCCAGCCCAAATTGTCGTTTTTTGCCTATTTCAATGTTTCGCAGAAAAGGAATATCAAATGGAGTTCAAACGGAATGAAACCTTCGGGAGAGTTATTTTTGGAACAAACGCAATCTAGGAGACTTGGAGTGGATGTCAAGAAAGAAACGAGGTGGCCACGAGGCAGGGAGGCGCGCCCCCCACCCTCGTGGGCCCCTCGTGGCTCCCCTAACCGACTTCCTTCGCCTATATATACTCTTATACCCTGAAAACATCCAGGGGCACCACAAAACCCTATTTCCACCGCCGCAACCTTCTATACCCGTGAGATCCCATCTTGGGGCCTTTTTCGGCGCTCCGCCTGAGGGGGAATCGATCACGGAGGGCTTCTACATCAACACCATAGCCTCTCCGATGAAGTGTCGGTAGTTTACCACAGACCTTCGGGTCCATAGTTATTAGCTAGATGGCTTCTTCTCTCTATTTGAATCTCAATACAAAGTTCTCCTCGATCTTCTTGGAGATCTATTCGATGTAACTCTTTTTGCGGTGTGTTTGTCGAGATCCGATGAATTGTGGGTTTATGAGCAAGATTATCTATGAGAAATATCTGAATCTCCTCTGAATTATTTTATGTATGATTTGTTATCTTTGCAAGTCTCTTCGAATTATCAATTTGGTTTGGCCTACTAGATTGATCTTTATTGCAATGGGAGAAGTTCTTAGCTTTGGGTTCAATCTTGCAGTGTCCTTTCCCAATGACAGCAGGGGCAACAAGGCACGTATTGTATTGTTGCCATCAAGGATAAAAAGATGGGGTTTATATCATATTGCTTGAGTTTATCCCTCTTCATCATGTCATCTTGCCTAATGTGTTACTCTGTTCTTATGAACTTAATACTCTAGATGCATGCTGGATAGCGGTTGATGTGTGGAGTAATAGTAGTAGATGCAGAATCATTTTGATCTACTTGTCGCGGACGTGATGCCTATATACATGATCATGCCTAGATATTCTCACAACTTTGCACTTTTCTATCAATTGCTCGACAGTAATTTGTTCACCCACCGTAATACTTATGCTATCTTGAGAGAAGCCACTAGTGCAACCTATGGCCCCCGGGTCTATTTTCCATCATATAAGTTTCCGATCTATTTTATTTTGCAATCTTTACTTTACAATCTATATCATGAAAATACCAAAAATATTTATCTTATTATTATCTCTATCAGATCTCACTTTTGCAAGTGGCCATGAAGGGATTGACAACCCCTTTATCATGTTGGTTGTAAGGTTCTTATTTGTTTGTGTAGGTACGAGGGATTTGCGTGTAGCCTCCTACTAGATTGATACGTTGGTTGTCAAAAACTGAGGGAAATACTTACTCTACTTTGCTGCATCACCTTTCCTCTTCAAGGGAAAACCAACGCAGTGCTTAAGAGGTAGCAACCACTAGACTGAGGATGATAAGGACATGCAATTCTATGATTAACATCATACTTAGCAAGCATTTTACGGAAAGCACCATGAATAAAATGTGAACCACCATCGGTCATTAAATATCTAGGGACTCCAAACCTCGGAAAAATAACTTCTTTAAGCATCTTAATAGAAGTGTTATGATCAGCACTACTAGTTGGAATAGCTTCTAACCACTTAGTAACGTAATCAACATCAACTAAAATATGTGTATGCCCATTAGAGGAAGGAAAAGGTCCCATATAATCAAAGCCCCAAACATCAAATTGTTCAATAACAAGTGAATAATTCATAGGCATTTCCCGACATCTGCTAATATTACCAATTCTTTGACATTGATCACAAGACAAGGCAAACTTACGAGCATCCTTAAAGAGAGTGGGCCAATAGAAACCGGATTGCAATACCTTATGTGCAGTTCTATCTCCAGCATGGTGTCCTGTGTAAGACTCGGAGTGGCACTTGCTTAGGACATGTTCCTGTTCATGCTTAGGTACACAACGTCTAATAACACCATCTACTCGTTCTTTATAAAGGTGTGGGTCATCCCAGAAGTAATGTCTTAAATCATAAACTTTTTCTTTTGCTGGTATGTGAAACTAGGTGGTATAAATTTAGCAACAATATGATTAGCATAATCAGCATACCATGGAGTAAAGCATTTATGACATTTAATTGTTCATCAGGAAAGCTATCATCAATAGGTAGTGGGTCATCAAGAACATTTGCTAACCTAGACAAGTTGTCTGCAACGGAGTTCTCAGCTCCCTTTCTATCAATAATATGCAAATCAAATTCTTGTAGCAAGAGAACCTATGTAATAAGTCTAGGTTTAGCATCTTTCTTTTTCATAAGATATTTGATGATAGCAGCATGATCAGTGTGAATAGTTACTTTGGAATCAACAATATAAGGTCTGAACTTATCACATGCAAATACAACTGCTAAAAATTCGTTTTCAGTGGTAGCATAATTTCTCTGGGCACTGTCTAGAGTTTTACTAGCATATTGGATAACATTTAATTTCTTATCAACTATTTGTCCTAGAACAGAACCAACAACATAATCACTAGCATCACACATAATTACAAAGGGTAAATTCCAATCAGGTGGATGAACAATAGGAGCAAAAACCAAGGCTTTCTTAAGTATTTCAGATGCTTCTACACAATCATCATCAAAACCAAAAGGAACATCTTTTTGCAAGAGATTAGTGAGAGGCCTAGAAATTTTAGAGAAGTCTTTAATAAACCTCCTATAGAAACTAGCATGACCAAGGAAACTTCTTATACCTTTGATATCTTTAGGACACGGCATCTTTTCAATAGCATCTACTTTACCTTTATCAACTTCAATACCTCTTTTGGAAACTCTATTCCCCAAGACAATACCTCCATTAACCATAAAGTGGCACTTCTCCCAATTCAAGACAAGATTAGTTTCTTCACATCTCTGCAAAACTCGGTCCAGGTTGCTTAAGCAATCATCAAAAGAAGTTCCATAAATGGAGAAATCATCCATGAAAACCTCAGCAATCTTTTCACAGAAGCCAGAGAATATAGCAGTCATACATCTTTGAAAGGTAGCAGGTGCATTGCATAGACCAAAAGACATACGTCTATAAGCAAAGGTACCGAAAAGGCAAGTAAAAGTAGTTTTCCCTTGATCCTCTTTCGACACGGGTATTTGAGAGAAACCAGAATAATCATCTAGAAAGCAAAAATGAGTATGTTTCGATAGTCTTTCTAGCATTTGATCAATAAAAGGTAGAGGGTAATGATCTTTTCTAGTAGCTTTATTTAATTGCGAAAATGAGTTACCATTCTATAACCTGTAACAATTCTTTGAGGAATCAATTCATTCTTATCATTAGGAACAACAGTAATACCTCCCTTCTTAGGGGCACAATGAACAAGACTTACCCATTGACTATCAACAATAGGATAAATTATACCTGCCTCCAGAAGCTTTAGTATTTCATTTCTTACCACTTCTTTCATCTTCGGATTTAACCATCGTTGATGATCAACAACTGGTTTAGCATATTTCTCCAGTTTAATTTTATGCTGACATAGAGTGGGACTAATGCCCTTAAGATCATCGAGAGTATATAGCGGCACGATGTTTCTTTAGAGTTTTCAATAATTTCTTTTCTTCATGCTCTGAAAGGTTAGCAATAATAATAACATCATATATCTTCCTTTCATCAAGATAAGCATATTTCAGAGTATCAGGTAATTGTTTAAGCTCAAACACAAGATCGCCCTTAGGTGGAGGAGGTTCCCTAAGGATTTCAATAGACAAATTGTGTTTCAAAATAGGTCCTTGATTAAAGAATACTTCATATATTTCCCTTCTTTCATTCATAAACACATCATTTTCATGGTCTAGCAAATTTGTTCTAAAGGATCATTAGGAGGCACGGCAATAGAAGCAAGACCAATAATTTCATCCTTATTAGGCCATTATTTATCATGGGGTTTCCTACGAAATTTAGAGAAATTAAAATCATGAGACATATCCCCTAATCCAACAGTAACCATGTATTTCTCGCAGTCTATCTTAGCATTAACAGTATTCAAGAAAGGTCTACCAAATATAATGGGACAAAAATTATCTTGTGGGGAAGCAAGAACAAGAAAATCAGTAGGATATTTTATCTTCCCACACAAGACTTCAACATTTCTGACAATCCCAATTGGTGATATAGTATCTCTATTAGCAAGCTTAATAGTAACATCAATATCTTCTACCTCAGCAGGTGCAATATCATTCATAATTTCTTTATATAAGGTATACGGAATTGCACTCACACTAGCACCCACATCACATAAGCCATGATAACAATGATATCCTATTTTAACAGAAACAACAAAGCATGACAAGAACAGGTCTATGTTTATCTTTCATACCAGGTTTGGCAATTCTAGCAGCTTCATCACAGAAATAAATAACATGCCCATCAATATTATCAACCAAGAGATCTTTAACCATAGCAATACTAGGTTCAACTTTAATTTGCTCATAGGGTTTGGGTGTTCTAATATTACTTTTGTTGACCACGTTGAAGCTTTAGCATGATCCTTTATTCTAACAGGGATGGTGGTTCTCAATATAAGTAGTAGGAACAATAGGATCAACATTATAAGTAATAGTTTCTTCTTCAACTTTAACAGGTTCAACTATTTTAAGTTCAATGGGAGGATTATATTTAAACCACTTATCCTTAGGGAGATCAACATGAGTAGCAAAAGATTCACGGAAAGAAGCTACTATCTCAGAGTTAAGTCCATATTTAGTGCTAAAATCACGAAAAGCATCGGTATCCATAAAAGATTTAACACAATCAAACTTAAGGTTTATACCTGACTCTTTACCTTCATTGAGTTCCCAATCTTCAGATTTGCGTTTAATTATTTCCAATAAATCCCATTTGAATTCAATATCCTTCTTCATATAGGAACCAATACAAGAAGTATCGAGCATAGATCGATCATTATGAGAAAGCCGAGCATAAAAAATTTGAATAATAATTTCTCTTGAAAGCTCATGATTGGGGCATGAATATAACATTGACTTAAGCCTCCCCCAAGGTTGAGTGATACTTTCTCCTTCACTAGGCCAAAAATTATATATATAATTCCGATCACAATGAACCAGATGCATAGGATAAAACTTCTGATGAAATTCCAATTTCAATCGGTTGTAGTTCCATGATCCAATATCATCCAATAGCCTATACCATGTTAATGCATTTCCCTTCAAAGATAAAGGGAAGACCTTCTTCTTGACAACATCCTCAGTCTTACCTGCAAGCTTAAATAATCCACAAACTTCATCCACATATATAGATTAGGTGCATATCGGGATGTAATGTTCCATCTCCTGCATAAGGATTAGCTAGCAGTTTCTCTATCATACCCGAAGGAATTTCATAGTAAATATTTTCAGTAGGTGCAGTAGGTTGAGGAGCAACTCTTTGCTCTTCCGGTCGAGGTGAAGATACCCCGAACAAGCCCCTCAAAGGATTATTTTCCATAGTAACAAGTGACAGTAAATTTCAGCACACTATATAAATGTTTCCTTACCAAATTTCACTTACCAAAGGTGCTTCACTCCCCAGCGCCAGTAAAGAGTCTTGATGACTCACAAGTATAGGGGATCTATCGTAGTCCTTTCAGTAAGTAAGAGTGTCGAACCCAACGACGAGCAGAAGGAAATGACAAGTGGTTTTCAGCAAGGTATTCTCTGCAAGCACTGAAATTATCGGTAACAGATAGTTTTGTGATAAGATAAATCGTAATAGGTAACAAGTAAATAAAGTAACTAAGGTGTAGCAAGCTGTCCCAATCCTTTTTGTAGCAAAGGACAAGCCTAGACGAACTCTTATATAAAGCAAAGCGCTCCTGAGGACACATGGGAATTGTTGTCAAGTTAGTTTTAATCATCCTCATATGATCCGCGTCCGTTACTTTGATAATTTGATATGTGGGTGGACTGGTGCTTGGGTGCTTCCCTTCCTTGGACAAGGCTCCCACTTATGATTAACCCCTCTCGCAAGCATCCGCAACTACGAAAGAAGTATTAAGGTAAACCTAACCATAGCATGAAATATATGGATCCAAATCAGCCCCTTACGAAGCAATGCATAAACTAGGGTTTAAGCTTCTGTCACTCTAGCAACCCATCATATACTTATTACTTACCAATGCATTCCCCTAGGCCCAAATAATGGTGAAGTATCTTGTAGTCGACGTTCACATAACACCACTAGAGGACAGACAACATACATCTCATCAAAATATCAAACGAATACCATATTCACATGATTACTTATAACAAGACTTCTCCCATGTCCTCAGGAACAAACGTAACTACTCACAAAACATATTTATAATCAAGATCAGATGAGTATTAATTAACATTAAGGATCTGAAAATATAATCTTCCACCGGATAAACCAACTAGCATCAACCACAAGGAGTAATCATCACTACTAGCAACCCACAGGTACCAATCTGAGGTTTTGCGACCAAGATCGAATACAAGAGATGAACTAGGGTTTGAGAGGAGATGGTGCTGGTGAATATGTTGATGGAGATTGGCCCCCTCTCGATGAGAGGATCGATGGTGATGATGATGGCGACGATTTCCCCCTCCTGGAGGGATGTTTCCCCGGCAGAACAGCTCCGCTAGAGCCCTAGATTGGTTCTGCCCAGGTCCCGCCTCGAGACGGCAGCGCCTCGTCCCGAAAGCTTCTCTCTGATTATTTTTTCAGGTCAAAACACACCATATAGCCAAAGATGGGCACCGGAGGCCTGCCAGGGGCCCACAAGGTCGGGGGCGCACCTAGGGGGGTAGGGTGCGCCCTCCACCCTTGTGGCTGGCTGGTGGGCCCCCTCTGGTACTTTCTCGCCCAATATTTTTTATATATTCCAAAAACATGCTCCGTGAAGTTTCAGGACTTCTCGAGTTGTACAGAATAGGTCTCTAATATTTGCTCCTTTTACAGTCCAGAATTCCAGCTGCCAGCATTCTCCCTCTTCATATAAACCTTATAAAATAAGAGAGAATAGGCATAAATATTGTGATATAACGTGTAATAACATCCCATAATGCATTAAATATCAATATAAAAGCATGATGCAAAATGGACGTATCAATCATGAAGAAGGCCAGGGACGCGGCGGCGGCGGCGGAGCAGGAGGAGGCGTCTCGCGCGGGGATGGTGAACCTTCCGCCTCAATAGACCGGACAGTGGTCGCAAGCCGCGTGGGGGAGCCAGTAGAGTGTCGCATCGCCGGCCAACTTCTTGCCACCACTATGGGGGTACGCATCCTCACCTGGCTGCGCAGACGGTGACGCGCATGGCGGTTTCAACCCCAACATCACCTTCCCGCATGGTGTGGCCCTGCGCGCGTCCCCTCCGGCTTCAACCCCGACCCGCCTACTCCCTCCCCCACTTTCACCGCCGGCCTCAACATCCAGTACACCTACTCGCCGCCGGCTTACCCAAGCTCGCCTGCGCCACCTCTGCGTCGTGGAGCCTAGCCTTTTGCTCATGGCTCGGCGCCACAGTTGTGCCCACGCCGGCGCTGACGCCACCCTCGGCCAGCCTACGACAGAGGAGCCTGCCGTTTGATGAGTTTCATGTCTACTGTTCCTACCATTTTGATCGTCAGACTTTGGCTATGTTCGATCGCCAGTCTGGCGCACGAAGATCGCCGACGTGTGGCATGATCTTGCTAAACTGTGTCGTTTTTTGGGTAGCGGGAAAATGAACTTTAATTTTTGGTGTGTTTGGGGGCCGAAACCTGGGGGCGCGGCTGGAAACTCGATCGCCCCCGGGATGGAAAAAAAAGCCGGCGCAAACGCCAAATGCCCTTCGCCGGGTGCGCTGGGGGCCAAACGGCTGGAGATGCTCTTACTCTGAATGTTGTCACTGAGCTATCTTTATTCTACTTCTTTACTTTCAGCTTGAAACCTTGATTGCCAATGATGGTAAATATGTAGAAATTCAGGTCAGCTATACTGCTATGTCACCATTTCCTTCAATGATTCATTTTTTGGTTTCTTTTTCTTTTTTATATGTTGTTACATTGCATTTTAAATTTAGTAATTGTGCTTTTCTTGACACAACGTGACCTTTATGTCGGGTTATTGTTCTATTCAGTCTGTTATTGCAGAAGTTCCTGATATTTTACACAGATGTGTTAGGCCGGATGAAGCTGCATTGTTAATTGCACAAAAAGGTTTGTCATCCTTTTCTCCTTCATAATTATGTACTCCCTCCATTCCTAAATATAAGTCTTTTTAGAGATTCCACTATAAACTACGTATGGAGCAAAACGAGTGAACCTACGCTCTAAAATATGTCTACATACATTCGTACGTAGCTTGTAGTGGAATCTCTAGAAGAACTTATATTTAGGAATGAAGGGAGTATTTATTCCTCTAGTTCTCAATTTCTTTTGTACCTGGTTATGTTTTTCCAGGTTTTCAGAAGTTTGTATGAAAATGCATCGAAGACGAAGAGTACTTATGTCACATGGCTGCTGGCAACTTTAGCTGCAATACGTGATGTTTGCATTCTTATCGTTAAAGAGATAATAAACTGGGTATGTTTCTTCGGTCTTCACAGTAGACATCCGTTTTTATTGCCCACTTATAATATTTGGCAGATGCTCTTTTAGCTCCTCTGTAGGATCTGATTCTGTTGATAAGAAGCACCTTTATCTCGTTTGTTCTTCTGTTTTATGGTATATCCTGTACGCATATTGTATTTAAAATTCAATGAAGTACTGATCTAGATGATCTTATATTACTCCCTCAGTCCCATAAGATGTTTTTGTAAGCTAGAACAGTTTGCAAAAACATCTAATATTGTGGGACAGAGGGAGTAGTTTACAGAGGGGGTACCTTTATTTATGTCATTGTGTTCCATTTTAATTTGCGTACATTTTCATGATCGATATGCTAATTGTGAAACAATTATGGACATTTTTGTTATTCTAAATTTCCAAATTATAGTTCTAGTCCTATTTGCTTATGGACTGGGCTGTTTATGTATGAAGAATTTTGTTTATGTTGTATATAGCTGAGATCAATGTCTACCAGGCTACTACTGCAGGACTCCTTTCATGCATTTAGTTAGATATTGAACATCATGTTTCATATTATTTTTAAAGAAGTTCAGTTCCGCATGAGTTACTGTCAGATGTCTGATATATTGCATGCTGAGGAAACTGTCAGTTGTGAGATGGATTGTGCATATAACTTTTACAAGCCAAAAGGGCCCAAAACAATATGCATATATCCAGACCATCAACTTCTCAAAAAAAAAGGACAACCTGGTGCATGTAGCTCCCGCTTGCGCAGGGTCCAGGGAAGGGTCCGACCACTTTGGGTCTATAGTACGCAGCCTTTCCCTACATTTCTGTAAGAGGCTGTTTCCAGGACTTGAACCCATGACCTCATGGTCACAAGGTAGCAGCTTTACCACTGTTTCCAGACCATCAACTTCTCAATTCACCACAAAATTATCAAGTACTCAAACACGAGCAGTTGAAGGCCTGGATTGTGGGAAGGCCAGCATAAGTACCATTGTTAAAAACAAAACTGGGTAATATATCAACTTTGCAGCATGGGAACAAAAAATGACAATATCTAGATTGTGGATGTGATAGGTACCCCTCTGTAAACAACATGCAGCCAAGCTACTTCCACAACTCAGAATCATATTATCCTCGTCAAAAGAGAACTCAAGAGTGCAACATACTAGTAAAAACTAGCTTCCAAATCTTCATGCACTCAGCCTTACCTTCGGAGTTCACCACAAGATTATGAAAAACTAATAAATAAGTGCCACATTCGTAGCAGCTTGAAGTAAACATGTTAATGTGAAATAACACCAGCATTAATACCAACAGCAAAAACAAAAACTACTCATGCCTCAACTCGAGAAGCCATACGGGCCTTGTCATGCCTCAACACGCAGAAGGGATCCTCCACTGACAAGTCAATGGCGTTCTGAAAGCTCCAACCAGGGGTGGCGGGGCAAATATAAATAAAACTACTGCTGCTTCCACCTGGAGCATCACCCTCACCACAGGAACCTGACATTGGGCCTCCCTGCATTACCACATCAGGGCTGCCACTACTTCCACCGAATGACACACTGCCCTCGCCAACATAACCTGAGATAGGGCCTCGCTCCACGATCACATCATTACTGCCACTACATTCACCTGATGGCGCATTGCCCACACCAAAAGAATCTGACATCAGAACTTCCTCCAATACACCATCACCGTCACTACAAACAATGCCCAATGTCTTGAGTACCTTCCCGTTCTTCAAGATATAACCAAGCAACATGTACTCACAGTCCAGGCCCTGGAATCCGTGGAAGACGAATGTCTTTAGATGAGATTTGAGGCAATCGCAAGAGTCCATGGACTCCCAAAACTCAGCACAACCGACGGTGTCAAGTGAACTGGATCGAATGGACTGGAATTGAGCACACAAAGAAAATGTCAGCATCCAGCATATGAATCCTCAAATTACATAACAATACAAGTAGAAGTGCTCGAACAGATATCTACAATATCTATTTGGAACATATAGCAATGAACAACTAGCACATGAGCTGATGTCCAAATTATCATCTTGAATCGCAATCGACAAACAAGTGTAGAGATGAACAGACTATATGATGCGGGTACTACCATAACGTGAAACGTCTGGAGGTGAGGAAAGCATCTGAGCAGAGTGTGCAGCATCTTAACCTCCATGTCGTGCGAAAACCGCACCTTGACAGCAAGTACCTTTAAACTTGGTAGCATGGCACTAGCTCTCACATTCATCCCAGCCTGCCATTGAGGCAAATTAAACAACAATAAAAATTTGTTTGTTTACACAATCACCTAATAAGTGTTAAGGGCAGATAACCCAAGTTAAAAGAGCCTGTTACCATGATGATGCTGCCACCAATCTCCAGTGCGTGAAGGCTAAGGTCCAAGAAGCCGAGCACCTCCAGCCTGGGCACATGGAGAATCTTGATGGGCCTCTGATCGTAACTGCATTCGAAGAGCAGGCGCTCCAGGCAGGGGACATCCTCGGCGATGATTTCATCGAAGTTGCATATCCATTCGACCACGATACGGAGGCTGCGGGACCTGACACAGAAGCGAAAAGGGGAGCCGCCCGCCGAGCCAAGTAGGAAGCAGTGACTGTCAGCCCTGCTGCAGATGGGGGGAGGGGGGCCGGACGCCATGGCAAACGAGAATATCTTTAATTTGGGGCAGTGCGCGAGCAAGGCATCGACTTCCCTGTCCTCCATGATGGAATGGAAAAGTCCGAGCTCGTGGAGGTTGGGAAAGGCGGGTCGGTGGGGCGTGGTGTCTGGGAAGCGCCAGCGTCAAACGCCGATGTAGAGGCGGGTGAGGGAGGCACAGCTGAGGATGTTGTCGGGGAGCGGCATGTCGAGCGGCCAGGGGCGGTTGAAGAGGATGAGGTCCTGGATGTTCTTGTCGGCAAGGCTGGCGACCAGGGGCTCGAGCGTGTACTCCTGCCGGTGGAAGGAGGTGCGGGTGATGCGCACCGCACGCACGGGGCCGGGGTGAGCGGCGACGCAGCGCGAAATGGCGCGCACGGCGTTGAAATTGCCGAGCCCGGCCCTGAGATGGGCGTCGTCGAGGAGGAGCGGAGTCGCCGCCCACACGCAGCGCCAGCGGGTAGACAGGACCATTGTCCGCGCGGCTTCCTTGGAGGGGAGGCGGGAGACGATGTTGGAGAGCAGGTCATCCACGAGGTCGCTGATGTGGTCCTGGCCGCCACCATCCTGCATGGCGTGCCGGTCGGTGGCGGCGGCGGCGTCCTCGGAGTCGGAGGAGGTGAGGGAGAAATGGTCGTCGTCGGAGTCGGCTGCGGGGACGAAGGGTGTGGGGAGAAGGGAGATGATTCGGGAGACAATCCAATCCATGCGGTCGTCTTCAACCGGAGGGACCTCCGGTGCTCGATTCTCAAGATAATCCACGAATTGGGGGTAGTTGGTTAATAATTCTTCCACTCCCTCTGCGGCGGCGTCCATGGCGGCGGAGGCTGCTAGGGTTTTGGCGGCGGAGGCGACGGAATGGGGATGCCTTGGACCTTAGAAAATTGCGTGGAGACCGTCTCCAAAACACCATCCGTGCGTACCCGACGCCTCAACCGCCACGTGTCCTTGCCAAAGCTCGCCAAACGGGCCAGGATAGCTGCGCCGGCCTGGTAGCACGCCGGCACGGCACGTGCTAAACAGGCCGAAAAAGTGCTGCAATAGCGACTCGAACTCGCAACCTCCTTCTAGTTTTTTTTTTTTGAGAAATTCAACCTCCTTCTAGTGGAACTAGCCAACCAAACCAGTGAGCCCATTTGATATATTCACGGCGCGAATCATTAAGCATCGAACTTATTTCGGAATTTTTCGAATAATACGCATTGAGCATTTTGTAATATCCGTTGAACATTTTCATAATATACGATGAACATTTTAAATTATACACAATAATATTTTTTTAATATGTGACGAACATTTTGGGGAAAATTTAATATACGTGTTGATAAAAAATTCAATACGCATTGAACATTTGTAAATATACGTTGAACAATTTTTGAATACACATTGAAAATTTGTGAATATACCACTGAACAAATTTAAAAAACATAGGGAACACTTTATATTCATTGAACAATTTCTAATATATGATGAACTTTTTTGTAATACACCATGAACATTTCCTAAATATACAATGAACATTTTGGTAACACACAATGAACTTTGTATAATATAGGTCAAAAGAAACAGTAAAAAAAGAATAGAAATACAAATAGAAACAGAAAAGAAAAAGGAACTAGAAAAGAAAAAAACAAATAATGAACGAAAAAACTAAAGGAGCAACGCGCAGCATGCCCTGCCGTGAACTGGGTCAGCCTACCCGCGGGCGCTGCGGGCGTTTCCTCGGCGATAAGGAATTGCCAACTCCTGGGTCGTGTTGGGCTAGAGGGGGCAACACGCGGGCCGGCACGGCTTGACTAATAATTGTGCCACGGCGGTATGTGTCGTGTGAGGCACGATTATGGCGGGCTGGGCCGCGCCGTGCCTGGCCGACCCGTTTGGCAAGCTCTGGTCCTTGCTAAGGATCCCACGGCGACTCTCCCTCCGTTCAAGGTGCTTTCCCACTCTGCTCGGCCACTCCGCACTTAGCCTCTCCGCCCACTCGGCTCAATCCTTTCACGATGCTCAACAGTATCTACTTGTGTTGAGTAAGAGCATCTATAGCCGCACGCTTCGTACCTGTCTCAAATGTCCGAACGGACCGGTTAATAAAAAAGCGATCTAGTCAGGATCCTCATAACGGCTGTAAACGCCTGAGCTGATGTAACACCCCGGATGTAACTTTCCATCTTTGTAACTCCAACTCTTGCCATTTTCGGCTATGTGCTATGATATTCCCTCCGTGGTTGGGTTTTTGTTTTTCGTTTTGCATTTTTTTCATGTCATGCATCTCATATCATGTCATCATGTGCATCTCATTTGCATACGTGTTCGACTCATGCATCCGAGCATTTTCTCCGTTGTCCGTTTTGCATTCCGACGCTCCCACATGCACCGGCGCACCCCTCTTGTCTCTTTGTCGTGAGAGGGTGTTAAACATTCTCGGAATGGACCGAGGCTTGTCAAGTGGCCTTGGTACACCACCGGTAGACCACCTGTCAAGTTTCGTGCCATTTGGAGGTCGTTTGATACTCCAACGGTTAACCGGGTAACCGCATAGGCCTCTTTTGGGTTGCAGCCCAACACCCCTCCAAAACAGCCCAATAATCCATCTAAGTCACTTCCATGCTCTCCGCCGTCGGATCACGATCGTGTGGGCGAAAACCGCACCTCATTTGGAGCTTTTTAACTCCTTCTACCAATAAAAACACCTCCTCCCCCGAAATTCCGGGTCAAATCCACCCCTAACCCTAGCCCTGCTCCTCTCCGCGTCGCCGGACACGTCCGGTCCGGCCGGACAACGTCCGTCGCCGCCGCCCTGGCCAACCGTAGCGTGCCACGTGGGCGAGCCCGCGCCCACATCGCCGCCGGCCCGCGGAGCCCACCTCGGGCCCCCGAGGCCCATCGCCGTCGCCCCGCCGCCTGGCGCCCCGCGCGCTGCCTCCCGTGACCCCGCCGCCCGGTTCGCCTCCTCCGCCGCTCGAGCCCGTCGCCGGCCGCCTCCGCTCCGCCGCCCGGCCGCGCCGTCCACGCCGCCCGCGCCCCGGCCGCGCCTTCGCCGCCGCCGGCGCCAGATCCAGCCCCGAGCTCCTCCTCCGGCCGCCCTCGTCGCCTCCTCCCCAGCTCCGGCGAGATTTCGGCCGCCTCGACGTCCGTGCGATCCGATCTGGAACCCTGGTTGACTTTCTTCTCCCCCAAAAAACCCCTAAGTCCTTTTCTGGCATTAATTTTGTTGCATGTTCATCGCACCACAACTTTGCACCCGTGGCTCCGTTTTGGACGTGTAGCATACCGAATTGTTTGTCTCAATGAGTACATCATTTCATCTCATTGCATCATTTTCATTTGAGATCATCTTGATTCCTGAAATGCTGTTGGAAGAGGGCTGTGTGATGTTAGTTTCAGATTCTTATCAGAACATGCACTTTTGTCATTTTTACCATGATTGATGTGTGCATGTTATGAACTTGAGCCCTACTGGTGTTTTGTCCTATGCCATGCCATCTTTATAGGGGTGTATGCCATGTATTTTTGTGATCTCTGTGGTGACTAGCACAAGCATGCAAACTAGGCTTCGTGATGTTGCTGATTTCAGTCCCTGTTCTGCTGTTATTTTTATGCCATGTAAACTTGATGCTACAGAGAGATCCATGCTTATTTTGAGATACTTCAGTAAGGGCGTTTTGAACATATGGTTATGATCTATCCATTCATGCCCCCGTTTGAAATTATGGAGTAGTCTAGATGGTCATTTTCGTGCTCTACTTTTGCTACAAAATGTTTCCTGGCAGATTGTTTACATGTTATTCAATTTTGCCAAGGTTGTTGTAGTTGATCCGTGTATGCTATGATGTTGTTCTTGCCATGTCTAGCTTCTATGCCATGTCTTCTTGATGGATGTATGCTTAGTTTATCATGAAATGCTCTGTAGTGAGTGCATCGAGCTCACGAAGGTGCCTTCATAATTCTGTCAATGCCATGCCCTGTTTGCTGAATCTGTTAACGAAACTTGCTATGTTTACATGCATGCCATCATTTCTTCTGATCCTTTTTGGCTCATGGTCAGTAAGGGACTTTTGTTCTATGCTTTGAGTAGAATCATGTCATGCCTTGTTTTGATATTATAAGTTCCTGTAGCATGTTGGTTGCTTGCTCTGAACATTGCTACCTGATGCTGTTTATGCCATGTCAAACCTGATATCTTTTGCACTTTCCCATGCTTGTTTGAACCTGTTATGGTGTGATTTAGCCGTAGCTCAGTGTTCCTCTTTTGTCAAGCATCTCCTGTAGATCAGTGCCATATTCTTTGTTTTTATGTTGGGGGTGCTGTAGCATAGTTTCTTGATGTATTCTAAGTGCTATCATGCTGTTAACCGCAGATTTGTGTCATTCTTGTTTTGCTTGCCATTTGCAAACCGTGCATCCCTTTCCGGTGATCTTTATATCGATTTCAACCGAAATCATCTCATCTTTCCAGCGGCATACTTGGTTTGCCAAGTTGATGCCTTGTTCATCATTTTCCCTTCCAGAGCCCGCATTTGCATTGCATATCACATATCGCATATCATGTCATGTATTACATCATGTTGCTTGTGCATTGCTCCATGTTTGATTGTGGTTCCATTGTTTGTGTTCTTGCTTTGGGTAGAGCCGGGAGACGAGTACACGCACGAGGAACCTGTTGAGTACGCTAACGAGGATCAAGCCTTCGACAACTCTGAGAACTTTGCAGGCAAGATGACCATACCCTTGAAATCACTTCTATCTTTGCTTGCTAGATGCTCGCTCTTTTGCTATGCCTATGCTATGTTACCTACCACTTGCTATACTATGCCACCCATATTGCCATGTCAAACCTCTAACCATCCTTTCCTAGCAAACCGTTGATTGGCTATGTTACCGCTTTGCTCAGCCCCTCTTATAGCGTTGCTAGTTGCAGGTGAAGATGAAGTTTGTTCCTTGTTGGAACATGGATACTTTGGGTTATCACAATATCTCATGTTTAATTAATGCACCTTATATACTTGGTAAATGGTGGAAGGCTCGGCCTTATGCCTGGTGTTTAGTTCCACTCTTGCCGCCCTAGTTTCCGTCATACCGGTGTTATGTTCCTTGATTTTGCGTTCCTTACGCGGTTGGGTGATTTATGGGACCCCCTTGACAGTTCGCTTTGAATAAAACTCCTCCAGCAAGGCCCAACCTTGGTTTTACCATTTGCCACCTAAGCCTTTTTCCCTTGGGTTTTTGCGAGCCCAAGGGTCATCTTTATTTAACCCCCCGGGCCAATGCTCCTCTGAGTGTTGGTCCAAACTAGAGCCACTTGCGGTGCCGCCCTGAGGCAACTTGGGGTATCCTCGGTTGCCGTACATAGTGCTCATCCGGATGTGCCCTGAGAACGAGATATGTGCAGCTCCTATCGGGATTTGTCGGCACAATCGGGCGGCTTTGCTGGTCTTGTTTTACCATTGTCGAAATGTCTGGCGAACCGGGATTCCGAGACTGATCGGGTGTAAGTGCATCTAGTGCCACCCCTAGTTGGTTTTGGAGTATTGACGACAAAGTTGGTTGAGGGACTAATGCGTTTGTGAGAATTGCAGGATAACGCAGGTAGTGTCCCTCATTGATTCGGTTTACCTACCGGAGATGACCCCTAAAAATGTATGAAGACATTGAAGACAATGGTGGTATGAGAAGATATTCATATTGAAGACTATGACATGAGAAGACATTGCGTGAAGACTTTGGAGCGCGAAGACTGTGTGTTTTCGCTGTTTCCTTTTCTTCTTTGTTGAGTCATAGGAACCACCGTACTGTTAAGTGGGGTCCAAGTGAACTAAGTCAGAGTGACTGAAGTGATGCTCAACCAAATCCTATGTCTTTGAGCGAAGACAATGAAAGGAAATCTTATCCAGAGCTGGATGAGTCAGCTTTGCTCGTAGCCCAAGTAAAGTTGCCGCGTGTGTTTGAAATCTGACCGTTGGAACACGTGTCAGTTCCTTAGTGACCCAGGGTCATTTTGGACAAATCAGGTCGGGTTGCCTAGTGGCTATAAATAGCCCACCCCCTACACCATAAATTGGTGGCTGCTTAGAGTTTGTGCACGGCTTTTGTCGTTTGAGAGCAACCCACCTCGAAGCATTTGAGAGAGAGAAATCCTTGCAAGGACAAAGCCCAAACACCCAGAGCCAAAGAGTGTTAGGCATCACTGAAGTCTTTCTGTCTATGTGACCTGAAGACTTATTACACTTGAGGACTGTGAATCCTCCAGCCGGTTAGGCGTCGCGTTCTGAGCATCCAAGAGTCATTGTGGATTGCCGGTGAACGAAGTCTGTGAAGGTTTGGAAGTCTCCCTTGAAGACTTACCAGAGTGATTGGGCGAGGACTGGGTGTCCTTTGCTCAAGGGGAATAAGGTGAAGACACGGTCTTCTGAGTTAAATCTCAGCCTCCCTAACCAGACGTACAGTTGTCACAGCAACTGGAACTGGTCCAACAAATCATGTGTCTTCAACAAGCAACCGGTTCTATCTCTTCCAACCTTACTTAAGTTTGTCTTCATGAAGTCATTGCCTATCTGTTCATCTGTTTGACTTCATTGCTTGACTACTATTGTTGATTGGCTTCATACTATCTTCCATCTTGATCCTTACTACCTTACTGCTATTAGTCCTGTACTTTCACATCATTACATACTTGACTATGGCTTGTTTAGGGTAGTTTATCTTCCGCTGCATATCAATTAGGTTGTTTCTGGTGTTTGTCTTCGAAACTTCCAAGTTTTGAAGACTTTCATAAAAATCGCCTATTCACCCCCCCTCTAGTCGATACTAGCACTTTCAATTGGTATCAGAGCAAGGTCCCTTGTTCTCTGTGATTCGGTTTAACCACCTGGAGTTTAAGCTATGTCGACTGCAGGATTGAGGAACATATCTTGTCCCACCTTTGATGGTTATGAGTATCCCCGATGGAAGGCCATGATGAAGAAGCTACTCATGTCCAAGGATAGTGAACTGTGGACCGTCACTGAGATTGGACTCACTGATCTATGCAAGATGGCAGAGGCTGATGACATTCGCAAGTATACACTACTGAACCTCACAGCGAAGGATGGCATCTGCTGTCATTTGTCCAGAAACCAGTTCAGGAATGTTATGCACCTCAATCACGCGAAGCTAATCTGGGACCGGCTATCTGATCTATACGAAGGTCATCGCACTCGTCATGATCAGCCGTTTGAGGACTACAAGGAATCTCTCAAGAAAATGACCTTTACACCTGAACCATCATCATCCTCATCATGCCACATGGCAAGGGGTGATAAGGTAACTGAAAGTTATCTCTCTGAATCTAGTGATGATGAATCAGGTGATGAATTTGGGCCCAGTTATGATAAGCTTGCTTCCCTTGCCACTAAACAACAAATAATCTTGGAAAAGGTTCAAGACATGCTTAGTAAGAGCGATGATATGTTGGGTGCTGAAATGGATCAGTCAAAAGCTTTGGTTGATAGTCTTCAGAGACTCCATGCTAAGTTTGACGCCCTTCAAAATCAACATAATGCTCTCTTATCTGATCATGAGAAGCTTTCTTCTGAATGTCTTCAAAGAAAGCTAGACCTTGAAAAGATAAGAGTGGATTATGAAGATCTTCAGAAGGAGCGAGATTCACTTCGCGCTCAACAGATCAATTCCGCTCAGGAAGGATTTGAACCACCATGTCTAAAATGCATTGAGCATGATAACGCTACATCTGTTGCTGAATGTTCCACTGCTGCTACTGTTTCATTGTCTTCACCTACTGATGTGGTCACTAACCCCTCTGCGGAGGATACCACTGCTGTTGCTGATGAAAATGCTATGTTGAAGACATTGCTTGAAACAGGGATGTACAAAAGTTTGAAGGGACATCAGACTATCTACGATGTCCTCAAAAAGCAGATTCTAAATCGAAACCCTAGGAAAGAGGGTGTTGGGTTCGAAAGGAAAATGAATGTTGATGGCTCGTACTGGAAGCCTGAGCAGTACCCCAAAACCACATGGGTTGCTGCAAAGGGACCGTCAGTAGATCCATCTACCTTATCTGGCTCTACCTGTGCTAATCCTATTATCATTGATGAATCCTTTGATGCAAACTATAAGCTGTTCAAAAATCAGAATGGTGAAGTGTTTGCCAGGTACATTGGCACTAACTGCAGGAATGGACCACCTATGAAGAAGATCTGGGTACCTAAGCGGTACATTGAGAATCTTCCTGTGAATGTCATCATGACACCACCTAGGAAGAAGACAAACCCCAGACCTATAGCTTCATATGGCCCAAAGGCTTCATACAGATACAGGACTCACATAAGTCACCCTAACGCCAATGTTTTGCAGGGAAATCATGCTCAGACTTATGAATATGAGCGTGTATCTTCAAACCGCTATGTTCATAGGACTAAGAACTTTTCTGCTTATTCATATGAGTATCATTCATCTCCTGCAAGGCTATTTGCTAGGGCTTCAAAGCCAAAATTCTCAGATGCTGCACTTAGACTCATCACTTCTAAGCCCCCACTGAAAATGTGGGTGGCAAAGAAGAACTAACTCTCTTTTGCAGAAAATGGTCTCCAGCCAGCAATCAATGGCGTCCGATACTATTGCTGGGGACCTAAAACTCACTGAGGACGCACATTAAAATATCATTCTATATGCTTCACATCTGAATTTCTTATCAGTCAATGTCCTAACTTTGATATAAGCTGTGACTGTCCCTATATGTATCAAATGCATATGCTTCACAACACTTGTGTGAAGCCTATCCTTCTAACTGCACTGTAGGGTACATCACCAAAAGCTTCAGAATGGATTATGGACAGTGGATGCACAAATCATATGACTGGTGATCGAAGTCTTCTCATGGACTCAACCTTACGTCCATCCGACAAAAGTCACATCACATTTGCTGACACTGGTAAAAGCAAAGTATTGGGTCTAGGTAGAGTTGCAATCTCAAAGGATCAACACATGGATAAAGTGATGCTTGTTGAATCCCTTGGTTTCAACTTAATGTCTGTCTCAATGCTTTGTGACTTAAACATGATTGTGATATTTGGCAAATATCGTTGCCTTGTACTAATGGAATCTGACAAATCTCTAGTCTTTGAAGGGTATCGAAAAGATGATCTGTACATGGTAGATTTCTCAGCAGGTCCACAGCTTGCCGTTTGTCTTCTCACAAAAGCTTCAGAATGCTGGCTTTGGCATCGAAGGCTGGGACATGCTGGCATGAGAAACTTACACTCACTCGTCAAGAAGAAGCATGTCATTGGTATCGAAGATGTCAAGTTCAAGAAGGATCATCTGTGTGGTGCTTGTGAAGCTGGAAAGATGACAAGGGCAAAGCACCCATCAAAGACAATCATGACAACATCTCAACCCTTCGAGCTGTTACACATGGACTTATTTGGACCTACTCACTACTCCACCCTCACAACAACTGCCTGTCTCTATGGCTTCGTCATTGTTGATGACTACTCAAGATATACATGGGTCCATATAATTCTTTACAAGACTGAAGTACAAGATGTCTTCAGACGCTTTGCAAATCGAGCAATGAACAATTATGGAGTGAAGATCAAGCACATCAGAAGTGACAATGGCACTGAATTCAAGAACACTGGACTTGATCTGTATCTGGATAAAATGGGAATCACTCATGAGTTCTCTGCTCCATACACACCTCAGCAAAATGGCATTGTGGAGCGCAAAAACAGAACCCTCATTGAGATGGCTCGAACTATGCTAGATGAGTACAAGACACCAAGAAAGTTCTGGCCTGAAGCTATTGATACAGCATGTCACATCATCAACCATGTATACATCCATAAGCTTCTGAACAAAACATCATATGAGCTGCTTACTGGCAAGAAGCCAAACGTCAGTTACTTCAGAGTATTTGGAGCAAGATGCTGGATAAGGGATCCCCATCACAAGTCAAAATTTGCACCTAAGGCTCACGAAGGCTTCATGCTTGGCTATGGAAAGGATTCACACTCCTACAGAGTCTTCAACCTTTATCTATACAAAATCGTTGAAACTGTGGATGTGAAATTTGATGAAACCAATGGTTCATAGAGAGAGATCCTGCCAAGTACACTGGATGAAGCTCCTTCAAATGAGGCAATCAAGCTGATGGGAACTGGTGAAATCATGCCCTCTGAAGCACAGCCTGAAGAGGAACTTATCATCTCTGCACCAAATCAACCTGAAGACAATGCTCAGTCCGAAGACAATCCTCCCAATGATGACAATGATCAGCCAGAGCAAAATCTTCGTCCTGTTCACCCTCGTGTTGTAAATGAAGTTGAAATAGAGAAGATAATTGAGAGCATCAATGCACCTGGTCCACTCACTCGATCAAGAGCAACACAGCTAGCAAACTTTTGTGGGCACTTTTCATTTGTGTCAATATCAGAACCCAAGAAAGTTGCTGAAGCTTTTTATGGAACCTGAATGGATTCAAGCCATGCAAGAGGAACTTCAACAGTTCAAGCTCAATAATGTCTGGGAACTTGTCAAGCGACCGGATCCTCGCAAACATAACATTATTGGAACAAAATGGATATATTGCAACAAGCAAGATGAGCATGGTCAAGTCGTCAGAAACAAAGCACGTCTTGTGGCTCAAGGATACACTCAAGTTGAAGGAATTGACTTCGATGAAACATTTGCTCCTGTTGCTAGGCTTGAAGCTATTCGTATACTGCTAGCCTACGCAAATCATCACAATATCTTGCTATATCAAATGGATGTGAAGAGTGCATTTCTCAACGGCAAGATTGAAGAAGAAGTATATGTCGCACAACCACCTGGCTTTGAAGATCCAAAACATCCTGATATGGTGTACAAGCTAAACAAGGCACTGTATGGCCTCAAACAAGCTCCTCGTGCCTGGTATGATACAATCAAAGACTTCCTGAAGAGCAAAGGCTTCAAACCTGGATCCCTCGATCCCACTCTCTTCATGAAGACATATGATGGTGAACTGTTTGTGTGCCAAATATATGTGGATGACATAATCTTCGGATGCACCAACCAGAAGTACAGTGATGAGTTTGGGTATATGATGCAAGAGCAATATCAAATGTCCATGATGGGTGAGCTGAAGTTCTTCCTTGGTCTTCAAATTCGTCAGCAGAGGAATGGAATCTTCATATCTCAAGAGAAATACCTCAAAGATTGTCTGAAGAAGTTTGGAATGGAAGACTGCAAAGGCTACATGACGCCAATGCCAGCCAAGCACCATCTTGGTCCCGACGACAATGGTAAAGAGTTCGATCAAAAGGTATACCGCTCCATGATTGGTTCTTTGCTTTATTTATGTGCATCTAGGCCAGATATTATTCTTAGTGTTTGCATGTGTGCTTGGTACCAAGCGGCACCAAAGGAATCGCATCACTTAGCTGTGAAGCGAATTCTTCGATATTTGGCTTACACCCCAACACTCGGATTATGGTATCCCAAGGGCTCAAGATTCGATTTGGTTGGATTCTCGGATGCTGATTATGCTGGTGACAAGGTGGATCACAAGTCTACATCTGGCACATGCCATTTTCTTGGTCGATCACTTGTCTGTTGGTCTTCGAAGAAGCAGAACTGTGTATCACTCTCAACTGCTGAATCTGAATACATTGCTGCTGGATCCTGTTGTGCTCAGCTTCTATGGATGAAGCAAACTCTCAAGGACTATGGCATCAACCTGAAACAAGTACCTCCCTTCTGCGACAACGAGAGTGCCATCAAGATAGCCAACAATCCAGTCCAACACTCGAAGACAAAGCACATTGAAATTCGTCATCACTTTCTCAGAGATCATGTTATGAAGAAAGATATCGATATCATTCACGTCAACACTGAAGAGCAACTGGCAGATATCTTCACAAAGCCTTTGGATGAGAAAAGGTTTTGCAAGTTACGGTGTGAGCTAAATATCTTAGAATCCTCTAATGTCCTGTGATCAGGCACACATCCTAACACTTATGCATGTTGATGACTTAGATGTGCAACACACAAAGTAAGGTATATCTTCAGTCAATGAAGACTTACACTTTGAGTGTGAACATATTAACATGGAATTTGACTTTGGAGCGCCACGATAATTGTGCGCCATGTCTGGGTCTAATACTTCCTATACGGTGGGTAACGCCACCACCAACTTTTCTTGTTTGAAGTGTTTCATTCAAGGCGTCATATTGCAATGACTTCGCATTTGGTTTGTCTTCAGTTTCAATTTGTCTTCATGACTTTCTGCACTATGATGATTTGATTGCTTTTTGATATATATATATATATATATATATACTAGTGTTCTGTCCTCTACAGCATTCACTTATAGCTATGCCTTCAAGATTGTATCTTTTGAACTAAGTGAATGTGATTGGACCCTAACCTCTCTATGCTTTTCATCTCAAAATCTATCTATCCAAATCATATGCATTCGGTTGAAACTATCGAATGTCTTCTCTGCGTCCTAGTCAGCAGAAGGCAAAGAGACAAACATTAAATCTGTTCTTAATGGCTTATCTTTACTGTTGAAATCCGGAGAAGCCGGAACAACTCTCCGACATGCCTGGCGGGCGTGGGAACGTGGGACAACCCTGAGGGTGTTGCATGCTTGCCACGTGCCCCTCAGATGTGAACCGCCAGGGGCACCAGCATAATTGCGCTGTGTCTCTCACCTACTTATAAATACCTGTCCCCGTGCGGTAAAGAAATCCTTCTTCCACCTCTCCACCTCCGTCAAAACCCTAGCGCCACCGCTAGCTCGCGAAGACGCTGGCGACGAAGCGCTTAGCTGCCGCGACTTCTCCGACGCCGTCCTCACGCCAGCCACGGACATCGTCCTCTCCGCCGTCACCGTAGGTGTCCTCCGTCGCCAAGTTAGGGCACGGTGGGCTGAACTGCTCAGTCTCCTATTCTTCTCCATCTAGCAGTTCTTCGTGCGGTAATTATAACTCTATTTTTACCACCTTTTTGATCTTGAAGATTCATCCTGTTTACCGAAAGTAGTTTTTGTCTACTCAAAGCTAGATCTATTCCGTCTGCATCTCATACTGCTTAGTCGATTCACTTAGATTTCTTCTAGTTTGATTCCTCACTTGTACTTATTCACGGATTGGTACAAATCTGGAACCAACTCACCTATATAAGTGAATGTCTTCGCAACATGAGGTTAATGTCTTCAAACTGATTTATCTTCAAAATCTTCTGAGAATGCATATGACCTCTTCCCCTTCCCTCGCATCTCTAATGCTGTCACATGTACATGTCCGTGGAAGAATCCCTTGGTTCTCATAGTCTGCATTCGTTTGCAGAATACTTACAACATCATATAAATTCTCCTGAAGCCAGTTCCTGCTTGACCAGCAAGCGCAAATCTTTGAAGCCTTTGAACGTACTGAAGCCTTTCAGCTTGAAGTTCATGGCAACAGAAAAATCAGCAAGGAAGGGTGGCAGACAACGCAGAGAAGGTACATCTAAGGATCTGCCTGATGATTTAGCAGAACTGTACAAGATAGATCCGGAGGAGAACTATCATCAGAGGAAGACGCGAATCCAATGGATTCGTCGCTATTGGGCTGAGGAGTGGTTCAAGTACAAGTTTGTCACAAAGGAATATGCAGAGAAGAATGCCATCAAGAGACCTTGGGGTGATATCCTCTATCGAGGTCTTCAACCCAAGAGCCGAGCTGAAGCCATTGAACAAGGCTTCTACCCTTGCATGGTCCGTGGGCCACAGCCAACGAACGCAGATCCCACCTCACTCCTATGGTGTCGTGACGATTCACTCTTCAAGCGCAACTATCAGTTTGCTGTGGCTTCGGCCAAGAAGAACAAGAAGGCCTTGGGTTTGGACTTCAACCCAGGTTCCTCTGCTCCCCGTGCTGACGACTCTCGTGAAGCCAATCCCAATGTCATTGGCCCCTACGCCAACCTTGACGGCCTCATCACTTATATCATGGTCCAAGGCGCCAGAGTAGATCATTCTGACAATGGTGATGAAGCCCCTGCTCCTCCTCCTCCAAAGCCACAGAAGCAAAAGAAGTCTAAGGCTTCAACCTCAGCTGCACCACCGAAGACTTTGCGTGCGAAGCCACTGGCCACTGCACCTCTTGAAGCCAGTGTGCAATCTGAAGATCTGTCCTGTGTCTCCAAGAGAACGGACAAGAAAAAGCAGCTTGTTAGACCATCTGATCAACGAGCTTTGACTCCTGCTGCCATTCTGCGTGAAGAACCCATTGATCTCTCAAGTGATGAAGATCTTGCTGATGATGCCCTTGAGCAGCTGATCAAGAGCAAAGAAGAAGCAGAAATCTTCAGCAACCTACCTCTATTTGATGTGGCCATCATTCACAATTTCATTGATGAATGGTTCGACACCCCCAACGTCATCTTTGAAGATTTACAGCTCCCCATTGGCCTTAGTGTCTCCTTCAATGGCGCCATTGCTTCTGAGCTAGCTCTCGCTCAGCGCATCGTTGAGCTCAAAAACAAGATTGATTTTGAGAAGGCTCAATTCAAGAAGCATGTGGCCAATCTGAGTGTTCAAGACGTCCGCAACTTCAAGGTCATGCTCCATGAGCTCAAATAAGCTTTTCTGCAGAAACGCCAAGAAGCTCAGGGCTCTCGAGAACGCATGAAGCTTTTGGCTGATAAGTGTGTGCTTGCCTACAATGAGGCTGAGAAGCGCAAGTCCCTTGGCCGTCCAGGCATTGACCCCAGGATGGCTGCAAAGAGGAAGAAGAAGCACCCTGCCGAACAACCTGAGCCTTCAAGCCAAGAAGCCCCTCGCATTATCTTCCCGAGCAGCATGACTGGCTCGAAGCCAAAGGTCACCACAACCGCTTCAGAACAGAAGAAGACAAAGGCTGCTGAGGCTGATGCGAGAAAGAGAAAGAACACTGAAGCTTCTGATGCCGCTCCCTCCAAGAAGAAGCGCAAGACCAAGAAGACTAGGGCTGCTTCCACAGAGCCCTTAGTCGTTGAACCCATTTCCATGGTTCGCCCTGTGTCTGTTCATCAAGAAAGAAGAATGGTTGTCCATGAGCCTGCTACCATAGAGGCTCATGAGTCTGAAGATATTCCAGCAGCTGAACCCAACACTGCTGAAGACATTGGTCAAGATGAAAATGTACATGATGATGAAGTTCTTCCTCAGATCGAACATCAAGTGGTATCATCGCTTGTTCGTACGAACAGTGAAATCATCAGCATTGGTCGTCCTTTGACGCCAATTGCTCAGGATGCTTCGTGGGCTGATCACCCACAACAACACCAAGACTCCCCCAGTACTCCCCAACAACAACAACAAGCTACACCCCCAGTGCAAGAAGAGGCTAAAGACTTTCAGGCTCAGCCAAGTCCATCTCCTAACTTGAAGCCAGCGCTTCGCAGGCTTCGAAGAGGACAAAGGCCCGAAGTCCCTCTGTCGAGCGTTCCTGAAGGAGAAGTGCAACGTTCACCTCTTGCACGGCAAGTATTCTCTGAACCAGCTCCAACAGTGAACATCTCCATGTCTGAAGCACATGCTGCTGAAGACATTCCGGCTGCATCAGCCGAAGAAAAAGAAGAAGAAGTACGTGTACCAACTCCCCCTGCTATTGAAGAAGAAGAAGTTCGTGTACCAACACCCCCAGCGGTTGAAGAAGAGGCAGTTCATGATTTGAACGTGCCTGTGCCCGACCCTCCTGTTCGTCAAGAGGAGGTTGAAAATGTTGAGGCTGCCACAACCAACGCCAATGAAGCCAGTGACGTAGTCATGGCTGACGCCAATGTGGAGCCTGCACCAACCAGCGTGCCTGAAACCAATGAGGCCACTGTACCCGAAGCAAATGTGGCCACTGAGGATGTTGACCCTGAAGTCAATGAGAATGCTGCACCTGAAGCTCATGAAAATGTCGCACCTGACGCAAATGAGACTGCTGCACCTGACGCCAATGAGGATGCTGCACCCGAAGCCAACACGATAACTGCTCCTGAAGCACCTGTTGTGCAACCTGACTCCTCTGATGTTGCCCCTGCTCCTGTTCCGCCACCAAGGCCTCACACTATTGAGCAAGCATACGATCATGGTCAGCTTGTCACTGTCCGATGGCCCGTTCTGGTGCCTCCGCCTTCTGCCTCAGGACCCCAATTTGACTATCATGTTGAGCATCAGCCTCAGGTCCAGAAGCCAAAGCCCAGGTTGCCAAGGTTTCCAGGTACTGCCAACTCCCCCGGGTCTTTCAATGCTAATGGCTTCAAGAGCCACAATACCTTCTTTGACAGCGCCAAGAACCCCTACTCCAAGCCAAGGATTTCATCCGATCGGTTCTGGAGCTATCAGCAAAGAAGCTATTACTCATGCGTGCTATATGATCAAGGGCGCATTTTCCCCATATGCGTCTTGACACTGAAGCTATTGCTGGATTGCCGTGCTTGGAAGAAGCACTTGACTGCTTTCGTGATGCTGGTCTGCTCCATTTTGTGACAGACAAGGAACATTGGAATGAAGAGCTATTGCTTCAATTCTATGCCACTCTGCACATTCGCGGCTACAACAGAGACATCAAGACTTGGGTTCTCGAGTGGATGACTGGAAATGTTCATCATGAAGCCAAAGCTATGGATATCATCGAGCTTACTGGGCTAGCCACTCCTGGAGAACTATATGAGCCTAACTGTCAGCTCCACCGCAATGCTGTGGAGAGCATCTTTCACAAGCCCGAACCCAATATGAGCCAGATGCTAAGCATGATGAAGCCATTGCCATCTGACGCTGAGTATCCCACCCATTTATTTGTTGAAGACCATAAGTATCTGCCTCGCACCATATATCACATTATCAGGCAAACTCTATGGCCAGTCAAGGGACACTCATCATCGGCCAAGCTTGAAGGACCATGAAGACTTTGGTCTTCTATATTCTTAATGGCATCAGCTTCAACACTCAGGAATTCTTCATAAGGCAACTTGCTGCTTCCGGCTCTGACCTATTTGGTCTGAAGCTTTATGCTCCATGGGTCATGCGCCTCATCAAGCGAGACTCATCTGTCAACTATCAGCCCTCTGCTCGCAATCACATAATATTTCTGCCCGAGGTTGATATGTCAGTTGATGCTGTATACTCTGACCCTGCCAAGACACCACTTTGTCTTCAGAACATCAAGCACCAAAGCTTCATTCAGCCTATTGAAGGTGTTCAAGCAGCAACAAGATTCTATCCACTTGCTGGTAACACCCGTCTGCCTCATAGAGCGCCAACTGAAGCCACTGAAAGCACCATTGCGCAAAGGCCTCGGAAGCGTTCTCGTGTGCTTAATGACCGAGAGCTTCTTGTGGCTCTTCATCAGAAGCAGGATAAGCATCATTTCTGGCTCAAGCGCCAAATGCAAAGCCTCTTGGTGGATGTCAATCGCATTCGCAACCTTGCCACCAAGAATGCTTTTGTTGCTCATGAAACTTGCCGAAGATCATGGAAGAGTTTGACCCTGCTCAGTGCTGAAGCTGAACTTCAAGATGATGGCTTCAATGAAAGATTCCAGTTCGACTCCACTCCTCCAAGGACTGCTACCCTCCATCGAACTCCATCTCTTGAAGACTCTGAATATTCCTCTTACGCGGCAACAGTTAATGCCAGAGTGATCGATGATGAAGATGACGCTACTTCACCACCTCCAACTACAACTGTGCGCATCGACTCCGCACCAAGTTCGTCTGCACCGCCAACCAACGACAACGACCCAGCTGCTTCTCCTACTGACAAAAGGGGGAGAAGCGTATGAGTTGATAGTCTTCAAGCGGGTTCATATGGGCGGTTGCATTATATTTTGCTGCATGCTTACAACTCTTGCCTTTTGAAACATTTGGTTCTTTGAGTTGTAACACCATAAACTTGATGGTCGTCTGCTACTTCTGCTACTTATTTGCTTTGCGATGATAAATTCCGCATGTGCGATGATAACTTCCGCACTTAGATCATTCTGCAGACGTCCATTTTTCATTATGCATGTCATATTACTTGCCTTATCATTTCATGCATGATGAATTAGCTTCATAAGTTGAAGTGGATCTCCACAAGTACAACCTGCCATGTGCATTTGCAATCCAAAAGCAAATTACTTATACGCACATCTTCAGGGGGAGCCCTTGCAACTTATGAAGACAATTCCCTATCCTTACAATTTCACATACTTTATCCCCGTTGAAAACTTCAACTAGTTTGTCATCAATCACCAAAAAGGGGGAGCTTGTAAGTGCATCTAGTGCCACCCCTAGTTGGTTTTGGAGTATTGATGACAAAGTTGGTTGAGGGACTAATGCATTTGTGAGAATTGCAGGATAACGCAGGTAGTGTCCCTCATTGATTTGGTTTACCTACCGGAGATGACCCCTAAAAATGTATGAAGACATTGAAGACAATGGTAGTATGAGAAGATATTCATATTGAAGACTATGACATGAGAAGACATTGCGTGAAGACTTTGGAGCGCGAAGACTGTGTGTTTTCGCTGTTTCCTTTTCTTCTTTGTTGAGTCATAGGAACCACCGTACTGTTAAGTGGGGTCCAGTGAACTAAGTCAGAGTGACTGAAGTGATGCTCAACCAAATCCTATGTCTTCGAGCGAAGACAATGAGAGGAAATCTTATCCAGAGCTGGATGAGTCAGCTTTGCTTGTAGGCCAAGTAAAGTTACCGCGTGTGTTTGAAATCTGACCGTTGGAACACGTGTCAGTTCCTTAGTGACCCAGGGTCATTTTGGACAAATCAGGTCGGGTTGCCTAGTGGCTATAAATAGCCCACCCCCTACACCATAAATTGGTGGCTGCTCAGAGTTTGTGCACGGCTTTTGTCGTTTGAGAGCAACCCACCTCGAAGCATTTGAGAGAGAGAAATCCTTGCGAGGACAAAGCCCAAACACCCAGAGCCAAAGAGTGTTAGGCATCACTGAAGTCTTTCTGTCTGTGTGACCTGAAGACTTATTACACTTGAGGACTGTGAATCCTCCAGCCGGTTAGGCGTCGCGTTCTGAGCATCCAAGAGTCATTGTGGATTGCCGGTGAACGAAGTCTGTGAAGGTTTGGAAGTCTCCCTTGAAGACTTACCAGAGTGATTGGGCGAGGACTGGGTGTCCTTAGCTCAAGGAGAATAAGGTGAAGACACGGTCTTCTGAGTTAAATCTCAGCCTCCCTAACCAGACGTACAGTTGTCACAGCAACTGGAACTGGTCCAACAAATCCTGTGTCTTCAACAAGCAACTGGTTCTATCTCTTCCAACCTTACTTAAGTTTGTCTTCATGAAGTCATTGCCTATCTGTTCATCTGTTTGACTTCATTGCTTGACTACTATTGTTGATTGGCTTCATACTATCTTCCATCTTGATCCTTACTACCTTACTACTATTAGTCATGTACTTTCACATCATTACATACTTGACTATGGCTTGTTTAGGGTAGTTTATCTTCCGCTGCATATCAATTAGGTTGTTTCTGGTGTTTGTCTTCGAAACTTCCAAGTTTTGAAGACTTTCATAAAAATCGCCTATTCACCCCCCCTCTAGTCGATACTAGAACTTTCATCGGGTCTTCCTGGGAGAAGGTTTATCCTTCGTTGACCGTGAGAGCTTATGATGGGCTAAGTTGGGACACCCCTGCAGGGTATATTATCTTTCGAAAGCCATGCCCGCGGTTATGAGGCAGATGGGAATTTTTTAATGTCTGGTTGTAGAAAACCCGAAGTTGACCTTAATTAAAATACATCAACCGCGTGTGTAACCGTGATGGTCGCTTCTCTGCGGAGTCCGGGAAGTGAACACGGTGTTGGAGTTATGTTTGATGTAGGTTGCTCTAGGATCACTTCTTGATCGCTTCTAGATTCACGACCGTGCCTTGCTTCTCTTCTCGCTCTCTCTTGCGTATATTAGCCACCATATATGCTAGTCGCTTGCTACAGCTCCACCTCATTACACTACCCTTCCCATAAGCTTAAATAGTCTTGATCTCGCGGGTGTGAGATTGTTGAGTCCCCGTGACTCACAGATTCTACCAAAACAGTTGCAGGTGCCAACGATGCCAGTGCAGATGACGCAACCGAGCTCAAGTGGGAGTTCGATGAGGAACGTGGTCGCTACTATGTTTCGTTTCCAGATGATCAGTAGTGGAGCCCAGTTGGGACGATCGGGGATCTGTGTAGCATTTGGGGTAGTCTTCTTTTATTTTGGTTCCGTAGTCGGACCTTGAGTGTAATCTGGATGATGGATGTTTATTTATGTATTGTGTGAAGTGGCGACTGTAAGCCAACTATGTATCTCTTTCCCTTATGTGTTACATGGGTTGTGTGAAGATTACCTCACTTGCGACATTGCTTTCAATGCGGTTATGCCTCTAGGTCGTGCTTCGACACGTGGGAGATATAGCCGCATCGAGGGCGTTACAAGTTGGTAATCAGAGCCATCCCCGACTTAGGAGCCCCCTGCTTGATTGTTTGCTGGCGTTGTTGAGTCTAGAACAAAAAATGTTTTGAGTCTTAGGATTATATATATCAGAGAGTAGGATTTCTTTTTACTCCTCAATCCCTTCGTCGCTCTGGTGAGGTCTCCTGACGTAGAAGTTTTGACTCTTCTCTCCTCAAATTTCACTAAAAAAAATTTAGGATCACGCGGGTATCTTGGAATCGTTCCGATGGTTTTGTGACGAGAACATTGTTCTTGGTGCCTCCTGACATTTAGGGGTTGTGGCAGTGTCCCGGGGAGTTGAGCTCCGAGGTGTTGTCGTCACAATTTTATCATTGCAGTTCTGGAATACCTAAGTTTTGCCGACATCGAAAATCTCTTTTATGCAGTTGTTGGTGAGATAATCTCGACGTCACCCAGTACTGGGGAGTTCGGGAGTATTGTCATAACTCATATAACGGATGCTTTTCGAAGGTTGAGGTACACGATTTCCGAAGGTTTCTTGGTTATGTGTTGACGGATGGATACAGCTGGATGTAGGGATTGTTAGTTTGGGTGAGATATATTGCTTCCGCTGTATCCCCAACACCTGATTGCATAACCGGAAAGTTTCGGGAGTTTATAGGTGGGATTCAAGTAGCTCTAGCACTTCTTCCTGCAGATATTTGGTTTGTGATTGGGTAATCCTTACCACTTATTTGTTCCAGTTGTACCTTGTTTATTTCATTCATCAACCCCTTATCAAGTGGCTTCTCACCTTAATGGATGTGTGATGTTAGCTTTGGGAATTCATTCGTTCATCCTTGTTCGAATGTTTATTGTGAAGACTATATGTTGCAATTTCTATCCATTGATTCAACTTGTCTATGTGTCTATCAAGATGCTAACGGATGTCACCCTCTTCAGGATGGCTCCGCCAACGCGTCAGAATCCGGAACGCAATGATGGGAGTCAGGCGAACCCTCCACCTCCACCTCCGCCTCCGGAGGCATGGCAAGCTTTGATGGCAACCACAAACGCCAACGCTGAGTTGTTGATTCAGCTGATGCAAGAGCGCAACCGAGGCCAAGGCAACCAAGGGAATCAAGGTCAAGGGCAGTTCAACCATCAGCCTCAGTTTCCTACCCTCAACCAGTTCCTTGCAAATCAGCCGAAGTCTTTCAGCTACTGTGTCGAGGCCACAGACGCCGACGATTGGCTCGTGGATATCAACAAGCATTTCGAATGCAGCAATGTCAGGCCTGAGGACTACGTCAAGTTTGCTTCTTTTCAGCTCAAGGACCAAGCAGCTGATTGGTTCCAGCAATACAAGGATTCCAGAGGAGGTCGAGTGATTACTTGGACTGACTTTTGTCGGGACTTTAAAGCTCACCACATTCCTACCAGTGTTGTTGAGAGCAAGCGTGAGGAGTTCCGCAATCTCAAGCAAGGCAACATGTCAGTGTACGAATACAACAAGCAGTTTCAGAAACTTGCTCGCTTTGCTAAACAAGACGTTCCTGATGAAAAGAGTATGATCTATCAATTCAGAGGTGGCCTTAGAGAGGATCTGCAGTTAGCTCTCGTTCTTGTTGAGCCTACTCAGTTTGATCAATTCTACAATATGGCCCTCAAGCAAGAAGGTGCTCAGCTCAAGTGTGAGGCTTCTAAGAAGAGAATCAGGGATGCAGTTCAGTCTTCTTCTTCCTCTCAAGTGGCAGCTAAGCAGCAAAAGTTCTACCTTCCTCCTCCTCCGTTTCATCAGCCTTACCAACAGAAGAACTCAGGTGGTTGTGGATCTTCCCACCCACCCAACCCAAGGCCATCAGAACAAGTCAAATTCTCAAGCTCCAAGGTCAAATGCTCCTTATCACCGTCCGCTCTCAGAGGTGACTTGCAACAAGTGCCAGCAGAAAGGTCACTATGCGAACAAATGCTTCAACCAAAGGCGCCTTCCGCCTCCTCCTCCCATGAGATCTTCCAGCAATGCAGTGGTCAAGCATAATCCAAAGCATGCAAAGGTGAACATGATGAATGCAGCTCAGGCAGAGGATTCTTCAGATGTGATAATGGGTAATCTCTCAGTTAATGATATTCCTGCAAAAGTCTTATTTGATACTAGTGCATCGCTTTCTTTCATTTCGAGACCTTTTGTTGCCAAGCATGAGTTTGTGACGGAAAAGATTCCTATTCCGTTGAAGATTGTGTCCCCGGTAAGCAAATGACTTCTTGAGTTTTGGTTCCGAATGTCGGTATCAAGATGGGCGACTATAGATTTCTGGCTAAACCAATTGTCCTTGGTGACTCGGATATTGATCTTATTCTCGGGATGGACTGGCTTTCTAAGCACAAGGCGCAACTTGATTGTGCTGCCAGGGAAATTCAATTGACACACTCTTCTGAGGATGTGATCATCTATGCCGCTCGTGACGAAACCATTCGGTTTTTTTCTCTCAATGAGAAGGGCGAGTTGGATGCTATCTCTCAGATTCCAGTTGTTTGTGAGTACCAAGATGTCTTTCCAGAAGAGCTTCCGGGTATGCCTCCTCATCGGCCAGTCGAGTTCGTTATCGATCTTGAGCCCGGCACTGAACCCGTTTGCAAGCGTCCTTACAAGCTTGGACCCAAGGAGCTGAAGGAATTGAAGAAACAGCTCGATGAACAAGAGCGTCTGGGTTTGATCAGACCAAGTTCATCTCCATGGGGTTGTGGAGTTCTTTTTGTCCAGAAGAAGGATGGCACGGACCGACTTTGCGTCGATTACCGTCCATTGAACAAGAAGACAATAAAGAACAAGTATCCACTTCCCAACATCAATGAGCTTTTCGAGCAACTCAAAGGTGCTAAAGTATTCTCCAAGCTTGACCTTCGTATGGGCTATCATCAGATTCACATTCGTGAACAAGATATTCCCAAAACAGCATTCAGAACAAGCTTTGGTTCTTATGAATAGACTGTCATGTCTTTCGGCCTTGTCAATGCTCCTCCAACATTCTCTCGAATGATGAACTTCATCTTCAACCCCTACACAAATGAATTCGTCCTGGTTTATCTCGATGATATTTTGGTTTTCTCCAAGAACAAGCAGGATCATGCCAAACATTTGCGATTGGTGCTCGACAAGCTCAGAGAGCATCAATTCTATGCGAAGTATTCCAAATGTGAGTTCTGGCTTGATGAAGTTCTTTATCTTGGTCACATCATCTCCGCCAAGGGCATCGCTGTTAATCCCGATAAGGTGTCTTCAATTGTGAATTGGGAACCCCCTCAGAATGTCAAGCAGCTCCGCAGTTTTCTTGGTCTTGCAAGCTATTGCCGAAGATTCGTTGAGAATTTCTCTAAGATTGCAAAGCCTCTTTCCAACCTCCTCCAGAAGCATGTCAAGTATGTCTGGACGCCTGAGTGTAACATCGCTTTCAACACCCTCAAAGAGAAACTCGTCACAGCTCCTGTCTTAACTCCTCCTGATGAATCCAAGCCATTCAAAGTTTTCTGTGATGCTTCTCTTCAAGGTCTCGGTGCTGTGTTAATGCAAGAGAAGAAAGTTGTGGCCTATACCTCTCGTCAGTTGAAGCCCAACGAAAAGAACTACCCCACTCATGATCTTGAGTTGGCGGCAGTTGTCCATGCATTGATAACATGGAGACATCTCTTGTTGGGAAGGAAAGCGGACATTTTCACCGATCACAAGACTCTCAAGTATATCTTCACTCAACCCAACCTCAACCTCAGGCAAACTCGATGGGTCGAAATGATTCAAGAGTACAATCCAAGTATTGAATATACTCCTGGCAAGGCGAATGCGATTGTAGATGCTCTGAGCAGAAAGGCTTATTGCAACAGTCTAATTCTCAAGCCCTTCCAACCGGATCTTTGTGAAGCTTTCCGCAAACTGAATCTTCAAGTTGTTCCTCAAGGCTTTCTTGCCAACCTCATAGTCTCTCCTACTTTGGAGGATCAAATTCGTGAGGCACAACTCCTGGATACCATGGTGAAGAAGGTGAAACGTGGTATCGACAAGGGCATTTCCAAATACAAGTGCTATCGCTTGGATGACAAAGATACTCTCTTCTTCGAGGACCGAATTGTGGTTCCTAAAGGCGATTTGAGAAAAGTCATTATGAACGAGGAACACAATTCCCTTCTATCCATTCATCCTGGAAGTAGGAAGATGTACCATGACCTCAAGCAGTCATATTGGTGGACTCGAATGAAGCGAGAAATTGCTCAATTCGTGAATGAATGTGATGTCTGTAGAAGGGTGAAAGCAGAACACCAACGACCAACTGGTCTCCTCCAACCTCTTGCTATTCCAGAATGGAAGTTTGATCATATCGAGATGAACTTCGTGACTGGATTTCCTAAGTCCAAGCGTGGAAATGATGCTATCTTCGTTGTCATTGACAAGCTTACAAAAGTGGCTCATTTTCTTCCTATCAAAGAATCTATCACAGCAGCTCAGTTGGTAGAGCTATACACCTCCAGAATTGTCTCCTTGCACGGCATTCCGCAATTGATCTCTTCAGATCGTGGAAGCATCTTCACTTCTAAGTTCTGGGACTCCTTTCAGAAGGCCATGGGCACCAACATTCGTTTCAGCACAGCTTTCCATCCTCAAACAAGTGGCCAAGTCGAGCGAGTCAATCAAATCCTTGAAGACATGCTCAGGGCTTGTGTCATCTCTTTCGGTATGAAGTGGGAAGATTGTCTTCCATATGCTGAGTTCTCCTACAACAACAGCTTCCAAGCGAGTTCGGGCAAGGCCCCATCCGAAATTCTCTATGGCAGAAAGTGCCGTACTCCTCTCAATTGGTCTGAGACAGGTGAACGCCAACTTCTTGGCAACGACTTGATCACAGAAGCCGAAGAAATGTGCAAAGTCATTCGTGAGAATCTCAAGGCAGCGCAATCGCGCCAGAAGAGTTACTATGATAGCAAGCACCATGACTTGGCTTTTGAAATCGGAGACCATGTCTACCTCCACGTCTCTCCAATGAAAGGCACTTGTCGCTTCGGTATCAAGGGGAAGCTTGCCCCTAGATACGTGGGTCCTTTCAAGATCATTGGAAAAAGAGGCGACCTCGCCTATCAACTCGAGCTTCCATCCAACTTTGCAAACGTGCACGATGTGTTTCACGTGTCACAGCTTCGCAAGTGCTTCAAGACTCCTGAGCGCACCATCAACTTCGAAGAAATTGACCTCCAAGAAGATCTCTCTTATCATGAGCACCCCGTTGCTATTCTCGAAGAAACCGAGCGCAAGACTCGCAACAAGTTAATCAAATTCCTGAAAGTGAAGTGGTCACACCATTCCAACCGAGAAGCCACCTGGGAGCGCGAGGATCACCTCCGTTCCGAATATCCGGAGTTCTTTCAGTCCTAGATCTCGGGACGAGATCCTCTTATAGTGGTGGAGTGTTGTAACACCCCGGATGTAACTTTCATCCTTTGTAACTCCAACTCTTGCCATTTTCGGCTATGTTCTATGATATTCCCTCCGTGGTTGGGTTTTTGTTTTTCGTCTTGCATTTTTTTCATGTCATGCATCTCATATCATGTCATCATGTGCATCTCATTTGCATACGTGTTCAACTCATGCATCTGAGCATTTTCCCCGTTGTCTGTTTTGCATTCCGACGCTCCCACATGCACCAGCGCACCCCTCTTGTCTCTTTGTCATGAGAGGGTTTTAAACGTTCTCGGAATGGACCGAGGCTTGCCAAGTGGCCTTGGTACACCACCGGTAGACCACCTGTCAAGTTTCGTGCCATTTGGAGGTCGTTTGATACTCCAACGGTTAACCGGGTAACCGCATAGGCCTCTTTTGGGTTGCAGCCCAACACCCCTCCAAAACAGCCCAATAACCCATCTAAGTCACTTCCATGCTCTCCGCCGTCGGATCATGATCGTGTGGGCGAAAACTGCACCTCATTTGGAGCTTCCTAGCTCCTTCTACCTATAAAAACACCTCCTCCCCCAAAATTCTGGATCAAATCCACCCCTAACCCTAGCCCCGCTCCTCTCCGCGTCGCTGGACATGTCCGGTCCGGCCGGACAACGTCCGCCGCCGCCGCCCCGGCCAACCGCAGCGTGCCACGTGGGCGAGCCAGCGCCCACATCGCCGCCGGCCCGCGGAGCCCGCCCCGGGCCCCCGAGGCCCATCGCCGTCGCCCCGCCGC
>NC_041389.1:275240874-275269966 GCF_002162155.2 Triticum dicoccoides
CCGCGCCTTCGCCGGCGCCGGCGCCAGATCCGGCCCCGAGCTCCTCCTCTGGCCGCCCTCGTCGCCTCCTCCCCAGCTCCGGTGAGATTCTGGCCGTCTCGACGTCCGTGCGATCCGATCTGGAACCCTTGTTGACTTTCTTCTCCCCCAAAAAACCCCTAAGTCCTTTTCTGGCATTAATTTTGGTGCATGTTCATCGCACCACAACTTTGCACCCGTGGCTCCGTTTTGGACGTGTAGAATACTGAATTGTTCGTCTCAATGAGTACATCATTTCATCTTATTGCATCATTTTCATTTGAGATCATATTGATTCCTGAAATGCTATTGTAAGAGGGCTATGTGATGTTAGTTTCAGATTCTTATCAGAACATGCACTTTTGTCATTTTTACCATGATTGATGTGTGCATGTTATGAACTTGAGCCCTACTGGTGTTTTGTTCTATGCCATGCCATCTTTATAGGGGTGTATGCCATGTATTTTTGTGATCTCTGTGGTGACTAGCACAAGCATGCAAACTAGGCTTTGTGATGTTGCTGATTTCAGTCCCTGTTCTGCTGTTATTTTTATGCCATGTAAACTTGATGCTACAGAGAGATCCATGCTTATTTTGAGATACTTCAGTAAGGGCGTTTTGAACATATGGTTATGATCTATTCATTCATGCCCCTGTTTGAAATTATGGAGTAGTCTAGCATGTCATTTTCGTGCTCTACTTTTGCTACAAAATGTTTCCTGGCAGATTGTTTACATGTTATTCAATTTTGCCAAGGTTGTTGTAGTTGATCCGTGTATGCTATGATGTTGTTCTTGCCATGTATTCTTGATGGATGTATGCTTAGTTTATCATGAAATGCTCTGTAGTGAGTGCATCGAGCTCACGAAGGTGCCTTCGTAATTCTGTCAATGCCATGCCCTGTTTGCTGAATTTGTTAACGAAACTTGCTATGTTTACATGCATGCCATCATTTCTTCTGATCATTTTTGGCTCATGGTCAGTAAGAGACTTTTGTTCTATGCTTTGAGTAGAATCATGTCATGCCTTGTTTTGCTATTATAAGTTCATGTAGCATGTTGGTTGCTTGCTCTGAACATTGCTACCTGATGCTGTTTATGCCATGTCAAACCTGATATCTTTTGCACTTTCCCATGCTTGTTTGAACCTGTTATGGTGTGATTTAGCCATAGCTCAGTGTTCCTCTTTTGTCAAGCATCTCCAGTAGATCACTGCCATATGCTTTGTTTTTATGTTGGGGTGCTGTAGCATAGTTTCTTGATGTATTCTAAGTGCTATCATGCTGTTAACCGCAGATTTGTGTCATTCTTGTTTTGCTTGGCATTTGCAAACCGTGCATCCGTTTCCGGTGATCTTTATATCGATTTCAACCAAAATCATCTCATCTTTCCAGCGGCATACTTGGTTTGCCAAGTTGATGCCTTGTTCATCATTTTCCCTTCCGGAGCCCGCATTTGCATTGCATATCACATCTCGCATATCATGTCATGTATTGCATCATGTTGCTTGTGCATTGCTCCATGTTTGATTGTGGTTCCATTGCTTGTGTTCTTGCTTTGGGTAGAGCTGGGAGACGAGTACGTGCACGAGGAACCTGTTGAGTACGCTAACGAGGATCAAGCCTTCGACAACTCTGAGAACTTTGCAGGCAAGATGACCATACCCTTGGAATCACTTCTATCTTTGCTTGCTAGATGCTCGCTCTTTTGCTATGCCTATGCTATGTTACCTACCACTTGCTATACTATGCCACCCATATTGCCATGTCAAACCTCTAACCATCCTTTCCTAGCAAACCGTTGATTGGCTATGTTACCGCTTTGCTCAGCCCCTCTTATAGCGTTGCTAGTTGCAGGTGAAGATGAAGTTTGTTCCTTGTTGGAACATGGATACTTTGGGTTATCACAATATCTCATGTTTAATTAATGCACCTTATATACTTGGTAAAGGGTGGAAGGCTCGGCCTTATGCCTGGTGTTTAGTTCCACTCTTGCCGCCCTAGTTTCCGTCATACGGTGTTATGTTCCTTGATTTTGCGTTCCTTATGCGGTTGGGTGATTTATGGGACCCCCTTGACAGTTCGCTTTGAATAAAACTCCTCCAGCAAGGCCCAACCTTGGTTTTACCATTTGCCACCTAAGCCTTTTTCCCTTGGGTTTTCGCGAGCCCAAGGGTCATCTTTATTTAACCCCCCGGGCCAATGCTCCTCTGAGTGTTGGTCCAAACTAGAGCCACTTGCGGTGCCGCCCTGAGGCAACTTGGGGTACCCTCGGTTGCCGTACGTACTGCTCATTCGGATGCGCCCTGAGAACGAGATATGTGCAGCTCCTATCAGGATTTGTCTTGCACAATCGGGCGGCTTTGCTGGTCTTGTTTTACCATTGTTGAAATGTCTGGCAAACCGGGATTCTGAGACTGATCGGGTCTTCCCGAGAGAAGGTTTATCCTTCGTTGACCGTGAGAGCTTATGATGGGCTAAGTTGGGACACCCCTACAGGGTATATTATCTTTCGAAAACCGTGCTCGCGGTTATGAGGCAGATGGGAATTTGTTAATGTCCGGTTGTAGAAAACCTGAAGTTGACCTTAATTAAAATACATCAACCGCGTGTGTAACCGTGATGGTCGCTTCTCGGCGGAGTCCGGGAAGTGAACACGGTGTTGGAGTTATGTTTGACGTAGGTTGCTCTAGGATCACTTCTTGATCGCTTCTAGATTCACGACCGTGCCTTGCTTCTCTTCTCGCTCTCTCTTGCTTATGTTAGCCACCATATATGCTAGTCGCTTGCTGCAGCTCCACCTCATTACACTACCCTTCCCATAAGCTTAAATAGTCTTGATCTCACGGGTGTGAGATTGCTGAGTCCCCGTGACTCACAGATTCTACCAAAACAGTTGCAGGTGCCAACGATGCCAGTGCAGATGACGCAACCGAGCTCAAGTGGGAGTTCGACGAGGAACGTGGTCGTTACTATGTTTCGTTTCTAGACGATCAGTAGTGGAGCCCAGTTGGGACGATCGGGGATCTGTGTAGCATTTGGGGTAGTCTTCTTTTATTTTGGTTCTGTAGTCGGACCTTGAGTGTAATCTGGATGATGGATGTTTATTTATGTATTGTGTGAAGTGGCGACTGTAAGCCAACTATGTATCTCTTTCCCTTATGTGTTACATTGGTTGTGTGAAGATTACCTCACTTGCGACATTGCTTTCAATGCGGTTATGCCTCTAAGTTGTGCTTAGACACGTGGGAGATATAGCCGCATCGAGGGCGTTACAGCTGACCGGCACCCCTTATATCTAGCATAAAATCTAAGGTGAATATGGAAAGGAATTGGCGCGCCCAGGCGCGTCCGCCACGTAGGATCCAACCCACGTTGGCCCGCCCCGACCCACATATATTCGTCCCCATCCGCTTGTCGGACCAAGCCCTAGCAACTCTATTCCACTCCACTCTCCTTGTTCTGCGCCCAAGCTCACTTCTGGCAGTCTCCGGTCCGACCTTCTACAGCATGGCGGGCAGCGAATTCGAGTCCCCTGTCACCCAACTAGGACCTCATCCTAGTCAGGCTAGAGAAGGATAACGACCAACAACGGTCGGATTCGATTTGGAGGGAATCCATAGCGTCCGCCCAAATAGGCTTGGATCGGGTGTAGGGTGTGTCGCCGCTACCTCATTGGAGGCGGTGTGCTTCGTCTGGCGTCTGAATGTCGTAGAGGTGTAACCCTTCGTTAGTGCACCGATGACGAGGCCTTCTGTGGCCCGTCAGTGTCAGAGGCTAATATGACACGGCTTGCCTGTCGTGCATGGTAGAAGGAGTGGGGACAACCCTCGTGGTGGACGCGGTGAGGCGGAGTCGCACTCTCCGACACCGATATGGGTGGCTGGAAACCCAGGGCGGTGCAACCACATTGTGGTGAACGTGTTGGCCTCCGACCACAACAAATCCATCGTCGACCTCACTTTAGCTAATGATGTGCAAGCAGCGAGGTCCGGCGAGGAAGAGTACGACATGGGAGATGGTGGCGCGTCGAGTCCCGTGAGATGGTGTGTGTCCCATGTCCTACTCTATCTCACCGGTGACAACACTAACATTCCGAGTGGCGCAGCTAGCCGTCGGACATGGGCAATGTCGGTGTTATAAATACGGAGTAGGCCCACATATACGAATAGCCCGTTAGAAGGCCCATGTTTTGTACAAGACACGACCTAGAAGATCCTGGGCTATGGGGCATCGACATCAGCCCGTCAAGGATGAGTAGGGTGGCTTGAGACCGCATTAAAGGATGAGTAGGGTGGCTTGAGACCGTGTTAAGTCCCTGCAATCGGTCACTGCCAGCTGGCAGCTGAGTGCCAGCAATTGGTCGAAGGAGATGGTGGAGGTCGGCTGAGTCATCAGCCGGTAGCTGCCTAGGATACCTCTCGCCCATGACACCTTAATGGCGATAGTTACCCAAGGTCGGTATAATCTAGTTAAATACAGCAATTACCACTAGTAAATGCTATGAAACAGTCGGCCACACCTGAGGCCATTAACAACATTAATACCAACCCATTATGTACCCCCACCTGGCGCACTCTATATAAGTAAGGTGGGAAAATCCGGGCTGAGGATTGCGCGCACACACTTGTAAATCTATGTCAAAAGCAAAGAGCACCATAGGAGTAGGGTATTTCCTCCACCGCTGAGGGCCTATATAAATATTTCAGCATACTCCCAATTGCACTGTTCGGTAGATAGGATTGCCTCTACATTCTTACCCCCTCCTAGTATTGTCAGGATTATATCCACAGTAGTGGCGCCCACCGTGGGGCAAGCATCTAAAGATGATATGGTGCAGTTGGCTTTCCTCGACACTGGCCAGCAACATTCGCTTCGAAGAACTTGAGTCCCCCATTGATGGATCAGCGTGGCAACCGGATTCACCACTAAACAGTGCCGACCTGCCGGCACACAGGAGTATTCATTACCAGGCCAACAACTTGGGAATTTTTAGCCTGCAACTCCCATGGTCTTCATGATAAGCCCACAACCACCTGAGACCAGTCACCGAGGGGTGACAGCTGAACCATCTATTGTAGTCGGTGGTGATGCAACAGGTGAGTACCCTCTCGCTCGGGAACATCATGAGGAAGCCGAGCGCCTTCTTCTCACGCCCATTCCTGGTGGTTCTCGAGCTGACAACTTCCCTAGAGGTCGCACACTAGGAAACTATGGTAGACCGCACCCGAATGGATCAACTTGAGCATAACCTGATCATCCACGAACAGGCATTGGCAGAAAATAGTCGGTCGCGACATACCTACCCTTATGTTGTCCGATGGGGCAGGGATATCAAAAACAACTTCATAATAAGAGTCTTTGGTGATCTCTGAATCCTTTGCACCCCGATTGTTGTTGTCCGATGGGGCAGGGATATCAAAAACAACTTCGTAGTAAGAGTCTTTGGCGATCTCTGAATCCTTTGTACCCTGATTGACAATGTTTGGGCGGCAACCAGGCTGGTTGATGCCATCCAATAGCCTAGGGATGGAGTGGTTGCGGATGACATCCGACAACTGTCCACCTTCTTGAAAGTGGTAGTCGCGCGGTATGCTCTCATTTCTCAAACTCATGATTGGCTGGCTTCGCGCAGCCGAGTCCAGGGAGGTACAGAGAGCCACGTGCCAATGGTTGCATCATCACATCTTCGTACCACTCGGATGGATAGAGGATGAGGGTGATCCCCTCCTGAGCAAGAGGGTCGTACCCAATGGCATGATGATTACTCGCCACGCCACTAAGATGATTCTCCTCTGTCGCGTGATGATGCCTCCCCGCGACGTCGTAGAGATGAGTCACATGAGAGTTCACCACGGCAGCACATGACTCCACCCCATTGTCGTGATGATTTGCCGTACAGTCGGGATGTCCATCCCCGAAGGCGCGATGATTCTCCTCATAGTCGAGATAGTTCTTCCCGATTGCGAGATGATTTTCTGCGCTAGTGGGGTGAGCAACCTTGTCGGTGTGATCACCCCACAAGGCGATAGGAAGATTCCCCAAGTTGAAGGTTTGACTAACCTCAACACAAAGACAGCCGACACTGGGATGCGCTCGGGATCCTGATGACCCACAAGTATATGGGGTCAATTGTAGCCCTTTTCGATAAGTAAGAGTGTCAAACCCAACAAGGAGCGGAAAGAAATGACAAGTGTTTTTCAGCAAGGTAATGTCTGTAAGTGCTAAAATTGTGAGTAGCGGAGTAGCAAGATAGTTTGTAACAAGCAAGTAACAATAGTAGTAGCAAAAGTGCAGCAAGGTAGCCCAATCCTTTTGAGGCAAAGGACAGGCCAAAACGGTTTCCTATGATAAGCAAAGTGTTCTTGAGGGTACACGAAAATTTCATCTAGTCACTTTCATCATGTTGCCTTAATTCGTGTTCGGTACTTTGATAATTTGATATGTGGGTGGACCGGTGCTTAGGTGCTGTTCTTACTTGAACAAACCTCCTAATTATGATTAACCCTCTTGCAAGCATCCGCAACTACGAGAAAAGTATTAAGAATAAATTCTAACCATAGCATTAAACTTTTGGATCCAATCGGTCCCTTACAGAATAGTGCATAAACTGGGGTTTAAGCTTCTGTCACTCTCGCAACCCACCATCTAATAACTACTCCACAATGCATTACCTTAGTCCCAAATATGGTGAAGTGTCATGTAGTCCACATTCACATGACACCACTAAGAGAATGGCAACATACATACCATCAAAATATCAAACACATATCAAGTTCACATGATTACTTGCAACATGATTTCTCCCATGACCTCAAGAACGAAAGTAATTACTCACAAATGATAAACATGCTCAAGATCAGAGGGGTATTAAATAGCATAATGGATCTGAACATATAATCTTCCACCAAATAAACCATATAGTAATCAACTACAAGACGTAATCAACACTACTAGTCACCCACAAGCACCAATCTATAGTTTTGATACAAAGATTGAACATAAGAGATGAACTAGGGTTTGAGAGGAGTTGGTGCTGTGAAGATGTTGATGAAGATAGCCCTCCCCAAGATGGGAGAGTTGTTGGTGATTATGATGACGATGATTTCCCCCTCCGGGAGGGAAATTCCCTCGGCGGAATCGCTCCGCCGGAGGGCGAAAGTGCTCCTGCCCAAGTTCCACCTCGAGGCGGCGGCGCTTCGTCCTGAATGTCCTCCTCTGGTTTTTTTTAGGTCAAAATGACTTATATACCAGAAGATGGGCACCGGAGGTGGGCCGAGGAGGCCCAGGCGCGCCCAGGTGGGCACAAGCCACCTGGTGGCCCTCCTTTGGTACTTATTTGCTCCAATATTATTAAACATTCTATAAAAAATCCTCAGGGAGTTTCAGCTCATTTGGAGTTGTGCAGAATAGGTAGCTTGACGTAGCTTTTTCAGGTCTAGATTTCCAGCTGCCAGAATTCTCCCCCTTGGTGCATACCTTGCATATTATGAGGGAAAAGGCATTAGAATTACTCCAAAAGGCATTATTATACCATAAAACAACATAAATAAAAGTAGGAAAACATGATGCAAAATGGATGTATCAACTCCCCAAGCTTAGACCTCGCTTGTCCTCAAGTGAAAACCAAAATCGAAAAACATGTCCACATGCTTAGAGAGAGAGAGGTGTCGATAAAAACAAAAATACGGACATAGCAGCATCATGTGACTTATTATAACAACAACAAACTTTAATATATAAAATTTATCATATACTTCTCATGGACAAGTGACAATTCATCACAACATTGAAGTATAAAGCATAAACTCTATTGGAAACCAACAAACTATGTTCTCAGTCAACTTTGCAACTACAATCCATCATCTTTTCAGGAAGGGTCACGTATCGGAGCCTTTAGGCAAGTCCACATACTCAACCATCATTTAGTCTTTTATGATTGCTAACACTCACCACATACACATGAGCAAAACGTTTCAACCGGACACAAAGAAAGATAGGGGCTTATAGTTTCGCCTCCCAACACACTCACCTCAAGGGTGATGTCAACAATAATAACTTATGCCACCCATATTCAACTGGACATATGTGCATAGATCTTCCCTCACCACACGATGCTTGCCAAAGGAGAAAAATAAAAGGAATAGAGAGAAAAACTTTGACTCTTGCATAAAAGTAAATACATGAAAGTAAAAGATAGGCCCTTTGCAGAGGGAAGCAGAGGTTGCCATGCACTTTTTTTTTGTATGCTCAACCCCTTAATGCAATAGAACATCACGTTATGTTGCCCCTTGTGATGGCAACCTTTATTATGAAGTCTGTCGCTTTTATTATTCACCATCACAAGTTTGTACATCGCTCAATTTTCCATTACACTAAATGATCTCACATTTTTATAAGCAATTTTTATTGCCCTTTTTGCACCGATGACAACTTACTTGATGGATCTCATTCAATCAATAGGTAGGTATGGTGGACTCTCAAATAAGATAGGGTTTAAGGGTTTTGGATGCACAAGTAGTATCTCTACTTAGTGCAGAGTTTTTGGCTAGCAAAGATAGGGGCAAGCACCACATGTTGAAGGATCTATGACAATATAACTTCTATGTGAATATGAACAAGCATAAATAATTAAGTTGTCTTCCTTGTCCAATGTCAACAATTTGGCATATAATATTTTGATGGGTGCTCACAATCACAAAAGATTACCATGATAGTATATTTATATGTAAATCTTCTATTCCCTTATTAATTCTTTCATGTGTTGCATCATTGACCAATGCTATGTTTGTCGATCTACAATAAATTTTCTACTTATACTTTTCCTTGTGTAATGTCATCACTTACCATAAGATTAGCATATGATCTTTTTCTTTTTATTTCCTTTCTTTTAATTGAAACAAGAAAAGTAAAGAAGTAAAAACTCAAACTAAACTTTATTATATCTCGTACACGATTACAAGGATTGATCACTAGGCAAACACACAAAAAGAAAGGAACGAACTAAACTTTTATTCATCTAATAGCAAAAAGATAACCATTGATCGAACTAAGAAAGTAAAGGCAAAAGATAGTGGAGATTTATACGATATCGGGGCACTTCCCCCAAGCTTGGTGAAAGCCAAGGGGAGTGCCCATGCCCAATACTCAGTTTTTTGGTGGTGATGAAGAAGATGGTGGTGATGAAGTAGAAGAAATCCGGTATTTGAGGATCAAGAGGCTCTCCAATCTTCGGATGACTCTCCGCAGGTAAGCAATGTGCTCCATGTGCAAAATATTTTCACGATTGAGATACTTATTTTGTATACAAATCGTATTAATGATCCTGAAGGCTGCAATCTCAACGGGGGTGAGATGAGCATAGTAGGGTTCAAGGATATCTTCCTCTTCCTCATCGGCGGGCAAGGCTTGCTCATCCATCGGCACTTGATCTCCGGTGGCCTCCTTGCCCTTATCCTCCTTAGCTACTCCGACAGGGTCTTATCTCTTCAGCTCGATCTTCATCAACCAAGAATCCTCTTCCATACGATCAGAGGGGGAAGAAGACATGATGCCTGGCTCAACAGATCTGACAGAAAACAGCAAGAAAAGAAAATAGGAGATTTCTCCGCGATACGGAGGTTAACAGGTTCGGGAGGTATATATAGATTTTTTATCATGGGGAACAAGCAGAACGGAAGAAAAATGGAGACCGGAAAGTACCCGAGGTGGCCACAACCCACCTGGGCGCGCCAGGCATGCCTGCCGCACCCTGGTGTATCGTGCCCATCAGGGTCACTTTCCTGGAAGTTTCTTATTTTCCTAATTTTCTAAATATTACAAAACTGACAAAAAACATTTTTGTGGATTTTTTGGAGTCCGTTTACTTATCGTATCACGTACCTCCTTATTTTCACGATTCTGGAGTGTTCCGGAAGGACTCTTTTATGTGTTCTTTCGGTGTCAAGGTTTATATAACATTGCTTTCAACATTAATGGGTGTACCTAAGATATAGTGTTTTATTTGTTGCCCATTTACAACCTTCGGGTTAGTCCCTTCAGCATTATTTATTTAGATAGCTCCGGACCGATAGACCTCCTCGATGACATATGGTCCTTCCCACTTGGAGAGGAGCTTTCCTGCAAAGAATCTAAAATGAGAGTTGTACAAAAGAACATATTCTACGACTTTGAACTCATGCTTTTTGATTCTTTTATCATGCCATCTTTTAACTTTTTCTTTGAATAACTTAGCATTTTCGTAAGCCCGGGTTCTCCGTTCATCTAATGAGCTAATATCAAATAACCTCTTTTCCCTAGCAAGTTTGAAATCATAATTGAGTTCTTTTATTGCCCAAAATGCTTTGTGTTCTAACTCAAGAGGTAAATGACAAGCTTTTCCATAAACCATTTTATATGGAGACATACCCATTGGATTTTTGTAAGCTGTTCTATAAGCCCAAAGTGCATCATCTAATTTCTTAGACCAATTCTTCCGGGACCTATTGACAGTCTTTTGTAAGATTAGTTTGATTTGTCTATTGCTAAGTTCAACTTGACCACTAGATTGAGGATGATAAGGTGATGCAATTCTATGGTTAACATCATACTTAGCAAGCATTTTACGAAAAGCACCATGAATAAAGTGTGAACCACCATCAGTCATTAAATATCTAGGGACTCCAAACCTTGGGAAAATAACTTCCTTGAGCATTTTAATAGAGGTGTTGTGATCAACACTACTGGTTGGAATAGCTTCTACCCACTTAGTAACGTAATCAATGGCAACCAAAATATGTGTATACCCATTAGAGGAAGGAAAGGGTCCCATGAAGTCAAATCCCCAAACATCAAACGGTTCAACAACAAGTGAATAATTCATAGGCATTTCTTGACGCTTACCGATATTACCTATTCTTTGTCATTCATCACATGATGAGACAAACTTACGGGCATCGTTGAAGAGACTAGGCCAATAAAAACCAGATTGCAATACCTTATGAGCGGTTCTGTCTCCCGCGTGATGTCCTCCATATGCTTCAGAGTGACATTTCCATAGGATTTGTTCATGTTCATGCTCAGGTACACAACGTCTAATAATACCATCTACTCCTTCTTTATAAAGATGTGGGTCATCCCAAAAGTAGTGTCTTAAATCATAGAAGAAATTTTTCTTTTGTTGGTATGTGAAGTTAGGTGGTATGTATTTAGCAACAATATAATTAGCATAGTCAGCATACCAAGGTGTACTATGAGAAACATTTATTGCAGCTAGTTGTTCATCAGGGAAGCTATCCTTAATAGGTTGTGGGTCATCAAGAATATTGTCAAGTCTAGACAAGTTATCAGCTACGGGGTTCTCTGCTCCTTTCCTATCAGTGATATGCAAATCAAATTCTTGTAGCAGAAGAACCCACCTAATGAGTCTAGGTTTTGCATCTTTCTTTTCCATAAGATATTTTATAGCAGCATGATCGGCGTGAACAATTACTTTAGAATTAACAATGTAAGATCTGAATTTATCACAAGCAAATACCACTGCCAAGAATTCGTTTTCAGTAGTAGCATAGTTTTGTTGAGCATTGTCTAGAGTTTTACTAGCATAATGAATAACATTTATTTTCTTATCAACTCTTTGTCCTAGAACAACACCAATAGCATAATTACTAGCATCACACATAATATCAAAAGGCAAGTTCCAATCAGGTGGTTGAACAACATGTGCAGTGATTAAGGCTTTCTTTAGTATTTCAAAGGCTTCCATGCAATCATCATAAAACACAAAGGGAATATCCTTTTGCAAAAGATTAGTAAGTGGCCTAGAAATTTTAGAAAAGTATTTGATAAACCTCCTATAGAAACCAGCATGACCAAGGAAAATATGAATACCTTTGATATCTTTAGGACATGGCATTTTCTCAATTGCATCAACCTTGGCTTTGTCCACCTCAATGCCTCTTTCAGAAATTTTATGGCCCAAGACAATACCTTCATTAACCATAAAGTGTCACTTCTCCCAATTCAAGACGAGATTTGTTTGTTCACATCTCTGCAAAACTCGATCAAGATTGCTTAAACAATCATCAAAAGACTTCCCATAAATAGAAAAGTCGTCCATTAAAACCTCAACAATCTTTTCACAAAAATCAGAGAATATAGCAGTCATACATCTTTCAAAGGTAGCAGGTGCATAACATAAACCGAAAGGCATACGTCTATAAGCAAATGTTCCAAAAGGACAAGTAAAAGTGGTATTTTCTTGATTAGATTATAAAACAGGTATTTGTGAAAAGCCAGAGTATCCATCAAGGAAGCAAAAATATGTGTGCTTGGGTAACCTTTCTAACATTTGATCGATAAAAGGCAGAGGGTAATGATCTTTTCTAGTAGCTTTATTTAATTTTCTATAATCAATTACCATTCTATAACCCATGACAATTCTTTGTGGAATAAGCTCATTCTTATCATTAGGAACAACAGTAATACCTCCTTTCTTCGGGACACAATGAACATGACTTACCCATCTACTATCAGCTATAGGATAGATTATACCTTCTTCCAGAAGTTTCAATATTTCCATTCTTACCACTTCTTTCATTTTCGGATTTAACTGACGTTGGTGATCAACAACGGGTTTAGCACCAGGTTCCATATTAATCTTGTGCTGACATAGAGTGGGACTAATGCCCTTAAGATCATCAAGAGTATATCCAATAGCAGCCCTGTGCTTCCTTAAAACTTTCAATAATCTTTCTTCTTCATGTTCTGAAAGGTTAGCACTGATAATAATAGGATATATCTTCTTTTCATCAAGATAAGCATATTTCAGAGTGTCCGGTAATTGTTTTAGTTCAAACACAGGATCACCTTTAGGTGGAGGAGGACCTCCTAGAGTTTCAATAGGCAAATTGTGTTTAAGCAGACGTGGTTGTTTGAAAAAGATTCTATCTATTTCATTTGTTTCACGCATATGCAAATCATTTTCATGGTCTAGCAAATATTGTTCCAAAGGATCAGTAGGAGGCACAACAATAGAAGAAAGACCAATAGTTTCATCCTTACTAGGAAAATCTTTCTTATGAGGTTGTTTACTAAACTTGGAAAAATTAAATTCATGAGGTTCATCACCAAAGCTAACACCGACTGCTTGTTTCTCACAATCTCTTTTGGCATTGACGGTGTTCAAGAAAGGCCTACCAAATACAATGGGACAAAATAATCTTGTGGGGTACTAGGGTATTTTATTTTCCCACACAAGACTTCAACATCTCTAAGAATCCCAATTGGTGATGTAGTATCTCTATTAGCAAGTTTAATAGTAACATCTGTGTCTTCTATTTCATCTTTACTTTCTTGGTATAAGGAGAAAGGAATAACACTCACACTAGCAACTAGGTCACATAACCCATGATAATAGTGATCTACTATCTTAACTGAGACAACAGGCATGCCAACAACTGGTCTATATTTATCTTTTCCTTCAGGTTTGGCAATTCTAGAAGCTTCACTACAGAAGTAAATAACATGCCCATCAGTATTATCCACTAAGAGATCTTTAACCATAGCAACACTAGGTTCAACTTTGATTTGTTCAGATGGTTTGGGTGTTCTAACATAAGTTCTGTTAACCACAGTTGAAGCTTTAGCATGTTCCTTCATCCTAACAGGAAAAGGTGGTTTTTCAATATAAGTAGTGGGAACAACTGGATCAACATTGTAAATGATAGTTTCTTCTTTAGATTTTATCGGTTCTTTAGTTTCTTCTTTAATTGGTGGGTGATATTTGAACCACTTATCCTTAGGGAGATCAACATGAGTAGAAAAAGATTCACAAAAGGAAGCTACTATCTCAGAGTCAAGTCCATATTTAGTGCTAAACTTTTGAAAAGAATCGGTATTCATAAAAATTTAACACAATCAAACTTAGGTTCAATACCAGACTCTTTACCTTTGTCGAGTTCCCAATCTTCAGAGTTGAGTTTAATTATTTCTAAAATATCCCATCGGAATTCAATAGTCTTCTTCATAAAAGAACCAATACAAGAAGTATCGAGCATGGATTGATCATTACGAGAAAGCTGAGCATAAAAAAACTCTGAATAATAATTTCTTTTGAGAGCTCATGATTGGGGCATGAATATAACATTGACTTAAGCCTCCCTCAAGATAGAGCTATGCTTTCTCCTTCACGTGGGCAAAAATTATATATATAATTCCGATCACGATGAACTAGATGCATAGGATAATTTTTTTGATGAAATTCCAATTTCAAATGGTTCCAGTTCCAAGATCCAATATCATCGCATAGCCCATACCATGTCAATGCCTTTCCCTTCAAAGATAAAGGGAAAACCTTCTTCTTAGCTTCATCTCCGGGCAAACCTGCAAGCTTAAACAATCCACAAATTTCATCCACATATATCAAGTGCATATCAGGATGTTCGGTTCCATCTCCTGCATAAGGATTAGCTAGCAGTTACTCTAACATACCTGAAGGAATTTCATATTCAATATTTTGAGTAGGTGCAGTAGGTTGAGGGGTAACTAATTGTGGTTCTGGTCGAAGTGAAGATACCCTGAACAAACCCCTCAAAGGATTGTTTTCCATAGTAGAAAGTGACAATAAATTTCAGCATGTAGTAATAATGTTTCCTTACCAATTTCCACTTACCAAGAGGGCTTCACTCCCCGGCAATGGCGCCAGAAAATTGCCTTGATGACCCACAAGTATATGGGGTCAATTGTAGCCCTTTTCGATAAGTAAGAGTGTCGAACCCAACGAGGAGCAGAAGGAAATGACAAGTGGTTTTCCGCAAGGTAATGTCTGCAAGTGCTAAAATTATGAGTAGCGGAGTAGTTTGATAGCAAGATAGTTTGTAACAAGCAAGTAAAAATAGTAGTAGCAAAAGTGCATCAAGGTAGCCCAATCCTTTTGAGGCAAAGGACAGGCCAAAACGATTTCATATGATAAGCAAAGTGTTATTGAGGGTACACGGGAATTTCATCTAGTCACTTTCATCATGTTGCCTTTATTCACGTTCGGTACTTTGATAATTTGATATGTGGGTGGACCGGTGCTTAGGTGTTGTTCTTACTTGAACAAACCTCCTACTTATGATTAACCCTCTCGCAAGCATCCGCACCTATGAGAAAAGTATTAAGAATAAATTCTAACCATAGCATTAAACTTTTGGATCCAATCGGTCCCTTACGGAATAGCGCATAAACTGGGGTTTAAGCTTCTATCAATCTCACAGCCCACCGTCTAATAACTACTCCACAATGCATTCCCTTAGGCACAAATATGGTGAAGTGTCATGTAGTCGACGTTCACATGACACCACTAAGAGAATGGCAACATACATACCATCAAAATATCGAACACATATCAAGTTCACATGATTACTTGCAACATGATTTCTCCCGTGACCTCAAGAATGAAAGTAACTACTCACAAATGATAAAATGCTCAAGATCAGAGGGGTATTAAATAGCATAATGGATCTGAACATATAATCTTCCACCAAATAAACCATATAGTAATCAACTACAAGATGTAATCAAAACTACTACTCACCCACAAGCACCAATCTATAGTTTTGATACAAAGATTGAACACAAGAGATGAACTAGGGTTTGAGAGGAGTTGGTGCTGTGAAGATGTTGATGAAGATAGCCCTCCCCAAGATGGGAGAGTTATTGGTGATGATGATGACGATGGTTTCCCCCTCCGGGAGGGAAGTTCCCCCAGCGGAATCGCTCCGCCGGAGGGCAAAAGTGCTCCTGCCCAAGTTCCGCCTCGAAGTGGCGGCGCTTCGTCCTGAATGTCCTCCTTTGGTTTTTTATAGGTCAAAATGACTTATATACCAGAAGATGGGCACCGGAGGTGGGCCGAGGATGGCAACACCCACCAGGGCGCGCCTGGGCCTCCTGGCGCGCCCAGGTGGGTTGTGCCCACCTGGTGGCCCTCCTTTGGTACTTATTTGCTCCAATATTTATTAAATATTCCATAGAAAATCCTCGGGGAGTTTCAGCTCATTTGGAGTTGTGCGAATAGGTAGCTTGACGTAGCTTTTTCAGGTCCAGATTTCCAGCTGCCAGAATTCTCCCCCTTGATGCATACCTTGCATATTATGAGGAAAAAGGCATTAGAATTACTCCAAAAGGCATTATTATACCATAAAACAACATAAATAACAGTAGGAAAACATGATGCAAAATGGACGTATCAGATCCTTATTCAGAAGCGAGTGAGCTGCGCTTAGGCAGCCCATCATGAGCTAGAAATGTCGAGTGGATCAGGCTCCTCCGGCCACTATGCTTTAGTCGGTGGATCTGGACAATCCCATTCCTGGAGCCATTCCGAATGGCCTTAGGTATCGGGAAGTATGATGGAAACAGCAAACCCGAGACATGGCTGTCCAACTACCTTGTTGGCGCCCAAATTGTAGGAGGAAATGAGAATGTGGCTATGCACAATTTATATCTCTACCTCGAGGGGGCATCCGGGCTTGGTTAAATAATCGGCAGGAGGGCAACATTCACAGTTGGAGGGAATTCCAAGAAGTCTTCTTCAAGAAATTCGATGGGAGTCTGCATGACAATGTTCTTTCTTTGGAGAAGCGGCGTCTCTCCGAGAATGATGTGGCATACCCGATTTTCGTGGCCAAGGTGCCAGAGCGCAAGGGCTTTGTGGATAGCACCATTGGGGGTACGATCGTCCTACGGTTTGATGACATCTTCGCTATGTTTAACCTTCATCCGCTGCAATACACCTTCGTTCGGCTATTTTCGCTGAGTATGGAGATGCGGATCATTAGAGACAAGACCCCGAACATCGTGATAGTCGACCCCTTCTACATGCGTGCCAAGATCTTGGGCAGCGCTGGGGACCGGCAAGTCGCGAGTTCACACGTCGAAGGCATCATTCTGGCAAACCCAGATAAGGATAACTTCCTCGTGCCTTACTTTCCCGAGTAAGTCATCCCCTCACCGCCCCGTAACATATGATTTCTTAGATTTCGATCGTTCTTTTTTTCGAACATTCCGTGTTTTGTGCAGTGACACAAATTGCACACTCATCCCCTTAAGCCCGAAATATTCCATGGCCATGTATTTCGACTCGGACCGTCAGTCGAAGAAAGACTACACAAATATCAAGAAAGCTCTTGATGATGTTCTCCCTGGCTATGCCAGATCTGGAGGCACCTTCAGCAGGACAATTTGTAGGTACGGCAAGCACGTGTTCACCCACAATACGACGCTCCCCTACGTCAAGCAGCCGCCTAGCAGTCAGAAGGATGCCTACTATGCCCTCCATCACATGCGGGCGATCGTACGGGACCATAATCACCTTCTGCTACCAAATAATCTCAAAGATTGGCCACACGCTTGTCGGCAATCCAGGACACGGACATCAGACAAGAATTCTATCACATCCAGTTGGAGTTTGCGGAAATCATCCATCAAGATGTCCTTCGTACCTCGGGACAGTTCTACCTCAGATATCAACAGTCCAACAGTGAGATAGAAACAACGCTACAAATGCAGGCTGACAACGCCCGCGATTTCATGACCACCGCGAAAGACGGCGGCTTCATCCATGCTCCGGTCCCTGAGTCGAGTCGAAAGTAGTGATGCTATGTAGTTCTGAAATGTCGATTGGCTCATGTTGTAATATTAAACTTTAATGAACTTGTATGTCTCTTTGGTTTGGACAGTCATTCAACTTATATGTAATTGATGCTATTTATTAGTAGGACCATGAATCATGCTATTAATGTGTTGCTTTTCTCTTCCGATCCTTTTGTTGCATACTTATATATTGCTTATGTATTGTCTGTGAATTGCTACTAACGTTTTGTTTGGCTAGTGCATAGAGATGCCGTCGTATGTCGTGTACAGGGGTAAGGTTACCGTAGTCTACGACGACTGGGAGGAGTGTCGAACACAGGTTCACCATTTCAGCGGTAACAGTTACAAAGAGTACACCAGTAGGGCGGAGGTGGAAGTTAGATACGCGCGCTATCTAGCGGGAGAGAGGAGGGGGCGTTGGAGGAACCAAATGAAGACCAGTTTCATCACGATTATGCACATCGTGATGACCTCATCTCTCTTCTATGTGATGGTAGTTTAGATGATCGATATCGACTTGTAATGTGAAGACAAACTCGCTACTCGCGGTCTCGAGACTTGTAATGTTCTAACTTTGTTCAATATTTTAAATTCGGAGACTAATATGATGAATTGTATTCGGAGACTAATCTTCTATTGTATTTGATAAATCTGCTATTGATATGTTGTGTTGTCTATATTCTGTGCAGTAATATGTTTTGTAACCTGTGCAAATATCAGAAAAGAAAAAAAATCCCTAATATTCATACTAGTGGCGCACCACTCAACACTTTAGTGGCGCACTGCAAAAAGCACACTAGCGGCGCATCATCAACAAGTGCGCCATTAGTAAGCCAGAGCACATGGGTAAATATGGCCCCCTGGGAGGCATACTAATGGCGCACTCCCTGGTGCTCCATTAGTATTTGGTATACTAATGGCGCACCAGGGATGCGCCATTAGTATTAATTACTAATGGCGTGATGCTAGTGGCGCACCTGTAGTGCGCCATTAGTAGCCAAAACAGGTGCGCACTAGCAGGCCTTCTCCTAGTAGTGTCACTCGAATCATTCAAAGGAGGATACCACCCTATCATACCACATAACAACCATTTTAATAGCATGTTGGCACGCTAGGTAAACCATTATAAGCTCCTAGCTAATTAAGCATGGCATAAACAACTATAGTCTCTAATTGTCATTGCAAACATGTTTATTCATAATAGGCTGAACAGGAACGATGAACTAATCATATTTACAAAAACAAGAGAGTTCGAGTTCATACCAGCTTCTCTCATCTCAATCAGTCCATCATATATCGTCATTATTGCCTTTCACTTGCACGACCGAACGATGTGTATAATAATAATAGTGCACATGTATTGGAGTAAGCTGGAATCTGCAAGCATTCAATTCAAGGGAGAAGACAAGGTAATATGGGCTCTTGGTTAAGTCAACAATCATGCATATGAGAGCCACTAAACATTTTCATTATGGTCTTTTCCTCTCGACCCCCAAAGGAAAGAAAACAAATAAAACTATTTACACGGGAAAGCTCCCAACAAGCAAAATAAGATCGAGAAATATTTTTGGGTTTTATTTTGATTACTACTACAAGCATGGAAATTAAACTAACTATTTTTTTTGGTTTTTCTTAAGGTTATTCAAACACACAAGAAGAAAGCTAAAAAAAAGAAATTAAACTAGCATGGATAGTACAATGAAAGAGCATGAGCACCGACGACTAGAATGATTGTGTGAACATAAATGTAATGTCGGTGAGAAATACGTACTCCCTAAGCTTAGGCTTTTGGCCTAAGTTGGTCTACGCCCATGGATCATGGCTACTCTCTCCAGTGTACTGAGGAGTGTCATCATACTGCCACTGGCTGGCGATCTGCTCCGGATCTCACTGATAATAGGATGGACGATAAGGGTCAAGTGGTGGTTCCAGCTCAGGCTCTAGAGCTGATGTCTGGCCCCGGTAAGCGTGGACGTCCTCCGGCAAGACGAGAAACGTGCCTGAAGATAAGTCAAACAAAGAGGGTGCAGGCAAGATAATAGTCTCACTATGAGTTTTATGAAATCTCAAATTATAGAAAAGCATCTTATCATCATTTTTAACAATAAACTCATGTGCTACCATGCTCTTATAATCTAGAAAGGTAGGGGGCAACAGTTTTTCCTCTTTCTCAAAATGCCTAATAGGTATCCTGAAATGTTTAGCAAGGCGTGCAGGATAGATACCTCCAAAGATGGGGCCCTTTGTACGGTTCAGGCTTAATCTTTTAGCAATAATAGCGCTCATACTAACAGAATTATCACGAAATAAAGCATGGAACAAAATAATAATATCAGGAACACTAAGGTTTCCACAATTTCCACGACCAATTAAGCATCGACTAGCAAATATTGCAAAGTAGCGTAAAATAGGAAAATGTATGCTAGTAATTCTTGCATCGGAAACCTTCCTCGTTTCCCCTACAGTAATAGTATCAATAAATCCATCCACATCTTTATGATGTGGTTCCTCTAAGCTGCCCCCAAAAGGTATCTTGCAAACTGTGCCAAATTCATATAGTGACATCTCCCTAGCCACATCATATAAAAATGCAACTCTATTGAAGGAGGTGATTTCTTAGGATAAAAGTAGAAATTTTGCAAGAAGGTATTGGTGGGTAAGAGATACTGTTCAGCCTGGTCGTGGAGGAAGTCGGTGAGGCCTGCATTATCAGCCAAAGAATAAAAGTCATCATAAATCCCGGCTGCTCTCAAGAAATCATCACAAGGCCACTCACACGACCATACTTCCGCCACACGAGGAAGATTATACTTGGGCTTTTCATTCTCCTTAGTTTGTTTATCCTTAGAGCCTTGGCTAGAAGAGCCCCTCAAGAAAAATCTCTTCATGTTTTTCTGAAAATTTCTGAAATTTTAGTAACTCAAAATAAAAGTGAATCAAACTCAACAAAACTGATAGCAACTACTCCCACAAGTGCCTAAAGCCTATATCATGCATTAAAATTACTTGGGACCATATAAATTTGACATGCAAGCTCAAGAACAGGGTCACCAAGAAAACAAAAATTTGCAATGGATAAAGCACTAGAACAAAAACTAATTGGACCATTGGAGGAGTCACATGCCAAAGAACAATCCCCCAAAGCAGTTTTGTGAATGGAGCTTTGAGCAAGGAGATCGAAAATGGCAGCAAAGTGAGCTAGAACTCATGCTTGAGCTGGATGGTGATTTTTTTGGGAGGAAGATGAAGTGTATGGGTGCAGGAATAAGTGGAGGGAGGCCACCGTGGGCCCACGAGGCAGGGGGCGCCCTATAGGGGTGGGCGCGCCCTAGACCCTCGTGGCCAGCTGCCAGCTCCCCCTGCTGTGTTCTCAGTGCCAGATATTCTCAAATATTCCAAAAAAATCATATTAAATTTGCAGGGCATTTGGATAACTTTTATTTTTGGTTATTTTTTATTGCATGGATAATTCAGAAAACAGACAGAAAATACTATTTTTACTTTATTTAATCTAAATAACAGAAAGTAAAAGGAGGGTACAAAATGTTGTGCCTTCGACCTTCATCCATCTCATGCTCATCAAAAGGAATCCACTAACAAGGTTGATCAAGTCTTGTTAACAAACTCATTCCGAATCGCATGAAACCGGAGAAATTTCGAATAACACTAGGTTACCTCAACGAGGATATGCACATCCCCAATAATAAGAATATCATATTTCTTCTTGACAGTAGAAAGAGGAAATTCAAAACCTCCAATAACGATAGTTGGAATTTTTCCAATAGAATTGATGCTATGAACTTGAGGTTGTTTCCTCGGAAAGTGTACTGTATGCTCATTACCATTAACATGAAAAGTGACATTGCCTTTGTTGCAATCAATAATAGCCCCTGCAATATTCAAAAAGGGTCTACCAAGGATAATTTACATACTATCGTCCTCGGGAATATTAACAATAATGAAGTCCGTTAGTAACGTTTGCAACCACAACAGGCACATCCTCACAAATACCGATAGGTATAGCAGTTGATTTATCAGCCATTTGCAAAGATATTTTAATAGGTGTCAACTTATTCAATTCAAGTCTATGATATAAAGAGAGAGGCATAACACTAACACCGGCTCCAAGACCACATAAAGCAGTTTTAACATAGTTTCTTTGAATGGAGCATGGTATAGTTGGTACTCCTCGATCTCCAAGTTTCTTTTGTATTCCACCTTTAAAAGTGTAATTAGCAAGCATGGTGGAAATTTCAGCTTCCATTATCTTTCTTTTATTTGTAATAATATCTTTCATGTATTTAGCATAAGGATTTACTTTAAGCATATCAGTCAAACGCATACGCAAAAAGATAGGTCTAATAGTTTCAGCAAAGCGCTCAAAATCCTCATCATCCTTTTTCTTGGATGGCTTAGGAGGAAAAGGCATGGGTTTCTGAACCCATGGTTCTCTTTCTTTACCGTGCTTCCTAGCAACAAAATCTCTCTTATCATAACATTGATTCTTTGATTGTGGGTTATCAAGATCAACAGCAGGTTCAATCTCTACATCATTATTATTGCTAGGTTGAGCATCAACATGAACATTATCATTAGCATTATCACTAGGTTCATGTTCATCACCAGATTGTGTTTCAGCATCAGAAATAGAAATATCATTGGGATTCTCAGGTGTGTCTACAACAGGTTCACTAGAAGCATGCAAAGTCCTATCATTTTTATTTTTCTTCCTTTTGGAAGGACTAGGTGCATCTAAATTATTTCTCTGAGAATCTCGCTCAATTCTCTTAGGGTGGCCTTCAGGATACAAAGGTTCCTGAGTCATTTTACCAGTTCTAGTAGCCACTCTAACAGCAAAATCATGTTTATTATTTAATTCATCGAGCAAATCACTTTGAGCTTTAAGCACTTGTTCTGCTTGAGTAGTAACCATAGAAGCATATTTACTAATGAGTTTAAGTTCACCTTTAACTCTAGCCATATAATCACTCAAGCGTCCAATCATGTAAGAATTACTCTTTAATTCTCTACCAACATAAGCATTAAAGTTTTCTTGTCTAGCCATAAAGTCATCAAATTCATCCAAGCATTGGCTAGCAAACTTAGTAGACGGGATTTCAACATTATCATATCTATAGAGAGAATTTACCTTTACTACTTGTGTCGGGTTATCAAGACCATGTGTTTCTTCAATAGGTGGTATATTAAGACCATGTATTTCTTCAACAGGAGGTAAATTCTTAACATCTTCAGCTTTAATACCTTTTTATTTCATAGATTTCTTTGCCTCTTGCATATCTTCAGGACTGAGAAATAGAACTCCCCTTTTCTTCGGAGTTGGTTTAGGAGTTGGCTCAGGAATTGGCTCAGGAAGAGTCCAATTATTTTCATTAGTCAACATATTATTCAATAACAATTCAGCTTGATTGACTGTTCTTTCCCTGAAAACACAACTAGCACAACTATCCAAGTAGTCCTTGGAAGCATCGGTTAGTCCATTATAAAAGATATCAAGTATTTCATTTTTCTTAAGAGGATGATCAGGCAAAGCATTAAGTAACCGGAGAAGCCTCCCCAAGCTTGTGGGAGACTCTCTTCTTCAATTTGCAGAAAATTATATATTTCCCTTAAGGCAGCTTGTTTCTTATGAGCAGGGAAATATTTAGCAGAGAAGTAATAAATCATATCCTGAGGACTACGCACACAACCAGGATCAAGAGAAATAAACCAAGTTTTAGCATCACCCTTTAATGAGAATGGAAATATCTTAAGGATATAATAGTAACGAGATTTCTCATCATTAGTGAACAGGGTGGCTATATCATTCAATTTAGTAAGATGTGCCACAACAGTTTCAGATTCATAGCCATAAAAAGGATCAGATTCAACCAAAGTAATTATCTCGGGATCGACGGAGAATTCATAATCCTTATCAGTAACAAAGATAGGTGAATTAGCAAAAGCAGGGTCATATTTCATTCTAGCATTCAGAGTTTTCTGTTTTAGTTTAGCTAATAACTTCTTAAGATCAGATCTATCATTGCAAGCAAGAAAATCTCTAGCAGTTTCTTCATCCATAACATAACCCTCAGGAACAACAGGTAATTCATACTTAGGGGGAGAACCTTCATCATCACTATTTTCAATAATTTCATTTTCAATAATTTCATTCTCTCTAACCCTAGCAAGTTGTTCATCAAGATACTCACCTAATGGCATAGTAGTTTCAAGCATAGAAGTAGTTTCATCATAAGTATCATGCATAGTAGAATTGGCATCATCAATAACATGCGACATATCAGAATTCATAGCAGAAGTAGGATTAGGTGTCGCAAGTTTACTCATAACAGAAGGAGAATCAAGTGCAGAGCTAGATGGCAGTTCCTTACCTCCCCTCGTAGTTGAGGGATAAATCTTAGTTCTTTCGTCTTTCAAGTTCCGCATGGTGACCAGTAGATATAAATCCCAAGTGACTCAAAGAATAGAGCTATGCTTCCCAGCAACGGCGCCAGAAAATAGTCTTGATAACCCACAAGTATAGAGGATCGCAACAGTTTTCGAGGGTAGAGTATTCAACCCAAATTTATTGATTCGACACAAGGGGAGCCAAAGAATATTCTCAAGTATTAGCAGTTGAGTTGTCAATTCAACCACACCTGGATAACTCAGTATTTGCAGCAAAGTATTTAGTAGCAAAGTAGTATGGAAGTAACGGTAACAGTGGCAAAAGTAACGGTAGCAATTTTGTAGTAATTGTAACAGTAGCAATGGTAAAGTAAATAAGCAAAGCACAATATGTGAAAAGCTCGTAGGCATTGGATCAGTGATGGATAATTATGTCGAATGTGATTCGTCATGTAATAGTTATAACATAGGGTGACATAGAACTAGCTCCAGATCATCAATGTAATGTAGGCATGTATTCTGAATATAGTCATACGTGCTTATGGAAAAGAACTTGCATGACATCTTTTGTCCTACCCTCCCGTGGCAGCGGGGTCCTAATGGAAACTAAGGGATATTAAGGCCTCCTTTTAATAGAGTACCGGACCAAAGCATTAACACATAGTGAATACATGAACTCCTCAAACTACGATCATCACTGAGAAGTATCCCGATTATTGTCACTTTGGGGTTGTCAGGTCATAACACATAATAGGTGACTATAGACTTGCAAGATAGGATCAAGAGCTCACATATATTCATGAAAACATAATAGGTTCAGATCTGAAATCATGGCACTCGGGCCCTAGTGACAAGCATTAAGCATAGCAAAGTCATAGCAACATCAATCTCAGAACATAATGGATACTAGGGATCAAACCTAACAAAACTAACTTGATTACATCGTAAATCTCATCCAACCCATCACCGTCCAGCAAGCCTATGATGGAATTACTCACGCACGGCTGTGAGCATCATGAAATTGGTGATGGAGGATGGTTGATGATGACGGTGACAAGGAATCCCCCTCTCCGGAGCCCCGAACAGACTCCAGATCAGCCCTCCCGAGAGAGATTACGGCTTGGCGGCGGCTCCGCATCGTAAAATGTGATGAAACTTTCTCTCTGATTTTTTTCTCCACGAAAGCAAATATATGGAGTTGGAGTTGAGGTCAATGGACATCTAGGGGGCCCACGAGGCAGGGGGCGCACCCTAGGGGAGGGGGCGCGCCCCCACCCTCGTGGACAGGGTGTGGGCCCCCTAACATTGATTCTTTCGCCAGTATTTTTTATTCATTCTGAAAAGTTGCTCCGTGGATTTTCAGGTCATTCCGAGAACTTTTATTTCTGCACAAAAATAACACCATGGCAGTTCTACTAAAAACAGCGTCAGTCCGGGTTAGTTCCATTCAAATCATGCAAGTTAGAGTCCAAAATAGGGGAGTGTTTGGAGAAGTAGATACGATGGAGACGTATCAGAAATTCGGCCGTGTTTGCATGAATTTGCGTCCATGTTCGCGTTCTCGGGCAAGCACTCTCCGTCGCTGGAGTGGGACGACGGACTTCGTCTCTGACAACATTGTGAAGTGTTTCACCATAGATGTGATGGACAGGACATGGCGAAAGAACGACGCCTTCATTCCGTAGGTGATGGCCATTACCGCGCGCTCGTCTAGACGACTCGGTAGCTCATGAAGCAGCACCAACAACATGCCTTGTGCATCTAGTACTCCATTGTAGTCGCAGTTGCTACATGAGCAACTCGGGTTGCAGTTGTAGGTGAGCACGGTGACGCCGCATGACCATCCATCAATAGTGGCTGGTATGAGGGTAACATCACCATGTGCATCCTATTTGTACTAAAAATCGTGAAGAGTATAAACATGTTTGCATACAAACTAAGTGGATTGCTGATACGTCTCCGTCGTATCTATAATTATTGATTGTTTCATGCCAATAATATTCAACTTTTACATACTTTTGGCAACTTTTTATATGATTTATTTGGACTAACTTACTTATCTAGTGCCCAGTGCCAGTTCCTGTTTGTTGCCTATTTTTGTATCGCAGAAAATCCATACCAAACGAATTCCAAACGTGATGCAACTCCATGGAGAATTATTTTGGAATATTTGTGATTTTTGGGTGTTGGAATCACTGCAAACAGAGGCCCACACAGACCACGATACACCAGGGCGCGCCCCAGGCCCCTGGTGCATGGTGGTGGGTTGTGCTCACATCGTACGTCAGTTGGAGCTATACTTCGGGTACAAGAAAGCTTATATCAGGAAAAAATCGTGTAAAAAGATCAGCGCAATTGGAGTTACGGATCTCCATGAATATAAGAAATGGTTTTCAGCCAGATCTGGGGAGCGCGAAGGAGAAGAGAACAGAGTGGGAGATCCAATCTCAGGGGGCTCCTGCCCCTTCGCCGCCAGGGAGACCATGGACCAGAGGGGGAACTCTCCTCCCATCTAAGGGGGTGGGGCAATGAAGAATAAGGAGGGGGGCTCTCTCCGCCTCGCTTCCGTGGCGCCGGAGTGCCGCTGGGGCAACGATTGGAACGATGACCTACATCAACAATCTTGCTAGGGTCAACACCTCCATCACCTTCCCTCATCTATATTCAGCGGTCCACTCTCCTGCAACCCATTGTACCCTCTACTTGAACATGGCGCTTTATGCTTCATATTATTATCCAATGATGTGTTGCCATCCTATGATGCTTGAGTAGATTTTTGTTGTCCTTTGGGTTAACCGTGATCTTGGTGGTACGACTGTATATTTTATTTTGGTGCTATCCTACGGTGCCCTCCATTCTCGCGCAAACGTGAGGGGGCCCCACTATAGAGTGTTGCACTATGTTCATGCTTTGCTTATTGTTAGTGTTGTGGGGTGACAACAGCTTAAACGTGGATAAGTGGGGTATGGCGAATGGGAGTAAAGAGGACTTGATACTTAATGCTATGGATGGGTTTCACGACTTTAATGGTCTTTAGTAGTTGTGGATGCTTGCTAGAGTTCCAATCATAAGTTCATATGATCCAAGTAGAGAAACTATGTAAGCTCATGCCTCTCCCTCATATAAAATTACAAGAATGATTACCGGTACGTGTTATCGGTTTCCTAGGGACAATTCTGCAAATCCTACCACCACTTTTTCACACTCGCTTTATTTATTTTTTGCACTTTTATTTAAATAGCACCTAACTTTTATTTTCCCATTCTTTATTATCTTGCAAACTTTTCCTACGACAACTACAAAGTACTTCTAGTTTCATACTTGTTCTAGGTAAAGCAAACGTCAAGTGTGCGTAGTGTTGTATCGATGGTCGATAGAACTTAATGGAATATTTGTTCTGCCTTTAGCTCCTCGTTGGGTTCGACAGTCTTATTTATCGGAGAAGGCTACAAATGATCCCCTATACTTGTGGGTTATCAAGACCCTTTTCTGGCGCCGTTGCCGGGGAGCAATAGCATGGGTGAATATTCTCGTGTGTGCTTGTTTGCTTTATCACTAAGTAGTTTTTATTTCCTGTTCTATGTTGTTCTCTATCTTTAGTTATGGATATGGAACACGAAACACCAAAAAAATCAGTGGTACTTGCTACTCATGGAGATGGGGAACCTCCTAAAACCCTCAATGCTCATTATGTGAAAAATATTATGCACCACTTTGATAATCCTGAGAAAACCCCATTCAACTTGATAATGGGTGTAACGTTGGATCAACGTGAATACTTTAGGGATTATCACTTGACTCATAAAGGGAAATTGTTATGGGATCAAATTCATATGTTGCATTGGTATGCTCGGGAGCTATGCTTGAGATATGATTATACTTGTTCCTCTAGGATGAATGCTCCACACCTTCCCTTTTCATGCAAATTTAATGATAATGAAACCTTAGCTTCCTATGCTAATGGTAGATATGATTATTATGATGTGGAACGAATAGAAGAATTTGTTGCTTTTAAGGATGCTTATGAAATTGAATATTTGTTTGAAAAGTTTGAAGATTTTGATGATTCAGTTTATAGACCTGAAAATTTTGCTATCCTTAATTATTGTTATGATAATTATAAATACAATTCTGATATTGATCCATTTATTGAGAAAGTCTCCGCTGTCCAAGAAGAGACTACTATTTTGCAGGAGTCTATGGAAGAAGGAATTGATGAAACTATGAGCCCATTGGATGAAGAAGATGATGAGGCGAGTGAAGAACAAAAGAGGGAAGAGCAGATTAGCTACCCGTTCCCACCTTCTAATGAGAGTAACCCTTCAACTCATACATTGTTTAATATCCCTTCGTTCTTACCGAAGGATGAATGCTATGATCCCGTTGATTCGTTTGAAATATCCCTTTTTGATGATGCTTGATATGCTTGTGGCCAAGATACCAATATGAATTATGCAATTGGAGATGAACTTGCTAATTTTCCTTATGTTAAACATGAAATTGTTGCTATTGCACCCACACATGATAGTCCTATCACTACAAAAAAAAGATACATCCGTGACATTTTGGGCCGAACGAAACTTTTTTCTGTCATACATATGACACTTCTATGACGATAATTCTGACAAAACCAGGTATCATCATAGATGTGGTGGGCTCCTACTTCTATGACAAAAAATCATGACAGAAAATGGGCTTTTCGTCCTGGGCGGGCCGGAGACGCGGCTTTATGACATTCTTTGGGCCGTCCATGATGGAAAAAACCGTGGTAGAAGCGAGGGCGAGGAAAATTTCGGGGAGTTCCTGGTTACGGTGGGTGGTCAGGGGCCGAGCGATGCGCGTTTCTCTCATACACGTACGCGCGTGTGTGCGAGGCGTTGGCTCTAACTGAACCCGAGCGAGGCGTTGGGCTCTAACTGAACCCGAGCGATTGCACTGCAGGCCACACGTTACTGAACCCGAGCGATCGATCGATGGCTGTTAACTGAACCCGATCGAGCGATTCCTTCGCTACTGCTGCTAACTGAAGCCGATCGATGCCGCCTCTCTGGATGAACA
>NC_041389.1:275270151-275279393 GCF_002162155.2 Triticum dicoccoides
GGATGAACATGACGACCCCGTGGAGGGCTGGATGAACAATAGACGGTGGAGGGGGTGCCCGTGGAGGGGTGGTTGAATAGTAGCCGGTGGAGTAGCGCGCGGTGGAGGCTGGATGAACAGGAGCCCATGGAGGCTGGAGGAGGTCGACGGTAGCCCGTGGAGGCTGGAGGAGGTCGACGGTGGAGATGAACAGTATCTCGTGGAGTCCCGTTTTGTGGTACGCCACACCCCTCTCGATGAACAGGACCCCCATTTCGACCGTAGCGCTCCAACACAAGTCCATTTCGTCTGTTTTGTGGTACGCCACACCCCTCCCGATCAATAGGACCCCGTTTCGATCGTAGGAGGTCTGTTTCCTCCGTTTTGCAGTACGCCAGACCCCTCCCGATGAACAGGATCCCGTTTCAAACGTGGCCAGTCGAACACAAGGCCGTTTCCTTTGTTCTGCGGTACGCCAGGCCTCGTTTCCATCGCCTGTTCCATCCAAGCTGGTTGGCTCCCACGCGTTCCGTTGCCTCCTGATGAACACGACGCATTCTGTTGCCTCCCCATGAACACGACGCATTCCGTTGCCTCCCCATGAACACGACGACGACACATTTTCTCCGTTCCGACCCAGCCATGTAGACGAGCCCTGGCCGTACATATGCGCGAGTAGGCGTTCGAGACCCCGCCCATATGTACGTACGTGACCGTATTTACTTTCTTGCACCCTGGCCGTAGTACGTACTTGTACATGCTATGTGCGCGCCTCTACTACGACGCATGCGTGCCTCTAGATCGACCAGTATGTACGTACACGTTCGCAACCAGAATGACAACGCTACGTACGCTTCGACCAGGTGGGTCCCGACTGTCAGGAAATTCCTTGCGTGCGAAGATGTAGCTGGTGGGTCCCAGCAGTCAGGGGGGCGAATCGTTTTTTTTGCCCGGACGCACTTCCCTGCGTGTGAAGATGTAGCTGGTGGGTCCCAGCAGTTAGGGGGAAATGTTTTTTTCACGAAATACGGTGGCCCATCCGGTGGGTCCCCATTGCCAGGTGGAGGAACAATTATTTTGTGCGTAATAAGGAGGCATTTCCTTGCTGCCGCCGTGGGCCCAGCTGTCAGCCTCTCCACGTACAGTCCACGTCCGATGGAAGCCGTTCCTTGACCACGTTGACCATGCCGCGCCGAGAGCACCATGGCGATGGACGACGGCGAGGCCTAGGAAGGGGATGACGCGGAGCCGGGGAAGACGCGGCAGTGGATGCCCACGCGTAGAGGAGTATGAGGGTTCACTCGTTCGGCTGTGGTGTGAGGCTGCCGTCGCCGCAGAATAACATGGGGTGTGGGTGAGTAGAGGGATGGCCTGGCCAGCTGTGGGAGTAGTAGGGGGCAGTGAGGCCTCCACCGCATCGCAGCCGGCCACGGGAGGCAGGAGCACGAGGCACGACCGGCGCTGGTTTGGGCGGCTGGAGCAAGAAGACCAGAGGTTGAAGAAGCACTACGGCCGTTGGATGGACATCGTATGGTCACTGGAGCTATAATCGTGCATATTGACTAAGTTGACAAAGCCCTCCATCCCCGTCAACTTAGTAGGCCCACAAGTCAGCTTGCCACTATACTGGGTCCTAGCTAACAGGGGGAGTATTCATTTTTTTTGTGTAATAAGGAGGCACTTCCTTGCGTGCGAAGATATAGCTGGTGGGTCCAAGCTGTCAGCGGCGGTAACGTTTTTTTGCGAAATACAGAGGCCCTTTCGGTGGGTCCCTGATGTCAGGTGGAGGAATCATTATTTTGCGCGTAATAAGGAGGCATTTCCTTGCGTGCGGCCGTGGACCCAGCTCTCGGCCTCTCCACGTACAGTCCACTTCAGATGCATGTAGGTCGTTGACCACGTTGACCAGGCCGCGCCGACAGCACCAGGGAGGTGGACGACGGCAAGGCCTAGGAAGGGAAGGACACGGAGGCAAGGAAGACTCGTCAGTTGTTTCCCACGCGGAGGGGAGTACAACTGTACGAGGGTTTACTGGTTCGTCTGTCGTCGCCGAAGAATAATAGCAGGTGTGGATGAGTAGAGGGATGGCTAGGCCAGCGATGGGAGTACGGTGGGGCGGTGAGGCCTGCGCGGCAGCACAGCCCGCCGCGGGGAGGAGGGAGCAGGCAGTCCCGCCGGCGCTTGTTTGAGCGGCTTGAGCAGGAAGAGCAGAGATTGAAGAAGCACAACGGCCGTTGGATGGACATCCAACAGTCACTGCTTGTGCATCAACCTTTTTTTAGGAAAGCCTCAAATCTGTGGAAAATAGCATACAACCCATCTGCCATTATTTCTAATAATTTACATCCCATTTGCTAATTCTTAAGATTTTTTGGAGCCCATATTCTTTTTGTTAGCATTACAACCCATATTGTGGCCACAGTTAAAAAATTATACGAAATTTTGCATATTTCGGTGCGGTCCGAACTGTTTTTAATCCTGAAATTTCGACTCACATTCAAACTGATTTTAAAAATAAATGTATATCAATATAAAATCCAACAAATTCTCCACGCATAAAAATTAATGTAATTGGAAATCTCAAAATGAAAAAAAGATATTTGAAACTAATTGCCGGTTTGATGTGTTTTAAAAATGTACAACCCATTTCTCATTACTGATGTGCCATTTTCTCGGCCAGCTGAATGAAAGCTCTCCTCGTCTTGAAAGATTTGTAGCCCAACAGGCCTGACAAAGCGACTTACTTGGCAAATCACAAAAAAACTGGGCTGTGGCCATGGACCTAGCTGTCAGCCTCTCCACGTACAGTACTCTTCCGATGGAAGTCGTTCCTTGACCATGTTGACCATGCCGCGCAGAGAGCACCACGGCGGTGGACGACGGCGAGGCCTAGGAAGGGGACGACGCGGAGCCGGGGAAGACGTGGCAGTGGAAGCCCGTGCGGAGAGGAGTATGAGGGTTCACTGGTTCGGCTGCGGTGTGAGGCTGCCATCACCGCAGGGCCTGGCTGCCGGTGGGAATAGGCCTCCATGGCAGCACAGCCGGCCACGGGAGGCAGGAGCATGCGGCACGACCGGCGCTGCTTTGGGTGGCTGGAGCAAGAAGACCAGAGGTTGAAGAAGCACTACGGCCGTTGGATGGACATCGTACGGTCACTGGAGCTAGAATCGTTCATATTGACTAAGTTGACAAAGCCCTCCGTCCCCGTCAACTTAGTAGGCCCACAAGTCAGCCTCCCACCAAGGTGGGTCCCAGCTAGCCGAGGGAGTATTCATTTTTTTGTCCGTAATAAGGAGGCACTTCCGGTGGGTCCGAGGTGACAGCGGGGGGAACATTTTTTTGCAAAATACGGTGGCCCGTCCGGTGGGTCCCAGCAGTAAGGGGGAAACTTTTTTTTGCAAAATACTGGTGGCCTGTCTGGTGGGTCCCTGCTGTTAGGTGGAGGAATAATTATTTTCCGCATAATAAGGAGGCACTTCCTTGCGGCTGCCGTGGACCCAGCTGTCAGCCTCTCCACGTACAGTACTCTTCCGATGGAAGTCGGTCGTTGACCACATTGACCACGCCGCACCGAGAGCACCACGGCGGTGGACGACGGTGAGGCCTAGGAAGGGGACGACGCGGAGCCGGGGAAGACGCGGCAGTGGATGCCCACGTGGAGAGGAGTACGAGCGTTCACTGGTTCGGCTGCGGTGTGAGGCTGCCGTCGCCGCATAATAAGGGGGGTGTGGGTGAGTGGAGGGATGGCCTGGCCAGTGGTGGGAGTAGTATGGGGGCGGTGAGGCCTCCGTGGTAGCACAGTCGACCATGGGAGGCAGGAGCAGGTGGCACGACCGGCGCTGCTTTGTACAGCTGGAGCAAGAAGACCAGAGGTTGAAGAAGCACTATGGCGGTTGGATGGACATCATACGGTCACTGGAGTATTGACTAAGTTGACAAATCCCTCCATCCCCGTCAACTTAGTAGGCCCATTAGTCAGCCCAACAATATGGTGGGTCCCAGCTAGCAGGGGGTATTCATTTTTTTGGGCGTAATAAGGAGGCACTTCCTTGCGTGCGAAGATATAGCTGGTGGGTCCAACCTGTTAGCGGGGGGAACGTTTTTTTCGCGAAATACAGAGGCCCTTCCTGTGGGTCCTAGCTGTCAGGTGGAGGAATCATTATTTTGCACGTAATAAGGAGGCATTTCCTTGCGTGCGGCCATGGACCCAGCTGTCATCCTCTCCACGTACAGTCCACTTCCGATGGATGTCGTTCATTGACCATGTTGACCAGGCCGCGCCGAGAGCACCAGGGCAATGGACGACGGCGAGGCCTAGGAAGGGAATGACACGGAGCTAGGGAATACTCGACAGTTGTTTCCCACGCGGAGGAGTATGAGGGTTTACTGGTTTTCGTCTGCCGTCCCCGGAGAATAAGAGCATGTGTGGGTGAGTAGAGGGATGGCATTTGAGAGGCTGGAGCATGGGAGTACGGTGGGGCCGTGAGGCCTGTGCGGCAGCATAGCCGGCCGCGGGAGGAGGGAGCAGGCACTCCCGCCGGTGCTTGTTTGAGAGGCTGGAGCATGAAGAGCAGAGATTGAAGAAGCACGATAGCCGTTGGATGGACATCCAACAGTCACTGCTCTTGTGTGTTTACTAAGTTGACAGGGTGTTGCATGTGCATCAACCTTTTTTTTATGAAAGCATATGCGTCAACCTGTAGTAGGCGCACAAGTCAGCCTCAAATCTGTGGAAAACAACATACAACCCATCTGCCATTATTTCTAATAATGTACAGCCCATTTGCTAATTCTTAAGAATTTTTTGGAGCCCATCTTCTTTTTGTTAGCATTACACCCCATATTGTGGCCACGGTTAAAAAGTATACGAAATCTTGCATATTTCGGTGCGGTCAACTATTTTTAATCCAAAAATATCGATTCACATTCAAACTATTTTGAAAAATAATTTATCTAAATATAAAATCCAAATAATTGTCCACGCATAAAAATCAATGGAATTTAAAATCTTGTAATGAAAAAAAATTGAAACTAATTCCTGGTTTGATGTGTTTTAAAAATGTACAGCCCATTTCTGGGCAAACCGAATGAAACTCTCCTCGTCTTGAAAGATTTGCAGCCCAGCAGGGCCGATAAAGCAAGTAGGCCTTGTTTGGGTATTTCTTTTAAAAAAATAGAACTGGGCTAGACATTTTCAGCAAGAAAAAACACAATTGGGCCATGATGTGGTAAACATAAATAAAACCCTGGCTAGACGGGCCACAGCCCCCGCACAGCTCTGTTGTTACCCTAATCCATTACTAAAACTAGTATAAATAACAACTGCTTGTTCCTCAAAAAGAAACTGCGCGACCTGCTGGGTCCCTGGTGTCAGCCGCTCGTAGTGTAATTCTCTCGTTTATTGACTACATTGACAATGGCGTGAGCCCCAGATGTCCAACCATTAGGAGGAACCATATTTTTGGGCTTGTAATATAGAGGCACTTGCTTGCGTACTGCCATGACGCAGGTGGGTCCCTACTGTCATCCTCTCCACGTGCAGTCATCTCCTTGTTCCTCTCGGTTGTTGACGACGTTGACAACGCAAGAGGGTGGCGCACCGCGCACGGCAAGTGAACCAAGGCCGCAAGGCGGAGGACGACGGCAAGGCCTCGGACGGAACGAACAGGAGCCATGGAAGATGCGCCGGTGCAGTCGCAGGCGGAGGGGAGTACGAGGGTTGACTGGTTCGGGTGCGGGTGCGTGTTGGGGCTGAAGTTGCCGGAGAATAACAGGACGTGTGGGGGAATAGAGGGAGGGACTGGCCAACATTGGAGGGTACGTACGGTAGGGCGGCGGAGGCACAACCATCCATGGGAGGCGGGAGCACGCGGAGCCGATGGGGTGGTTTGGTTTGGGCGGCTGGAGGAAGAAGAAGACCAGAGATATAAGATACACGACAGATGTTGGATGTCAATCCAACGGTTGGTAGGCAGAATCGTTTGTTGACTGGCTAGTAAGTCGACACCACCTTGGATAGGCTATTTCCTTGCGGGTCCCAAATGTCAGAATCCAAATCTATCACGGTCATGCGGCCTTTCCTATGAAAATTTACAGCCCATTTGATGTGCTAGTTCGAAATAAGTTTGTGAGTGCTGGTGGGGGCTAATCACTTGGCTTCTGAAATGCACAGTGAGCTCAACCAGCCGGCGAGAGTGATGTTATTTCCCTTGGTTGGGATTTGTTACAATATTTCACTCTAAATTAAACGAATGGCAAGACATTTGCCTTGTTTCAAAGAAAATATGACAATCACAGCCGAGTTAAAAAGGGCAGGAACATCTAACTCCAGCTTACAAACTATACAAAAGCACGAGGGTTTATTGTTCATCAAGTTTAAAAAAAAACAAGTTGAAAAGGGCAACAACATCTAACTCCAACACTGTTTTCGGCAGTCACAGTCAAATGGATCGGTCAGGTCCATACAATGAACATCCTGGGTCATAAAATTTACTGGATTATGACCACAATATGTTGTAAATAGAAGCCTGACACGTTCAATAGCTCTTTTGCCCACCTGAAACTCCTTTTTTGCTCTCGACATACCCATCCATCAAAACCATGCTGCTGATAAACTTAAGCCTGATGGACAATAGTAACCTCGCATTCCGCAGGAAGAATGTGACAAATCTAGTGTTTGCACGGTTGGCTACATATCGTTCTAGCGTTATTATCTTCAATCGAATCTCATGAGAAGTGAGAAAATCCCGATGCTTACGAATCCACCGATTGGTTATAACTTTCTTACCCCGTCCTATTGCCTAAATAGACATGAAGATTGAAAATAGTTAAGGTCTAAAAGAAGAGTGTCGAAAGAGCAACAGTTGAACGGTTAATTCTAGTACACTATATGTGGGCTTCCAATGTGCGTGAAATTATCACCTTTATATACAACTTCTCCATACATGGAAAGCATTGCAGCAAGCCAATAATCTTGTTCAGATCAAAACTATTCATTTGGATATATAAGATCTTGACAGAATCAAGCACCATTGATAGGCCATCCATGGAGAAACTCTTCATTGAGAATAGAACATAATATTAGTACAAAATGTGTACTCCAAGATGATATATAACCTATGCGCAGAAATTTAAAATGCAGCTTATGGTTACAAGTGTAGATGATAATATAAAGTACCTGAAGAACTGTGGAGCCAAACACCATATTGAAATGAGCACAGAGATCATGTATTACACCCAAGGTCTCCAGTTTAGGTGCAGAGAGGATGGTTATTTGCAACGGTGAATAACCAGAATCAAGGATCAACCTTTGAAGTGAAGGGGCATCTTGGATGATGTGCTGCCTTCTGTCAAAAGAATTCCAATTCTTACAAGGTTAGGCGACTTTATTTGGAGACAACCGATTCTAACTGTGAAAACAAGCACCAAGCACTCCAGGGCAGGGCAACTGGAGTGGATGATGCTGTGCAATGAGGCCTCCGATATACGAACCCGCACAAGTGAAAGTTTTCTGAGAAATGGGAGTCGAAGGTTTAGTACCAGATTGTCTGGTAGGTAGCACAGCGCAAAGGTGGCGGTGTGAAGAGAGGAGGAAAACCGCGAGATGGACATCGGTGCTGAGGGCACAAGTTCATGGCGTTCGGTATGTGGTATGTGATTTCCAGGGGAATAGTAGAACTCAAGCAGTTGTAGTTCTATGAATTCAGGGGATTTCAGCCAGGCGTCCACCGTGCAGGGCATGGTATGCTTGCTCAGGTAGCATGGCGGGATGCAGAGGCTTTGAACGGAGCCCTGGTGGGAGGAGATGATGGCTCTGGGGATTTCAAAATCATTGAAGAGAGATAGCTGACGACAATCAAGATTAAGGGGCATGACGTGCCATAGAGGGCGCCACCAAATTGAGAGGACTTGGGTGCGACAGCAATCCTTGGTGGGGAGAAGCAAGATGATCTCCCCAAGGACGGCGTCCGGGAGATCGCTGATGCAGTCCACCCGAGGTTCTACGGGTTCCTGGGATCCGGTGGGGGCGGGGTCGCCGCTTCTCCTCATGTTGCCGGGTGCGGGATCTACAACAGGTGTCGCCGCTGGCGGGAGCCTCATCTTCTTGGCGCTGGGGTCAGCCGACTCCATTTTCCTCGAGGGCGTCACGTCACGCTCACGGATTTGAGCAGAGTAACGAATGACGAGCCTAGTTGTACTGCGAGCGAAGAAGAAGGGGAGCTGGGGGTTTTCTGTAGGAGTGAGGAAGAAGGGGAGCTGCGGTTTTCTATAGGAGTGAGGTGAGGAATTTGGGGGTACGAGTGGAGCGAGCTGACGTGAGGTGGGTGGGAGCGAGGAGGAAGAAGAGCACCCAGGTTTTTTTTTGGGGGGGGGGCGGTGTGATGGGTGTGGGTAGCGCCTCTCATTCAGTAAATATATGGGCTTTTGAATTGATTTTACTATTTACTAGTGTGGATGGGCTGTTTTGTCTTGGGCCCAGAGAAACAATTACTACTAGTACGGTGGAGACACTCTACAGCTACCCAGAAAAACAATTACTACTAGTACAGTGGAGACACTCTACCGCTTCTGGCTCCTCCTAGGTCATTGAAACGTCTCCCTCTACCGAATGCCGTTATACTTTTGTTCACCGACATGCGGGCCATGCTGCGCGTGGGCCCAAATGCCATCCACCAAATTAGAAGGCAGTATGCAGGCGGAGAGTCACCCCGGTCGTAGCACGGCAGTAATGAGCCATCGTATCACAAAACCCCACCTCCCCGCAGTCTAAGTTTGACGGACAAAGCAACCATCATTTCACTCTTCGCTGAATCCCCTTGTCCCTCACCGTCTTCAAGAACGGCAACACTCACAGCTGCCACTATTCTTCTCTCCCAACGAAGGGAAGGTAAGTGGATCCGTGATGTTGGTATATTTCTGTTCAGAGAAAAAAAAAGAACTTTTGCAAAGCAGTAACCGATCCTCACTCTCCTTTTTGTTTCATTGTCATTGCGATTGTGTTTTCCTTTCAATGGTCTCCTAGTATTCGTCACTTTCATGATGGACCAAGGAGAACCAGGCAAAGATCTACCGATATTGGAGCAGACGCGGGAGGCTGATCCCCACGAGACAGAGAGCTCCAAGAAGATGGAGGCAGCCACCGAGCCGACCCCAGATACGCTCACGGCCACTACTGAGATGGTCAACGCCCCGTTTGAGGTTACAGCCCCCGTGGCACTGCAGGAGCAGTTTTCCCCCTTCGAGGATGTGTCCCCCCCCCCCCG
>NC_041389.1:275279607-275291481 GCF_002162155.2 Triticum dicoccoides
ATTGTGGTTTATCATCTAAGTATGTGGTGATTAATAATGCAAAATTTTATTAGCTTCAATGCCATGCTATACATAGTGGTTTAAATAACTTGTGTTTCTTATACTGAAAAGTAATTCAGAATTTGTTTCTGTTTCAATTAGAGCCCTGATGCTACAAGGATTGTGTGGTTGTACATGTCACTCGCTATGAGGCGGATGACCTGAATATATGCACTGGGAAAATAGAGTTCTTAGGCTGTTGGATCCTGGAAGCCATTTGCGGTTATACCAATGAAGAGTTGTATTCCAGCTTCACTGTTGTCAGGCATGTTGTCCAGGGTGTACTGAAGCACAAGAAGTTCAAAGCTACTCCCTCGTTTGTCAGGAATACTGTTCTTGTCAAGCTTACGTAGGAAGATGACGTGGCATGCCTCCACAAACAAGTTTATCAATGGCAAGGCCACAAGGTTGTCTTCATGAAGGTTCACAGGATTGAGCTGCTGCGGGACGTCCTCGATGATGTTCATAGCAAGGTCCGTCTTGTGTCCATCCCAAATTAGATCGAGGCATGAAATAGTTGCCCCAACTAGTGTTTAATAGTAGTTTGGATTGTGTCTAATTATCCGAACCTTACCTATTATCAACCCTTCTGGGGCTAGTACTCTGTTTGAATCCGTCTATGGGAACTACTGCTACTTTTGTGTGCCCGTGAATCATGTGAGAACCATCGTAATTGTTACCAAAACAGATGTGTCCTCACTAGTTTTTTCATGAATATGGCATCGTAAGACATAAGTTGTCACGGTTTATCATACGAGCAGTGTGTTTTTTGATGAAATAGAGCACTCGTTCAAGAACTGTGCGCTGACGTATACATAAGTACTTGTAAACACTGTTGGTGCTACCCCACTTGTAAGCAGTTGTGCAAAACACGACACATTGGCTCAGCTCGCTTCAACACTAGGCTATCGACCGACTAACAATCAACAATCTGCTGTCTAACATATAAGCAACTATGTATCTTGTTATAGTGATTCATGTAGTTAACTGAGGCCACAATGTAATAAATTTCAAACATTCACATGCTAGTCCAGCGCTCATGTGGAACACTCACATTAAACTCGTCTTCATAAAAAACTTGAAAAGCATAAGTTAAGAATTTTTATACATCTCAATGATTCATAGAATATAACAAACATATACTAGTTCACAACAAAAGACAAAGTTGTGAGAAGGTTTACAAATCAGGAAAAAACAAGCAAGGCTTCTCTGAGCAAAGGGCCTCCCGGCAGGCTTAAATTTCCTGGAGTTCACTCTGGTTTTTTCTTGTTGCCACCATCCAGGGTTAGGTTCTCTCATTCCAGAATAACCAATTATAATTGTGGTCTCAGCTGGAATGCTGAACTGAACCATGGAGTGTACTGACCAGGTGAAATTCTTGTGCATTCCACTAAATTTATGCACCGCTATTTGCAGAAATAAGCAGACTACAATGCCTCTTGTCCACACACCTGTCCAAAAAACCGCCGTGCAGCCGTGCCAGCTAGTCCTTGGTCCATGGATGAACTTGTAGAAAGTGCATTTCGGACTAGGATGCAGTTGTTTTCGCTCGTCCCTGCACTGCAATCAGGAAGTAAAAGGTACGAATCAACTTCTTTTTGATTGCGTTGGTCATTCTACCTTAGTTACTACCAATGTAGGGATACCTTGAAGATGGGAGGTTAGACGACGACAACGAGGGATAGCCATCTCATTTTGCGCAGTTGTACTAAAATTGAGGTGTGTGCTTTTGATTACACGGATAGAAACAATACGGAGACAGACATCCCGAAACGATATGGAGACAGCCATCCCTGTTTGCGCAAGTACGAAATACAGTTATTTAAACAGTGACAGATATTTGCAGTGGCATATGATTAACAGCAGCATCTATTGTGTTATAATTGGCACTAGATTGACAGTATGAAGAGTCCTTAAGTAAGTAGCATCACATCACATCAACAACGCCACTAGATTAACATGCAGAACAATAGCATTAGTATTACTGTCATGAGAGTAGCACCTGGTCAGTAAATGTACAATCAAATTTGTGCAGTTCCACTGGGATGAAGCAATGTTAGCGGTGTGAGATTTAAGTGTAACTGCAAAAACACAATTCATGGGAAATAAAGCAAGACGGAAGCACTTCATAAAATGGTGGTAGCATTGCTTCAATTTATCGACGACACTAGACCATTACTTATAGTGACATTAGGTGGCATTGCTTAAAGCTTCATGTGATTTTACATTAACAGTAGCGATATGGGCGTAGGGACAGCAGGTATCTACTACTTTCCCCCGTTTCCTCTTAGAACCAAGTCCTAGATTCATGCTACAACTTTCCCACTTTCTTTTCTGTTTGATTAGAGTCGACTGTATGAACTAGCTTTACCTCTAATAATAGTAGAAGTCTAGGTGGCTTTGGAACAGCGGACAGAAGTAGAAAAGGATCCACACGAAGGGAGCTAGGGCGGTAGAGCAAGGCAGGTTTCGAAGGAATATATACCTGAGGGTTGTCGGCATGTGGCAAAGACGGCGTCGGGAGGCTGCATCTTGGCCACAATACCGCATGGAGGAAGAAGGGGTCAGAGGCCCTCCCGAGCTGGCGCTCTCTCGGAGAGAATGGAACGGCCGCCGATCGGGACGTGCGGGCAGCTGTTGGTCTCCTCCCTCGCCGCCGACGATAGCGTGAACAATGCACCTACACCCCTGCCCCGGTCAAGGTTGTCCGGCCGGATTTGTGACCAGCCGTGAGCTGAGAGAGAGTGTGGCCACCTATATCTTGCTTAGATGTGGAGAGCATGACAGAGTGAATGAGAGGAACCCTAGTAAAGCAAGTGCTAAGGCTCCTGCTTATATATATTGTGGAGTGATTTTGTTGTACCAGCTTCAAAAAATGTGCACCTACGTGTGCCCGCAAGTGGGTGTGAGAGAACTAGTGCGTGCGTGCACCGCTTCTCTTCGTGAGAGTACAATATACTATGCCCAAAGAACGTTCGCCGCAAGAGTAATAGTATAAGTGTGTGACGTGTGAGCTAAAATAAAATGTGCACGACGTCTTTTGTTTTTTAGAAGTTTTGAGGGTAGGGTGTGAAGAGCACATATGTGCGTGACGTCTACCTGCAGATAGATGGTAGGTGCGACGTGCGAGTCTGCGAGAGGACTTGAGAGAGTCGTGACTCATGAGGGTGTGTGTGCGTGAGAGAGAGGGAGGCACGTATCAATGCAATGCATGTGTCCGTAAATCATTATCTGACAAACGTTCGCCACAAGCCTTTTCTTGACGAACACCGTAAGAACCGTTAGATCGGCATCCGACATTGTCAGTTTTGCCATGTCATTTAACAGAACAGCCACTCCTCCTACGCACAAATCTTCCACGTGAGTGTTAGCAACTGCCGTATGCTCCCTCCGTTCCGAAATGCAGTGCATATATCTTTATTGAAAATTCAAACCTCGCAAACTTTTACCGAGTTTTCGTGTACCAAATTGCACATGTAGAATACCCTGTATATATCATTTCATTCATCTTCGAGAGGTAACTATAAAGATGGGGGAGGAATCTACAAAGAAAGGCCATCGTATCACCCGCAGAAATTTCAACCATCCTTTGGTGTCGAGGAATATCATAGGAACTCTATATGATATGATTTTTATAGGAATTTTTCCTTTAGAGCCAATTGGTTCATAGGAATAGATTCATATACTCCACATTTCAAAGGAAATAAACATGATATCATTTCTATAGCTTTAGAGCCACTTGGTTCATATGAATGGATTCCTATACTCCCTTAATTTCAAAGGAAAATAAACATTAGCGTATATTCAATAGAAAAGTTCCTATGATATGAACAAAATTACATCTCTTTTCTAATCCCTCCTCATAGGAATTGAGATACATGTCATCTCTAGATTCAATAGAAAAGTTCCTATGATGTGAACCAAATGACATCTCTTTTCCAATCCCTACTCATAGGAATTGAGATGCTCCATGTCATTTCTTTCCCTAAAACTTCCATGTATACATCTTCTATTCCTAAATAGATAGTACAACCCACTAGTAGCTTTTTTTCCACAACATGCAACTATGGCACAAGAACTATATAGTGTGCCAATAACTTTGAAAGATGGTCGCTGGATGAAGCTAATCCGACAATGCAGAGATAGGCAAATCCGAGCACTACTGGCCGTTGGATATCATTAGCATTCCACCAGATCTGCCTCATGTACAATTTAGAAGACTCCATGGTTGAACTTAAGCATAATGCACGAACCTCAAAACACAAGCACTTCTCCTTTGTTCTAGAATCTTCTGTATCATAATTGATTATTTTTTCTAAATGAATTGCTATTATTTGTTTTTTACTTTATGATTTACAATGCACAACCCCATGAATCTTAACATTTTTATAAAACTAATTGATTTTGAATGAGATGAACTATAAGAACTAAATGAACATCTACATCATGCATATATGACTCAAAGCTTTACATGCTATAGTGTGTATTTATTCATAATTTGGTTTCGAAATCTCATGTGTTCAATACATGTGTACCTTACTAGTTTTGAGTAGAGTAGCAAATTTCACGCGGCCCCGGGTATATCAAAATGCAGGGCCCATGCATCATTGCCTTTCGGTCGAACCTACGTCCACAATTTTTTGTACGTACTATATCTCCATTGGTCCCCGAACCCAAAATGCCGCCTCGTTCCCGTAAAACCAAGCGGACCACACATATTTAAGGCGTCGACTCAAACCCGTTTACTACGACGTGGCCCCGCATGCCGTAGTACTCCTACAAACCCTACCGCCGCACTCATCATCGGTTTTCTTCAAGAGGACGAGGGAGAAGCCGATTTGTAGTGGAGGCACTTTCAAAAAAAGGATCTGTAGTGGAGACCCCTACCCTAGGGTGCCCTAGGTAGCTGCCGCACGCATCATTGTTTTCTCTTTTCTTTATGCTCTTGCGCCGTAGAGTGAAATAATGGTTGCTTCGTCCGTCCAGCTTAATGCGGGAAAGATGGGGCTTTGTGATTTGACCCCTCATCGCTCATTTTCTACTACTGTGGCGCTACGACCGGAGTGCCTCCAATTCCAACCGCTGCTCCGAACTGTAATTTGGTGCATCGCACGTGGAACAAGACGGTGGATGAGCCACATGTCGGCCAAAGGGGTCCTGTTAAGCGTGTCGCCATTTCGTGTGCGGACTGACCCTGCTTGAGTTGCTACGCCAACACGATAGGAGCAGCCTACCACTTGGTTTTGCTCCTTGGTGAATCCCGACTATATTGATCTAAAAAGATATGTGCTGAACTACCCTCTCTGTCTCGGTTTTTTATTTTTAGGTGTCTCAGTTTATAGGGCCTGCACGTAGTTCTAGGTCGTCCATTTGACTAACTAAATATGAGTTACTATGTCACAAAAAGTATATCCTCTTAAGCGGATGTAGTTGTATTTAAAAGTCGAGGGCGGGGCTTTTCCTGCGTGGTAGGCGGGGCAGTTCCACCTAGCCGGTTCGACAGAACGCGAGAAGACGAGGGAGTAGGCTATTGCAAACATAGGGCTGTGTGATTTGACAGCGAGTTACTGCTGGATAGGTGGGGCCCGTGATTTGACTTGCCATTATCATTTTAACTGGGGCGCTACAACCGGCGTGAGTCTCCCGATTCCTGACCACCTCCATACAGGTGCCTCTCCCAATGCTCCACCATGTAGTAGAGGCTGGCTCTTGCATGAGGGCCCACTTCTCCACTTTTTCCTTGCCTCTCTTTCCTCCACATATGCAAAAATTCCATGTAAAGCGCACTATTGTTGCTCCTAAAGGTGCTAACCTTGCCACATAGGCATAAAGTCTGATGTGGCAAGTTAATCAAGAAGAGAGAGACTAGTTTGGTGACCCAAGGAAGAAACGGTGCTAAGCGCGTGTACCTAGGTGAAACAATTTTGAGTATATAGATAATTAAATGAAGCAAACTTAGCAACGAAAAATTAATAAGCACACCATTTCATTGGAAGAGGTCACTCCTTGGCAAATGCAATAAATACTAGTACTCCCTATGTCCCATAATATAAGAATGTTTTTGGCACTACACTAGTGTAAAAAACGTTCTTATATTATGGGATGGAGGGAGTACGAAGAAAGAGATAGAGAGAAGTAAAAAAATACACTTATAGCCAACCTTATAGCTAACCTTGTTGTAGTATGAGTGACTAAGTGATGACTATGTATGACATGCCAACATCAGATAGCCTAACGCACTGTGTTAAATCTCCAAGGGCGCGACCGCGCGAGCGACGCGACTGTCATGGTAGGTGCGACCATGATACAGGCTACTGGCTGCCCTTGGATCTGAGATCAAACGGTCGCATGCTAAGTTGCTGAAAATTTGCAGAATAACCCTCCAGGAAAGGATATTCACCCATGGGTCTAGAATCACGCCATGCAACCGTTCGATCTCAGATCCAAGGGCTCTCGGAAGCCCGTATCATGGGAGAATGGAAAGCCACTACCCTGCCGTTCGCACGCTGGCAGTTCGCTCCTACTCATCCCCGCACGTCCTTCAATACTACGGTGTTTCGCTCCTAGTCGTCCCGTCCTTTCACATTACGGCAGTTCCACTAATCCTAACCCTCCTCCCAAATCCATGGCATCCCAAATCTCCATGATCGGCGGTGAGTACAAGGTTAGAACCATCACCGATGATGAGTTCGACGTCATCTACACCCGTTCTTCCGCGACGGTGAAAGGATGTCTTTCTCGCTTTAGACGCATGTTCGAAAACTCAGATGATGAGTGGGTCGCTGGGCTAGATGTTGAGTACACCACAGTCCTGGGACGAGAGAAGGATCTAAAGGACAAAGAGAGGAAGAAGCCCGCTGTGATCCAGGTTTGCGTACATAACGTTTGCTTGGTCTATCACATATGCCATGCCGACGTTGAGTGCCAGGATTTTAAGAACTTCCTCAAGGACAAAAGAGTGAAATTCATTACTGTAGAATTTAAGAATGACAAAGAAGTCCTGGGTTGGATAGGCCTCGTTGTAGGCAACCCCTTCGACCTCCAGAAGAATCGGCTGCTGCCCTCTCGTCAGCCTTCAATGCTGACCCTGGCAGGTGCCATGGTTCATCCTTCGTACCGTAAACTGGAGAAACCTCATTACACGTTTCATGGTCATGCATGGCAGCGGAATGTACTAGATATAGACCACATCCACTACTCTGCAATGGATGGCTACCATTGTTTCAATATCTACAAAGGTTGGATGAAGAGCAAGAGCCAAGTGTGTGGTTCAAGCAAAGAAGTATCGGCCAAGAGGAAGAGGGACAAGGACGAAGTCGAGGACATGGACGAGGACTCCGAGTGAGTAAGGTGTCAGTATCGTTGCTCATGGTGGTTCTAATGCAGTGTCTACTGGATTAGTTGCATAGTTTAATTTCAGGTGTGCTTAGTTTAATTTGAGGGGTGTGTTGTGCTGAGCCCCCAGCAGAACTATGTTATGTTTCTTCTCGTTACTTTAACTCTTCAGTATGTACATACTACTAGTATTTCTTTAATAGAATTTAGCACCCCAATTAAGCACGTACTAGCCTTTTTAATAGTACTATATGCATAATTTGGCGACGAGCGCTCTCTATATGTACCACCTTTTTTTTAATTTCAAGTTTTGCTCCATGGCGCAATCCATCGATACTACTACTGTACAAAAGTATACATTTTTTAAAAGGCTAGAGTACTGTTCATCACATATATAGCTAGTTAAATTCTCAACCTAGAACGACGTGCATGCCATGTAGTAAACCGATACGGAGGAAGTATGTAAAAATGATATGATTTTACCAAGCGATAGGCAGGGGAGCTTGGCCTGTCATGCGGTCCCACGTGTCATGATGCACCAAGGCGATGCGCGTGTCCCTCTTGAGGCAGAAGCAATACTACGTGGTTTGAGATGATGGCGAACCGAAGTGTGAAATAATGGTTGCTTCGTCCGTCTGGGAAGGTGCGGCATTGTGATTTGTCGTCTCATTGCTCATTACTACTACTGGGCCGGTACGAGTGGGGTGCGTCCCCCCTGCTGTTCTGCACTGTTATTTGGTGCTTGACACATCGACCCGGTTGCCATATGTCCCACATGTCGGCGACAGGAAGTACAGAATTCATGAAAGGGAGCATCGACGGAGGAGTATACTACAGAATTCATGAAAGGGAGCGACTTATTTTGGAAAAGTCTGTTTTTACGGAGTACGTACCCACTAGGGTTTATAGGGCTCATCTAAAAAACATTCATTTTTCCGTTTGATAAGTCTCAATTCTACTACTACTAGTAGTACCATTACATGTTGGATTTCGAGATGCGTTAGATCACCCGACGCAAGTAGTGTCAAGAGGAAACTAACCAATGCATGTAGAAGTTCATGAGAAATTTAGTGGTCATTCATGCATTCGTTCGAATTAATGCCTTGGTAAACATAACTTCTTAAGAAAAACGAGCGTACTAATTACTTGCGCAAACTACGAAATTAATTCGACCACTCACCGTCTACCTTGGTTGGAGAGATTTTGAAATTGAGCCATAAACTGGAAAGGAGGGAGTAGTAACTTTTGTCTCGATTACTATTTGTGGCCTTGTATAGATGCAAAATGTATTTTTCTTATAGTGGCCTTGTATAAGTAAATGGAGGGAGTACTAACCAAGGTACATAGTAGGGAGGAGGAGTAAACAGAGGAAGTAGTAAAATTTTCTCCTCGTGTTGCAAGCCACCGCGCGCGTGGGCGAGGGAGCGGGCGTAAGGCGTACAGTAGTAGGAGTACTACTACTACTTCTTGTAAGCAAGCTTCACCTCATCCCGCGAGCCACCACGCCCGTGGGCGGGGGAGACGGCGTACTAAGCAAGCTTCTTCTCGTTCTGCGAGTTGACATGACACATCAAAAGTACTCCAGTGTATAGAGTCTTGCCTCTAAGGTAGGCCCCACATGGTTTGCCTCTTTTTTTAACATAACACGTCAAGTCACAATTTGTTTGTTCACCCGTGGTAGATGATCCTCCCTCCACCAAGTGGACAACCAGTACACGTGTCAAATTACCACGTGGGCTGCCTTTTCATACAGAAATGAGCTCCACCGTGTACCCGCGCGAGTGTGGTTGGGAAAGAGACGGGAGTACGTGTGCCGTGCGTGCACCTCTTCTCTTCGTGCACGTCCCCACCTACATGGGTGTGTGTGAGAGAGATACAAACCTAGACATAATGCGCCATCCATCCCCATGCCTCCGCCTAGTACGACCACCAGTCACCACCATGCCCCACTCCTCCTCACCTTATCTCTCATCTTTCTCCCTCCATTTTTATATACAAGGGGCCACTATCAAAATTAAAATTTGCAGATATACAAGGCCACTAACACATATCGATGCAATATTAATGGTGTTTGCCTCGTGGTACTAGCAAAGGAGGACATTAATTATCCCTTGCATGCATGCGGGAGTTTGTAAAAAATGCATCTTGATGTTCCGTGCAATGCACGGGCATCTTGCTAGTCCATGAAAACAACACATGGCAAAATTCCACGGCGAATGAGGGATTTGAATCTGTTGGGAGGGGCTATTTGGATCTTGCCCGGGGTAGCCAAAATATTGGCGACCCTTTTTTCCACCGGTGCCTTTTCCACCGTTGAATGAGGAATGGCTCGGGTGCTCATGCTGTCATGCATTCTCTAGCGCGCACGTTGGAGACGAGCTCGCACGAGCTGTGTTTTTTGTCCCACAACACCGCCTGAGCCGCCCGCAGACCGACCAGCGACCCGCAAATTACGCCATCCAACCGTAGCCGCACACATTATGACAGCAACTCAACCAACCGGACGAAATTCACGCAAACACGTAGACAAAATGATATTTCATATAAACAACAACGGAAATCATATAAAATATCGGATTTTCATACAAACATGACAAGTTTCATTACATTCAAATGAACTACGCGGTGCTAGTTCTGGATAGCACAGATATATAATACCTGGCCTAAATGGTCGCCCGCCGATCGATTTGTGTTCCTCATGTCCGATAGCACGATCACCGGACTGTCGGGAGCCCCGAAGGTATATGCTTCAGCACAAAGAATGGCTCGCTTCCCCACTGCCCAACTGATATCATTGGCTGGTGCCGAAGGTGATGGTGGCCGGCACCGGTTCGAGTTCATCACCGGCCACTACTTCGCCATGGCCGGCACCGGCTTGAGTTCATCCTAACATTCCCCTCTTCCGTGGAGCCCATGCAGGGTCGACGAAGGTCCTCGCAACAAAAGGATCCGGCAAGACACGTGTTGTGTACGCCGACGTCGCCTCCACGGTGGCCTTCATGGGACCCAAGCGACGGCGGCCTCCCGTGTTCTACTTCTCCTCGATGATGGCAGTGGACGCAGAGGCGCTGGCCACCGACTCATCGCTCTCCGTGCACCCGGCTTCTGTCGCTGCTTGCATGGTGCGGCCTCCGGCATGGGAGTCTCGGCCACAGAAACGGGAGATGCGGTACGAGGCGGCGGCGTGGCCGGCAGCAATGACGCCCGTGCACCACTCCTTGTCGAGCTGGCTTGGAGCGGCGAGTTGTTGAACCGCGTGCCGGCTTGGGGCAGCAACTGGCTCCGTCGGGCGAGGGGAGGGAGGTGGATCAGTGAGCTGCATAGCTCGTATCCGGCGGGCTACCCAGCCGGCTTGGATGCGGAATAACTACTCTTCGTAAGCCATTGTAAGAGTGGACAAAATGGTGGAGGAGATAGGGAGCGGCGGAGGTGTGCGATTCTTGGCCGGTGTTTGGCCTCGTTTAAATAGGAGATTAAATAGACGGCAGACGGGAGGACCTTGGCCGGCTTTGCGTTTAATGCCGGCTCGGTCATGAACGGACGTGTGTCCAGAGTGGGTTTCTCGACTTCCACACGGGCGGGTTTCATGGAGGCGTTTGAATGTGGCAAGGAGGCGTGTTCAGCCGGGCGTGCAGCAAGTGGCGCCCTCGACTCTCACCTAGGACACCGCGCTGTTCTTCCAGTGACGTGTGGGCTCTTTGGGTACATGGCCTGCATGTCAGTGACCCAACGCATGCAGCGCACAATAGAGGAACCTTTGGTGGGCCAGGGCGGTCAGAAGCGGGCATTTCATAAACCGATGATTGTTCATTGAGTGTGATGTCATCTTTTTCATGTAGATAAGCCTACTATGTTGATAGCCCGTTTGATACGTTGTGATTCATAAAGACCGCTGCAAACCTCAATGTTCTGCTTATCACAAATAAGATTGATTAATACCCATAACAATCCATGTCCTTAACAAAGGGTGCATGCACGTATAGGTTGAGCATGTGCCTTGCGTCGTGTGCTGTGTGCATGTAGGCGTGCGAGTGTTGCGTGTGTGCAAGGGTACGTTTTAGTGTTGCATGCATGGGTGCGTACGTGCATGTGTTCGTGAGTGCATGTGTACGTGTCAGTGTTGCATGCCAGCATGCGTGCGTGTGTATGTTATGTGTACGTGTCAGTGTTGCACGCCTGCATGCGTGCGTGTCTTGCGTGCGTGCATGTGTACGTGCGGGGTGAGGCTACACGGCAGTCGACTGACTTTTCATCTCTGGTAATTAGATTTTCCAGCCGTTGGATATGAAATCAAGGGCCTCCAGTTTATCATCAAACTCCACCCCCCTGAGCCGCCAGCCACCACCGGCCGATCACCGCTAGCCCCCGCCACCCGCGGTCGGCCCGCGCCGCCACGCCACCCCGCCCTCCCCGAAACCACTCCCCACCGCCGGTCCGACGCCGACCGGCCATCCCTCTAGGCCCCCCCCGCGCCGAGCTTTTTCTCTGGCGGTCCCCACT
>NC_041389.1:275291821-275316817 GCF_002162155.2 Triticum dicoccoides
ACTCCACCGCCCAATCAACGCCCCCCAACCACCGGCGACTGCCAACCAGAGGTCTGATGACTTCGAATACCCACCGACCACTAATTTATTACCATTTTTGTCCTTCATATACGCGCTGACGGGTGGGCCCTATGGTAATGTGTGCTGCTGAATATGAACCGTTTGACTGGTCAATTGATCGTGTTATCAACAAATTACAGAGTTGTATGGTGAGCTAGTGACCGTATGATCATCCTAAAATATACTCCTATTTTATTAACACAGTACAGACTCAAACTACCATTTCTTTCTTTCATATACGGGCTGACAGGTGGGCCCCATGGTTACGCGCCCCGATGATGCAACACTAGTTGCGCCGCGTGGAACATTTGACTGGTCAATTGATTGTGTCATCAACAAAATACGGAGTTGTACGGGTGAGCGAGTGACCGTATAATCATGACATGTATTTGTTTAACACGGTACAGACACAAGGGCTCATATATACGCGCAAGCACTCATCGCTATAAGCGCACACACGCGAACCCTACCACTATGAGCACCTTCGAGAGAGTGGGCCAACATATATGATCTTGAGATTTTACGAAGTCACCATAGGTGCCTCGTAGTCGAGTGGAACGTCTCCTCCCATTGAATGTACATCGCCGGAAAATACTGAAATTAACACAAGATAAATGCAAGCACCGGGACTTTAACCTTGGTGGGCTCGAGAAACCACTGTCCTCCTAACCATCCAACCATATGTTGGTTAGCACGAAAAAATGTATGTGGTGACCGTGATGATCTTATTCTGAAGTCCAGTGACCATATCATGCTTTCGCTTAAAATACAATGACCGTAAGTGTCGTCAACAAAATACGGAGCACGCATAAAATGCAAAGTCCCTCAGTGTCATCAACAAAATATGGAGACATATTGTGAGCTAGATACCGTTGTACTATTGTATATGCTTATTTTCTTAGTGGCTGATTGCGTGTGTGGTGTGGTGGGCACATCATTTCTAGTTGTGGTGGGTCAACATGAAGACTCATGGGTCGGTTCCATCCTGCACCACATATAGGTTGGACCGAGACGTGTTATACGAAGACCCATGTGGAGGACTCGGCGTACAAGACGAAGCTACCAGAGTCGCGGAGGACTCTATCCCCACTGGTGATAAGCCGACTATATATGATTTGTAACCCTAGGCCCCCAGTATGTTATACAAGCTTGGGGGCTAGTTCGTCGATAGTATACACACATGCACAATGCATGGTATTCACGTGTACTTTGTACACACCCCTATCACTAATATACAGTACCAGGAGTAGGCTCTTTCTTCAACTGCAAGGGTCCGATCCGAACTAGGGTAAAACTTTGCCTCGTATTACCATCCAGCCTAACAGCCAGGGATATCCTACCGAATGATATGATGAAATCATATCTGCCAACTACTAAGAGAGAAGTGTGTGTGGGGGTGGGGCAATGTGTGCCATAGAGGCCTAAACATAATGTGCGTGCGGGAGACACGTAGGCACATATATGTGCGTATAGAGGGCTAGTAGAGACCGTGCGTGTGTATATATGCATGTGAGAGAAATAGTGTTTTCCAACTGAGATTAGTGAAAAGAGTGGTACATAGTAGTCAGAAAGAGAGAGAGAGAGAGAGAGAGAGAGAGAGAGAGAGAGAAACAGAGAGAGCATGTGCGCGAGACACCCCGACACCCTAAGAGAGATTGTGAGCATGTCTGAAAGAGAAATGCCGATGCATATAAAGTGTGTGCACTTATGCGTTAGATAGAGAGATATATAACGCGTTTGTGATAACGGGCCGAGGCATAGTGCATCTATGTGTAAAAGGCGGTTCTACGCATTAAATTAAAATATAAATGGCATTATTATTTTTGGATGAGATCATGAATTTTGCAAATTGTGTATGGACGAAAACCGGTCTATCAGACACACATACTCTATTGAATTCTAGCATGTGCATGCGTTTATTTCATATTATCCAGCCATAGAGTGAGAGCGGTTTGAAATACAGGCAATGGATGCTTTTGCAATTCATATATAAACATTAATTAGTGCACTCCATGTTGTTAGTGTGAAGCACTTTATACATTTTTCACTTGCATGGATACATTCCAAATTGCTAGCTACGAAATAGAATACATGTTGAATTCAACATAAAGGGGGTTTCGAAGATTCGAATTTGTAGGAAGTGCATTTGAAAGTGCAACTATCCCTAGGTGGTTTTGGTAATTCATAACAACATATAGCTCATTGAGCTAATGCTATTCCAAGACTATTATTTCAGGAAAGCTCAATGAATGGCATGGCATGGATGATGAAAGTGGATCCCTCAAAATACCAAGGACAAAGGATTGGCTCAAGCTCAAAAGCTCAAGACTCTTCATTTTATATTTTAATGATCCAAGATCACATTGAGTCTATAGGAAAAGCCAATACTATCAAGGAGGGATGAGGTGTTGCTTAATGAGCCTCTTGCTTCATGCTTAGTGATATGCGCCAAAACCCTCTGCTACTTTCCCACATCCACAAATGACCTAAACCCAAAGCCAAAATCGGTCACACCGATTCTTCCTATCCGGCGCCACCGATTCCAAAAGTCATAGCCACTGCCACAAACCCTAAGCAAATTGGTCTTACCGATAGGGATCTCGATCTCACCAAGATGGGGTTGTAATCTCTCTGTTTCCCTTCGTAATGTTTCGGTCTAACCGAAGTGAGCAATCGGTCCCACCGAGATTGCAATGTAAACTCTCTGTTTTCTTTTCGTAACATTTCGGTCTCACCGAAAAGAGCAAATCGGTCCCACCCAGTTTACCTGACCAACTCTCTGGAAAGCTTATTACCAAATCGGTCTCACCGAGTTTGTGTAATCGGTCTTACCAAGATTACGTTATACCCTAACCCTAACCGAATTGGTCTCATCGAGATGCATGTCAGTCCCACCGAAAATCACTAACAGTCACTAGATTTACAAAATCGGTCCGACCGAGTCTGTTGAATCGGTCCCACTGAGTTTGGTAAATTGTGTGTAACGGTTAGATTTTATGTGGAGGCTATATATACCCCTCCACCTCTTCTTCATTCGTGAGAGAGCCATCAGAACGAACCTACACTTCCAACTTACCATTTCTGAGAGAGAACCACCTACTCATGTGTTGAGGCCAAGATATTCCATTCCTACCATATGAATCTTGATCTCTAGCCTTCCCCAAGTTGCTTTCCACTCAAATCTTCTTTCCACCAGATCCAAAACCTATGAGAGAGAGAGTTGAGTGTTGGGGAGACTATCATTTGAAGCACAAGAGCAAGGAGTTCATCATCAACGCACCATTTGTTACTTCTTGGAGAGTGGTGTCTCCTAGATTGGCTAGGTGTCACTTGGGATCCTCCGACAAGATTGTGGAGTTGAACTAGGGAGTTTGTAAGGCCAAGGAGATCGCCTACTTCGTGAAGATCTACTGCTAGTGAGGCAAGTCCTTCGTGGGCGACGGCCATGGTGGGATAGACAAGGTTGCTTCTTCGTGGACCCTTCGTGGGTGGAGCCCTCCGTGGACTCGCGCAACCGTTACCCTTCGTGGGTTGAAGTCTCCATCAACGTGGATGTACGATAGCACCACCTATCGGAACCACGCCAAAAACATCCGTGTCTCCAATTGCGTTTGAATCCTCCAAATCCTTCCCTTTACTTTCTTGCAAGTTGCATGCTTTAATTTCCGCTGCCTATATACTCTTTGCATGCTTGCTTGAATAATGTGATGATTGCTTGACTTGTCCTAAAGTAGCTAAAATCTGCCAAACTCTAAAATTGGGAAAAGGTTAAGTTTTTAATTGGTCAAGTAGTCTAATCACCCCCCCTCTAGACATACTTCAAGGTCCTACAAGTGGTATCAGAGCTTTGGTCTCCATTTGCTTTGATTTCCATAGCTTTTGGTGGTCATAGGCTTGGTTTCACAACCTAGGAGAGTATGGCGTCTAGCGAGGGAAATTATCACCGTAGAGGTCCTTACTTTGATGGTACTAATTTTGCTAGTTGGAAGCATAAGATGAAAATGCATATTCTTGGACATAACCCCACGGTTTGGGCAATTATTTGTATTGGCTTGCAAGGTGAATTCTTTGATGGGAGAGAACCAAACTGTGAAGCGAATGCGGAAGAATTGAAGATGCTGCAATACAACGCTCAAGCTTGTGATATCATCTCCAACGGATTGTGCCCCAAAGAATTCAACAAAATCAGCCGTCTTGAGAATGCAAAGGAAATTCGGGATACTTTGATTGATATGCATGAAGGTACTGAATCCGTCAAGGAATCCAAGTTGGATGTGCTCCAAAGTCAGCTTGACAAGTTCAAAATGAAGGATGGTGAAGGTGTTGCTGAAATGTACTCTAGGCTTGCTCTTATCACAAATGAGATTGCCGGCTTAGGGAGTGAAGAGATGACCGGCAAATTCATCATCAAGAAGATCCTAAGAGCATTGGATGGAAAGTATGATACCGTGTTCACATTGATTCAAATGATGCCAAACTACAAAGATCTCAAGCCAACAGAAGTCATTGGAAGAATTTTTGCTCATGAGATGTCACTCAAGGATAAGGAGGAACTTCACAACAAGTCAAGTGGTGCTTACAAAGCCTCAAGTGAAGCCCCCACATCATCAAGTGAGAAACAAACCTTAAATGAAGAATTGAGCTTAATGGTGAAGAACTTCAACAAATTCTACAAGAGTAGAAGCAAGGAAAGAAGCTCCAAGTCAAGGTCTTACAATGACAAAAGATCTTCTAGTCGAGAACGCAATTGCTACAATTGTGGGAGACCCGAACACTATTCCAATGAGTGTACGGCACCCTACAAAATAAGAGAAGATTCTCCAAGAAGAAGAAGCAAAAGAGAAGAATCACCACCAAGAGAGAGGAGGAGTAGAGATGATCGTTATGAACGAAGACCCTCACGGAGAAGCAAGGATTCAGAAAGGAAGGACAAGTCATCAAGGAGCTACACAAAACGAAGACATCAAGCTCATGTTGGTGAATGGGTATCCGGCTCCGACTCCGACAATCACTCCGAGAGAATCTATCACTCCGACTCTGAATATACTCAAGATGAAGGTGTTACCAGTCTAGCACTTGTGTCAACCAACTACTACGACTTATTTGATTCACCAAATGAAGGTGTTGGAAGATGCTTCATGGCCAAAGGTCCAAAGGTAACACATCCTGAGTATGTTGATTTCAATAGTGATGAAGATGACTTGCTTGTGGATGATGATTTACTTGTTGACAACACTAGTGATGAATACTATGATGAAACATCAGTTAATCATGCTAATCAAGATAAAACGAATGACAATTATAAGGAGAAGATTGAGCTTCTAACTAAAGAACTAAACACTCTTAAGTTGGCTCATGAAACTATCTTCGAAGATCATCGAGAACTTTTAAGGGCTCATGAGAAGTTACGCTTTGAAAAGCTCAATCTTGAGCAAGAGCATGAGTTCTTAAAGGCAATCAATGATGATCTCCGCAAGAAAAGTTCTTCTTACATTGCCAACTGTTTACTCTTATCTACTCCTCAAGTCAAGTCTAGTAACAAGTACAAGAAAGATACTTCCTCTAGTAGTAACAATAATAATGTCAAATCTAATATTGTTGCTTCTAGTAGTTCTCTTGATTCCACTAATGATTCTCTTAGCCAAGTTACACTGTAGCAAGAAAACAGCTTATTGAAGGGAATTATAGAGAAAGGTGTTTACAAGAGCCTTGCCGGGAGTAAGCAATTCGAGGAAATTGTACGCAAGCAAGGAAGGCACCGGAAGAATCAAGGTGTTGGATTTGAACGAAAGTTCAATGCCAATGGAGTTGAGTGGGAAGAAGATCAATACCCCAAGACGAAGTTTGTTCCGCAACAAGAGAAGTATGATCCTACTTCCTTCAAGGGAACACAAGCCCAAGATGATCTTCCACCACAAGACCACAAAACAAAGGCAAGGACAAGCTTCAAGAAGAGATTGATGCATTTGAAGAAGCACCTAAAGCCTCGTTCAAGTGGGTCCCCAAGACTACGTCATGTTCTACTTCGTCAAGTACAACTACAACTCCAAGGATTCCCATCAAGATGATGTGGATCCTAAAGAAGAAGAACTAGAGAGTTCTTGAGGGTGACTCCGCCAACATTCTTCACTCATATCATCATGGCAAGAACAAGTGCAATCAACTTCCACATCTTGCACTAGCTCAAGGAGTCACAAACCCTCATGTTGGTAAGGCAAGGGACAAGGTAACCTAATGATTTCATGGACATCATCTTGTGTGTGCATCACTCTATGTCTATGGATATTCTTGTTTGTTCCTTGTGGGACTAACCCATGTAGGTAAGTTGAAAGTGCAACTCACTCCAAAGGATTGCTCCAAATGATCTACATCAACATTGAGCATCCACATCTTCAGCACCTACATGAAGTCATCATCGACAAAACCCAAGGTTAGTTCATCCCTCTAAGGGGGGGATCTCACATCTAGGGGGAGCTCAACTCTAAGAATTGAGTCAAAGCAACTCTAATGGTGTGAACATATCAATGCATTATGTAAAAGTGGTAACCCCACTTGCATCTTTTTGCCAAGTGGATGGACAAGGATGCCTAAGAACCTTCTTTAGCTATCTATGCTTTTCTCATCTCAAACTCTATTCATGCTACATCACAAAATTTGATCAAGTCAGATTTGAACCACTCTGTGTGAGGAGCACTCGGAGTCCCCGATTCGTCATAGACTTAAACTTCCAAAACCTCTTTGTGACTCTCGGTCTGACCGATTCCTCCATTTCGGTCCTACCGAGATCATTAAGTTGATCTGAGTTCTCAATCTCGGTGCAACCGATTTGAACTTTTCGGTCACACCAATTTGCTATAACTGTACACAGTTATGCATCTCGGTGCCACCGAGTTGTTCCACTCAGTCACACCGACAGGGTCGGGCTATATATAGCCACGGGCAAAATTTTGGAAATTTCTCCGAAACCCTTCACCAGCGCAATAGCTCGCTCTACCATCGAAGGTCTCCGGATCGTCTCCTCGTTTCCAGCAGCCTCCTGTAGCTGGTCTCCGCCGCCGTCAACAGATTTCGCCCCCACTGTTGTCGCCGTAGCGAGTCCACCGCCAAGTTAGGGTATGGAGTCGATCTTTGTGCTATCCTCCTCTGATTCCTAGCACATTGTTTTCTTATGGATTCTTGCCACGATTGAAACACTTCTATCCAGCCAAAGTAGTCTGTAGATTAGATTAGATTCAAATTTTTAGGGTTAGGTTTCTGCCGAAACCATCTCGGACCCACCGAGTTGAAAAACTCGGTCTCACCAATTTGGCTTATGCCATTGCGCTAGTGACTCTTGGTCTGACCGAGAATTACTAATCGGTGCGACCGATTTGAGGATTCTGTGAAACCCTAGCAGTCTCGGTGCCACCGAACTGTGACTCGGTCCAACCGAGATCATCAGTTTAGGTTCCAAAACTGCTTTGGTATCACCGAGTTTGAAAATCGATTGATCCCAAATGCTTTCTGTGGAAAACTAAAACTGAATTTTTGAATCATTCTTTTGCAAAAATCTCTGCATTTTGTGATTCTCATCCACTCTATCTCATCTATAACTCTTCACAGGGTCAGCAGTCAGCTTTTTGCAGCATGTTAGACCAGAGTGACAGCCAGAACAGGTCAGAAGAGCAAGTTGACATGAGCAAGGGCACTAGTCCCTCAAGCTCTACAAATGAAGGGAGCAGAAGCACTCCTAGCAACCTGCCTAAGGCTGCTACCAGGCAAAGGAGGAAGAGAACTTCAGACTCAGAGGATGAGGACTACAAAGATGAAGAAGATGAGGCTACTTCCAAGAAAGTGGTGCTCAAGAAGGAATATGGCTCTGCACATAGCACTAAGGCTGGACTGAAAAAGAAAGTTCCCGCCAAGAGGACACCAATGCCCAAGACCAGAAGGTCCACTCAAGTGCCAGAACAGACTGATCCCAAACAGGCACCTGAGAAGAAAGTCACTTCTTCCAAGCCCAAGAAAGTTCCCACTGGAGAGACAATGAAGTTCACCATAGAATTAGAGGATGAAGGTCCTCAGGACAAGAAGAAGAAGAGAGCAAGAACCACAACTGCCCAGGTTCTTGGAAAGCCCTCAATGAGAAGAGATGCTGAAGAAGAGGAAGAGGTTGCTGCACCAGCACCTAAGGCACCCAAGCTTATGGGTGATGCTATAAGATCAGGGGCTGCAACATCTAAGCCCAAGGAAGCACCCAAAGCTGCCTCCAAGGCCAAGCAAGTACCAAAGAGGAATACTAGGAGTATTCCAGCAGCTGAGAAGAACAAGGCCCCAGTGCCAAATGTTGCTGTAGAAGAAGATGAAGAAGGACAGGTCCTAAGGAAGCTCAAGCCCAAGATACCAGACCATAATGATGCCCATCCTGTGGCTGAGGACATGAGGATCAGGAAGGATTCAGGGCTGAGGCTGTGGAGGATGGAAGATCCATATGCTTCAAGGAGAAGGAATGCTGTTGACTACAGGTTCCATACAAAGGAACAATAGGACTTCTATGAAACAGTTCTGTTGGATAAGAAGCCCATAGTTTGTGACATGAGGTGGGTCGACTGGACCTACATCAAGGACAATGAAGAGCACTATCCTGGAGTGCAAGGCAGCTTTGTTGTTTGTGGAGTTGCTGATTACGTTGGACAAAAGTTCACCCACTGGAATGATGAGCTTATCATGCAATTCTACTCCACAGCACATTTTTACCCAGATGGAAGAATTGTTTGGATGTCTGAAGGTACAAGGTACCAATCCACTGTTGAAGAATGGGCAAGTCTGATAAATGCCCCTAAGGAAAATGAGGATGACCTGGATATCTATGCAAAGAAGAAGATGGATCACAATTCCATGGCTCACATGTACAAGGAGATCCCAGACAAGGCAGTTGAAACTCACAAGTTTGGATCAGTTCACTTTCTGCTGTCAGGGCTGCCCACTATCAATTGGATTCTGAGGCATAGTTTGTTGCCCAATTCTGGTGACCATAACATGATCAGAGGGCATGCCATCAACATGTTGCATGTGTTTGATGTGCCACAAAAGTTTAAAGTCATGAGCCTTATGATTGAAACAATTAAGAGGACTGCAGCAGATCAGAAGAGGAGCTGTGGATATGCCCCTCAGATTCAGGAATTGATCAACTCAAAGATGGGCACATGGAAATATCAATTGGATAAGGAACATTTTCCACTTTATCCAGACTTTGAGGACAATGAGGTTGTCATGAATGAGAATGATCCAACATCAGTTCAAGCTCAAGAGAAGAAGGATAAGGCTGCCAGGATGCTAACTCAAGAGGAGGCATCTGAATATTTCTTGAAGAACAAGCAGGAGCAGCTTGGTTACTTGATAGCATCTACACTGAGGATTGAGAAGGGACTGGCCACCCTCACTCAGAATCAGGAGAGCCTGGAGAGAATCATGGAACTCAAATTCCATGACCTTGATGTCAAAGTAACTGAGATTCAGTCAGTTGTGGAGCAGCTGCATGATGATATGCAAGAGAAGCAGGGCAAGACTACCACAAATGTGTTTGCCAGAGTGCCTAGAGCCCAGAGGTTAGTTGCAGTGCCTGTGACAGACACTAGAGCAACATCTTCAGCACCATCTACTGCCCCTTCAGCTCCAGTGCAACCAGCTCCAGCATCCACTCCAACACCCTCTACTTCAACTAAAGCCTTCGTCCAAGGAGTTATCCAGACACCACCACCTGAAGATCAAGCCTGAGAGTCGATCTAGCACTATGCATTTTCTATGAACTTCTTGGTAACTTGTTGCCAAAGGGGGAGAAAAATGTATAGATCATAGGCTTCGAGAGAGAGAGTGTTGCTTTTGTTCTCTCTTGCTTTATTTGGTGGTTAAACTTGTTTGCTTTTGATCGTTTGAGTCACTATGCTTGTGAGACATTGATGATCATGTGTTTGATCATAAGCTACACTTATGCATGTTTGATGATATTATCCTATCTATCTTATGTGATCATTCACTTTGCTTGGTGATGAGTGCATGTATTCATTGTTTATTATTTTGAGCGCTCCACCAAGATGTATGTGACATGGAAGAGTAACCCATGAACCTAATTCATTGTGCATTTGTAGTCCAAAGCAAATCTTAACCCATGCACAAATTTAGGGGGAGCTCTTGCTTATCACATACTTCTCAAAGCGACGATGTTATTAAATCTTATTATCATTTGTCAAAGCTTTGATCTATATGTTCTCATCAATTACCAAAAAGGGGGAGATTGAAAGTGCAACTATCCCTAGGTGGTTTTAGTAATTCATAACAACATATAGCTCACTGAGCTAATGCTATTCCAAGACTATTATTTCAGGAAAGCTCAATGAATGGCATGGCATGGATGATGAAAGTGGATCCCTCAAAATACTAAGGACAATGGATTGGCTGAAGCTCAAAAGCTCAAGACTCTTCATTTTATATTTTAGTGATCCAAGATCACATTGAGTCTATAGGAAAAGCCAATACTATCAAGGAGGGATGAGGTGTTGCTTAATGAGCCTCTTGCTTCATGTGCTTAGTGATATGCTCCAAAACCCTCAGCTACTTTCCCACATCCACAAATGACCTAAACCCAAAGCCAAAATCGGTCACACCGATTCTTCCTATCCGGCGCCACCGATTCCAAAAGTCATAGCCACTGCCACAAACCCTAAGCAAATCGGTCTTATCAATAGGGATCTCGGTCTCACCGAGATGGGGTTGTAATCTCTCTGTTTCCCTTCGTAACGTTTCGGTCTAACCGAAGTGAGCGATCGGTCCCACCGAGATTGCAATGTAAACTCTCTGTTTCCTTTTTGTAACATTTCGGTCTCACCGAAAAGAGCAAATCGGTCCCACCCAGTTTACCTGACCAACTCTCTGGAAAGCTTATTACCAAATCGGTCTCGCCGAGTTTGTGTAATTGGTCTTACCGAGATTACGTTATGCCCTAACCCTAACCGAATCGGTCTCACCGAGATGCATGTCAGTCCCACCGAAAATCACTAACGGTCACTAGGTTTACTAAATCGGTCCGACCGAGTCTGTTGAATCGGTCCCATCGAGTTTGGTAAATTGTGTATAACGGTTAGATTTTGTGTGGAGGCTATATATACCCCTCCACCTCCTCTTCATTCGTGGAGAGAGCCATCAGAATGAACCTACACTTCCAACTTACCATTTCTGAGAGAGAACCACCTACTCATGTGTTGAGGCCAAGGTATTCCATTCCTACCATATGAATCTTGATCTCTAGCCTTCCCCAAGTTGCTTTCCACTCAAATCTTCTTTCCACCAGATCCAAAACCTATGAGAGAGAGTTGAGTGTTGGGGAGACTATCATTTGAAGCACAAGAGCAAGGAGTTCATCGTCAATGCACCATTTGTTACTTCTTGGAGAGTGGTGTCTCCTAGATTGGCTAGGTGTCACTTGGGAGCCTCCGACAAGATTGTGGAGTTGAACTAAGGAGTTTGTAAGGGCAAGGAGATCGCCTACTTCGTGAAGATCTACCGCTAGTGAGGCAAGTCCTTCGTGGGCAACGGCCATGGTGGGATAGACAAGGTTGCTTCTTCGTGGACCCTTCGTGGGTGGAGCCCTCCGTGGACTCGTGCAACCGTTACCCTTCATGGGTTGAAGTCTCCATCAACGTGGATGTACGATAGCACCACCTATCGAAACCACGCCAAAAACATCCGTGTCTCCAATTGCATTTGAATCCTCCAAACCCTTCCCTTTACTTTCTTGCAAGTTGCATGCTTTAATTTCCGCTGCCTATATACTCTTTGCATGCTTGCTTGAATAATGTGATGATTGCTTGATTTGTCCTAAAGTAGCTAAAATCTACCAAACTCTAAAATTGGGAAAAGGTTAAGTTTTTAATTGGTCAAGTAGTCTAATCACCCCCCTAGATATACTTCAAGGTCCTACAGCATTCATCAATTTGAACCCAAGATAATGGCATTTGTAAATCAGATGTAAAAGGGGCATCAATCTTTGTTGTGAGTTTGAACATGCTATATATATTCATTCTCATATCTAACTTTTTTTTGCAACCAAGGAGATTATATCTGGAACCATGCATGAACTGAGGTAAGTTGCATATTTTTTAATATATACTCGTGTACAATGTATATTCAAATGTACCCCCACCATTCCAAAATAATCGTAGCTTTAGGATTTTCAAGAGCAAAGATTTGTGAAGTTTGACAAATCCTGAAAGTTCAATTCAAGAGAACCGAATACGTTAATGCTACTGCTCCCAAATATTGAACGAAGCGCCAAATAGGCCTCTGGTCACCCGAAACAGTGCGAGACTAATGTTTGGTGGTAGGAAATTACTGTCCTGACTCTGCCCGTGTAGCCTATCGGCCTGATGTACAAAGGTCTAAACCGGGGTAGGTTTGTAACTTCACCAAGACGCCAGTCTCAACCGCCTCCGAGAAGCATTCATACGTCGTGGGCGCCTAAACACCCATGCGCTCGGCCGAAATCTATCCCGCCCACATTTGGGATACCTGACATGACTGTCCTACCCCCAACCCGCAATATGTCCGAAATTTTAGATGGGGGCAAAGTTTGTAACTTTCCCCAAATTTCAAACAAGTGCGTCACAAACCGAAACATTGTTCCCCCTTAGTTCCCCGCCTCCCTCCATTTCCCCATTCATACTCTGTGGGCGCGAAAACGCCATCTCCACCAGTCGCGAAACCCCAGCCTCCTCCGTCCTCCACCCCATAGCAGCCAATCCACCGCCGCCCTCCTCCATCACGCCGGAGCCAGTACCCCAACGTCGTCGTCCAACACAACTGCAACCGCAATGCCCTCAAGGACTTAGCAGCTGAAGCCGAGGCAGAGCTACCTCCACGACACCGACACCGACATGCGCTGTACCAGAACCACTCCGACCATGTTGTCCTACGCCTCACTGTTGCGGCTCCATTGTCGCAACCATCCACCGCACTGGAGCTGTTCCCGCTACGCCGTTGTTCACCACCTCGGATCTACTTCCCCGCCGCCGACAGATGGCCACCGCACCACACTCAACAATTTGCCCATGGGTTCATCGAAAGCTGCACCGTCCTCCACAACTTTTGGTTTTCGGCGAACAACAAGAAGATCGTTGGAAAAACAGAAGGAGGACACAACACTGCCAGCAGAAAGAGGTACTCCTCTTCCCTTATTCGTGCAAATCTTACGTCTCCGCTCAAACCGTATTCATCCCACGAAAGAAACTAGTTGAGCGCTTCTTACTGCATCTGCTTCGTGATACTAAATGCACAAGGTTTCCTCCCTTTTACTATTTCACCTTTGCTAGAGGTCAGTAGCCCGCCTGGACTTCAATTCACGGTCAGTCGAACCACAATTAAAAGAAGAAGCACCCGCTTAGGCGCGCAGAGCACCTAGTCCGCCTGTTCCGCGGGGAAGCGGCGCATCGGTGTCTATCATAGGGGTGTGGGGCGCAGGAGCTGCTTGCGCCCGATCTAGAGGTCGGCGGGGCTTGAATGGATGGCCGGGGGGCGGTGCCAAGCACGGCGGTGCGGTGAGGTCGAGGGGACGGCGCAGGCAGGGGAGGAATACTAGGCTGGTGGTCGCTGGAGTTTCGAGGAAGATCATCAACACTGACTGGCTGGAGGTAGATGAAGGCGATCTGCCCGTTCTTTGTACATCGGACGGTGCAGAAAAAATGGACTGACCTATTTGCTTTCAGTCGACTGTTATTTTCATAGAATCCTGTAGTAATTTAGTGTGCCATGCATGTTGTAGAGCTATCATATGTCTCCCATCATTTATTTCTCACCGACCTGCTATCTGCTACCTTTACAATGTACTAATTGTGCACACACTTCACCCATACTCACACTATTGTTTTTTTATGCATGGGTATTTCAGACTCTGATGCAGTGTTGATGAATGCAGAAAAGAAAAGATAGAAGTCGCTCCAGTGTAATTCGAAGATAAGCACTAAGCATTTCAGCGCTCTAATGGGTGCAGTGTCAGCAGTTGGAGACAGTAAACGTAGCTCTGCAGTTGATGATCTCAATTGCCACACACAACCATCCCAGGTGCTTGCTTTAACTTCGCTCTGTCAAATGTGGTTGCATGTTGCATATGGTGTCTAGCTTGTATTGCTTCCAGTTTGGTTAAATTGCATCTGCTTACTTTACACATTATAGCTTTGATAATGACATGCCTTCCTGTTTTTGATACATACTACATATGTCTATTAACCATGTTCGTACATCAAACTAATGCTCTTTTGTATCCCTCGTCAATCACTTATGATGAGACAGTCACCCGCGTAGGTTACTGTGAGACGCCCTACTCATTTAAAGAGTGCAGTGTCATCCTCCCCACATGATTCTCAAGAAACAGCAAGGCTAAATGAAGATAGTCAACATAGCTCTCTAGTTGATCACCACAATTCCCCCACACCACCATCGCAGGTGCTTGCTCTTACTTGGCAGTGTGATATGTGGTTGCATGTCGCATATGGTGTCTACCTTGTAATGCTTCTAATTAGGGTAAATTGCATCTGCTTAGTTAACACTTCATACCTATGAATATGACATGCCTTCCCGTTTTTGGTACATACTACGCCTTTCTATTAACCATGTTCTTACATCAAACTACTTTTCTTGTGTATCCCTCATCAATGATCCTAATTTGTTTAATTGCGTCTCCTTAGCTTACACATTATACATGTGAATATGACACGCCTTCCTGTTTTTGGTACATAGTACATCTACCTATCACACCATGTTCTTACATCAAACTACTGTTCTTGTGTATCCTACATCTATCGCTTATGATGAGACAGTCACGCGCGTGGGTTAATATGAGACGCAATACTCTTACAAAGAATGCAATTTCATCCTCTCCACATGATTCTCAAGAAACAGTAAGCCTAAATGAAGATATTGAACGTAGCTCTGTACCTGAAGACCACACTTCCCCTACACCACCATCACAGGTGCTTGCTCTAACTTCGTAGTGTGATATGTGATTGCATGTTGCATACAGTGTCTAGCTTGTAATGCTTCTAATTAGGGTAAATTGCATCTGCTTAGTTTACACACTATACCTGTGAATATGACATGCCTTCCTATTTTTGGTAGACACTACATCTATGTGCTAACCTTGTTCTTACATGAAACTATCTCCCTTCTGTATCCTGCATCAATCACTTACGATGAGTCACCTTTATTCATTGCATATTGCATACTATTTCTAGCCTATTGCCATGTATTGCTTCTAATTTGGTCAAATACATTTGTTAGGGCACCCTTTTAATTTGGCAGAGTGATACTGGTTTCATCTTTCATATGGTTTCTAGCTTGCATCGATTCTAACAAGTTCAAGCACCTTGTGCTTAGTTTACACTTTATACATCATACAAGTCAATATGTCACGCCGTCCTGTTTTTCATACATATTCCATCCTCCTGTCATGCGGCTGCCTTACATGAAAGTAGTGTTCGTTAGTATCATGTATCAATGAGTTCTGAAGAGCAGATTTTATTCCTTTTTCTTGTGGGTTTGACTTGACAAGGCAAAATCAAGAAAGAGGAAGGAAAAGAGTAGGGAAGGCGACGATGGGTGGTCCTCTGCAGCAACGTAAACGGAGCATCTGTACCGATTCTCATTGTACCGATAGTGCATTACAAGGTCCAAGTCTCCACTCCCCTACTCCACCATCAAAGGTGCTTGCTCTAACTTGGCAGTGTGATATCTGGTTGCATGTTGCATATGGTGTCTAGCTCTTATTGCTCCTAATTAGTGTAAACTGCATCTTCTTAGCTTACACATGATACATGTGAATATGACACGCTTTCCTATTTTTGGTACATACTATATCTGTCTATCACACCATGTTCTTACATAAAACTACTCTTCTTGTGTATCCTGCATCAGTCACTTCTGATGGGACACCTTTAAGTTGGCAGTGTGATATTGGTTTGCGTCTTGAATATGATTTCTAGCATGTATTGCTTCTAGTTTGATGAATGCCACCTATGACAAGACAATTTTAACTTGGCAGAGTGATATTGATTGCACCTTCCATATGGTGTCTTGCAGTGTTTCTAATTTGTTGAAGGCCTTCTGCTTAGTTACCACATCATAGGTGTGAATATGTCAAGCCGTTCATTTTTTCGTACATATTCCATCCTAGTATCATGACTTTGCCTTTCATCATAGTAGTGTTCGTCAGTATCATGCATGAATGAGTTCTGAAGAGCGAATTATATTCCTTTTTCTTGTCGGCATGACCTCACAATGAAAAATCAATAAAGCTGAAGGAAATTGGCAAGGCATTGGATGATGGTGGTCCTTCTGAGCAACTAAAACGGAAGTTCTCTACAGATTCTACTCCGCCATCCTCCAAACAAGATTCGCAAGACAACACAAGGCTAGACAGTCAACGTAGTTGTGTAGATGATGAGCACATCTCCCCTACTCCACCATCACAGGTGCTTGCTCTAACTTGGCACTATTATATGTGGTTGCATGTTGCGTATGATGTCTAGCTTGTATTGCTTCTAACTTTGTTGAATTGCATCTGCTTACTTTACACATAATGCCTGTGAATATGACATGTGTTCCTGTTTCTACATCAGACTACTATTCTTGCATTTCCTGCATCAGTCACTTATGATAAGGCACCTTTAAGTCACCACTGTGATATTGGTTGTGCTTGCATATGATTTCTAGCATGTACTGCTTCTAATTTGTTGAAACGCCATATAGTTTGAACTTGGCAGAGTGATATTGGTTGCATCTTTCATATGATGTCTAGCTTGCAGTGCTTCTAATTTGTTGAAATGCCTTCTGCTTAGTTACCACATCATAGGTGTGAATATGTCACACCATCCTGTTTTTCATACATATTCCATCCTCGCATCATGTGTTTGCCTTTCATCCGAGTAGTGTTCGTCAGTATCATGCATGAATGAGTTCTAAAGAGCGAATTTTATTCCTTTTTCTTATCGGTTTGACTTCACAATGCAAAATCATTACAGCTGAAGGAAATTAGTCCGGCAGTGGATGATGGTGGTCCTTCAGAGCAACTCAAACAGGGGGTCTCTATAGATTCTACTCTGCCATCCTCCCAACAATATTCGCAAGACAACACAAGGCTTGACAGTCAACGTAGCTGTGTAGATGATGAGCACATCTCCCCTACTCCACCATCACAGGTGCTTGCTCTAACTTGGCACTATTATATGTGGTTGCATGTTGTGTATGATGTCTAGCTTGTATTGCTTCTAACTTGAATTGCATTTGCTTACTTGTCACGCCCAAGATGCGACCCTATCCTAAAGGAACTCGAAGGTCCCACCAAGGATAGAAGCGCATCTTGAAGACGCTTTTGCAAGGTGGGTATCATTACATCAACATTACATAATAGACAGGGATACATACATAAGGCATACAATGCCACACAAATACAACATCATCTTACATAAGAGCACCATCCGACTACGGATGAAACACAAACAAAAACTCAAACGACATCCACCCTGGTAGACCAGGCTGCCGACCTGGAACCTATCCCCTGATCGAAGAAGAAGCAGAAGAAGAACTCCAAAACAAGCAAACATCACTCTCACGTCATGATCATCACATAACCTGTACCTGCAACTGTTGTTGTAGTAATCTGTGAGCCACGAGGACTCAGCAATCCCATTACCATGGGTATCAAGACTAGCAAAGCTTAATGGGAAAGGAAGGGGTAAAGTGGTGAGGTTGCAGCAGCGACTAAGCATATATGGTTGCTAACATACGCAAATGAGAGCGAGAAGAGAAGCAAACGGAACGGTCGTGAAGCTAGCAATTATCAAGAGGTGATCCTGAACTCCTACTTACGTCAAACATAACCCAAAACTGTGTTCACTTCCCGGACTCCGCCAAAAAGAGACCATCATGGCTACACACGCGGTTGATGCATTTTAGTTCGGATCTGGTGTCAAGTTATCTACAACCGGACATTAACAAATTCCCATCTGCCACATAACCGCGGGCACGGCTCTTGAAAGTTTATACCCTGCAGGGGTGTCCCAACTTAGCCCATCACAAGCTCTCACGGTCAACGAAGGATATTCCTTCTCCCAGGAAGACCCGATCAGTCTCGGAATCCCGGTTTACAAGACATTTCGACAATGGTAAAACAAGACCAGCAAGACCGCCCGATGCGCCGACATCCCGATAGGAGCTGCACATATCTCGTTCTCAGGGCAACACCGGATGAGCAATCCGTACAACTAAAACCAGACCTCAAGTTTCCCTGAGGGGGCGCTGCAAAGGGCTCTGGTTTGGACCAACACTTAGAGAAGCATTGGCCCGGGGGGGCTAAATAAAGATGATCATGATGCGAGAGCGATGTTTGCTTGTTTTGGAGTTCTTCTTCTGCTTCTTCTTCGATCAGGGGATAGGTTCCAGGTCCAGCCTGGCCGATGTCGTTTGAGTTTCTGTTTGTGTTTCATCCGTAGTCGGATGGTGCTCTTATGTAAGATGATGTTGTATTCGTGTGGCATTGTATGCCTTATGTATGTATCCCTATCTATTATGTAATGTTGATGTAATGATATCCACCTTGCAAAAGCGTCTTCAAGATGCGCTTCTATCCTTGGTGGGACCTTCGAGTTCCTTTAGGATAGGGTCGCATGTTGGGCGTGACATTACTTTACACATAATGCCTGCGAATATGACACATGTTCCTGTTTCTAGAACATACATGTACATGATGAGCACATCTCCCCTACTCCACCATCACAGGTGCTTGCTCTTACTTGGAACTGTTATATGTGGTTGCGTTTTCCCTATGATGTCTAGTTTGTATTGCTTCTGATTATGTTGAATTGCATCTGCGTAGCTTATAACTTATGCCTGCAACGATCACTTACCCATAAGACACATTTAACTTGGGACTGTGATGTAGGTTGCATCTTGCATTGTCTTCTAGCTTGTACTGCTTCTAATTTCTTGAAATGGCACTTACGACGAGACACTTTTTACCTGGTAGAGTGATATTGGTTGCATGTTCATATGGTGCCTAGCTTTGATTTCTTCTAATTTTTTTGAAATGCCTTCCGGTTACTATTTTTTCATACATATTCCATCCTCCTACCGTACGTGTGAATATGAAACACTGTCTTTTTTTTGTATATATTCCATCCTCCTATCCTGCGCTTGGCTTACTTCAAAGTAGTGTTCGTCTGTATCATGCATCAACCAGTTATCCAAAGCTAATTTTATTCATCTTCTTGTGGTTTTGACTTCATAAGGCAATATCAGAAAATAGGAAGGAAAAGAGTAAGTTAGGGGATGTTGGTGGTCCTTCGCACCGACGCGAACAGAGACTCTCTAGATTTTCCACTGCTAGTGCTAATGAAGTTGAAGTCCCAAGTCTACATGATGAGTTCATCTCCCGTACTCCACCATCGCAGGTGCTTGCTCTAAGTTGACAGTGTGATAATTGGTTTCATGTTGCATATGTTGTCTAGCCTATATTTCTTCTATTTTGATTAAATTGCACCTACTGAGTTTATACGTTATACATGTGCATATGACATGGCTTTCTGTGTCTAGAATACACTGCATCTATCTATCATACCATGTTCTTAAATCAAAGTACTACTGTTGTGTATCCCGCATCAGTCACTCATGATTGGACGCTTTTAACATGGCAGTTTGATAGTGGTTGCATCTTGCATTGATTTCTACGTTGTACTGCTTCTAATTTTTCGAATTGCCACTTATGACAAGACACTTTTAACTTGGCAGAGTAATATTGGTTGCATCTTTCATATGGTGTCTAGCTTGCATTACTTCTATTTTCTTGAAAATCCTTCTGCTTAGTTTGCACATCATAGCTGTGAATATGTCATGCCGTCCTGTTTTTCTTACATATTCCATCCTCATACAGTTGTCTTACATCAAAGTATTGCTTGTCTGTATCATGCATCAATGAGTTCTGAAGAGTGATTTTATTCTTTTGTGTTGTGGGTACAGCTTGACATGGCAAAGTCAAAAAAGAGCAAGGAAAATAATAAAGTAGGGAGTGCCGTTACTCGTTAGGTGAAACAGAAAAGGACCTGCCGTCGAGATTTTGCTGGTACTTGTAGTGCAGTAGAAGGTCCAAGTCCACCGGCTAAATCTACAAGCACAGTATCACCTGCTCCACCAGCTACAGCATCCGCTTCAACTGTACCAGCATCTCAACCAGTTACTCGTTCGTTTGCTCTGGAACTGGCCAGTTCCCAAGCTGCCTTCACACCTAACACTACTTCCGAAGCACTGCTGACACAACAAGACTTGGAAAGATCAGATGAACCTCATGAGCATCAACACCAAGATGGTACCTGACCGAGTCAAGTTGCAGTTGCATGCTCCTTTATATGTACTCTCACAATTTGATGTACACTAACACTTTCCATATTCGTTGTTGAACTAGCACCACGGCGCAAGAGGAAGCATACATCAGGGATAATGCTTGACAGATTAACAAAATCTAAAGGAGGAAGGATGGAGATCCATTTTGAGGCAGGTTTAAAAAGGCCACGTGATGCTACAGAGTCAGCCAAGTTAGTATCAGAGGTAGCCGTTGCAGTTAGGTGTCATGCACATATCCTCCCAACATGGATCTAGTATAGGAATGAGAAAAACAATACCTAGTTTAACACCTTCCTTGACCATTTATCCGAAAGTAATGTTATTCATCGCAATTAGTAATATTGTCTTGCTCTATCCCATTCTTTCTAGCGTCCTCCTAATAAGACTCGCACTCTTTTTTCAATAGATGAGGTTCAAGTTGGATCTGAAAGATGATGCAACTAAACAAGCATGCACTCATGTTTTTCAGTCTGCTCTGCGACAGTATCGGTACCACCTTAGAAATCTCACTTTGAAGGCAAGGCTAACAATGAAATCGCCCAAATATCTCCAGTGGAATATATTACAAATGAAGACTGGACAACCCTTGTTAAACACTGGTCTGATCCAAAGTATTAGGTAGGCTATATGTATTTGATCAGACCACACATTAAACTTGTATTTACGTATGTGCCTTACAAGTGTATCTTCTTCTAGGCTAACTATTTGAAGAACAAAACCAACCGTTCTAAAGTGAAATTCCAACAGACAACAGGATCTCGTAGCAATATTGCACACCGCGAGGCTCTTGTAAATAGATGCTACTTCCTAATCTTCAAGGACTGCCACACCAGCAAGGTGAAGGGCATGAGCACACCAGTTCAAGCTGCTGTTGTAAGTCCTTACTCCTCCTGCCTTGAACTGTTTGGTACTGTGATGTGTTCATTTAACTACTTGGTTTGCAACCAATGTCAGTGTCACGCCCAATATGCGACCCTATCCAAAAGGAACTCGAAGGTCCCACCAAGGATAGACCCGCATATTGAGACGCTTTTGCAAGGTGGATATCATTACATCAACATTACATAATAGATGGGGATACATACATAAGGCATACAATGCCACACGAATACAACAATACAACATACAAGAATAACATCCAACTACGGATGAATCATAAACAGAAACTCAAACGACATCCACCCTGCTAGCCCAGGCTGCCGACCTGGAACCTATCCCCTGATCGAAGAAGCAGAAGAAGAACTCAATGCAAGCAAGCATCGCTCTCGCGTCATGAACATCGCATAACCTGTACCTGCAACTGTTGTTGTAGTAATCTGTGAGCCACGAGGACTCAGCAATCCCATTACCATGGGTATCAAGACTAGCAAAGCTTAATGGGAAAGGAAGGGGTAAAGTGGTGAGGTTGCAGCAACGACTAAGCATATATGGTGGCTAACATACGCAAATGAGAGCAAGAAGAGAAACAAAGGAACGGTCGTGAAGCTAGCAATGATCAAGAGGTGATCCTGAACACCTACTTACGTCAAACATAACCCAGAAACCGTGTTCACTTCCCGGACTCCGCCGAGAAGAGACCATCACGGCTACACACACGGTTGATGCATTTTAATTCGGATCTGGTGTCAAGTTATCTACAACCGGACATTAACAAATTCCCATCTGCCACATAACCGCGGGCACGGCTCTCGAAAGTTTAAACCCTGCAGGGGTGTCCCAACTTAGCCCATGACAAGCTCTCGCGATCAACGAAGGAATAGACCTTCTCCCAGGAAGACCCGATCAGTCTCGGAATCCCGGTTTACAAGACATTTCAACAATGGTAAAACAAGACCAGCAAAGCCTCCCGTTGTGCCGACAAATCCTGATAGGAGCTGCACATATCTCGTTCTCAGGGCACACCGGATGAGCCAGACGTCGGGTTGGCATAGACCCTGGTTGCCTAGGGGGCGCCGGACATCGCTCGGTTCGGACCAGCACTTAGACAAGCACTGGCCCCGGGGGGCTAAAATAAAGATGACCCTCAGGTTGGCCGACCCAAGGGAAAGGGATAGGTGGTGGTGAGGCAAATGGTAAAACCAAGGTTGGGCCTTGCTGGACAAGTTTTATTCAAAGCGAACTGTCAGGGGGGTCCCATAAATCACCCAACCGCGTAAGGAACACAAAATCCGGGAACATAACACCGGTATGACGGAAACTAGGGCGGCAAGAGTGGAACAAAACACCAGGCATAAGGCCGAGCCTTCCACCCTTTACCAAATATATAGATGCATTAATAATATAAGAGATAATGTGATATCCCAACCAAAATCCTGTCCATCATGGAGAAATCTTCAACTTCACCTACAACTAGCAACGCTATAAGAGGGGCTGAGCAAAAGCGGTAATATAGCCAAACAACGGTTTGCATAGGAAAGGTGTCAAAGATTAGAGGTTCATGGCAATTTGGGATGGCTTGGTAAACAGGTGATAGGTAGCGCAGCATAGCGAAAGAACGTAACAACTAGCATAGCAATGATAGTAGTGAGATCCAGGGTAGCGGTCATCTTGCCTGAAATCCCGCAAGGAAGAAGAACGAGTCCATGAAGAAGACGAACGGATGAAGCCGAACCAACCGTAGACGAACGAATCCTCACGATCGCAACGAAACAGGAACTAACAAGAAGAAGCACACAACATAGGTAAACACACCACACATGAACAAGGCATGATGCACAACAAGCATGATGCATGACAAGGCTACATGAAGCTACTCATGGCAAGAGATGATGCAAACAAGAACAACACATCAAGGCAAGTTCAAATGAGGCCGGGAACAACATATAACAATTCCGGTAAGTCCTCATATGCATATTTCGAAATTGGTCCAGAACTGAATAAACCTTATATTCAAGTTGTTAAACAGCAAGTTAAGATGCACCAAGATGATCTACACGAGATTCTAGTCAAGTTACATATAAAGTTCATTTAATTCGGAGCTACGGGCTAGAAGATATGAGCAAAACAAGTTAAACATGGCATTGATGCAAAATGCATACAAACATCAAGCAAACACCTCAAAACAAGGATGCAACATGATAATATGGCACTACATGCAAAATCAAGCAAGTTTCATATAGAGCACACTCAAAACGGAGCAACGGTGCAACACATACGCTCTATACAAGTCATAACAACAATCTGTCCAAAACAGCAACTAGGCATCTTGCAAGCATCAAAACAATAAGCTACAGCACCCCAACATGATAACAAAAGGCATGGGCATGAAGTACTGGTAAAGCATAACAAAACATGAACACTGAGCTATCTCCAGAATTCACTAGAACATACTCCAAAACACATGGTAAGATTGCAAATAATAACAGTTCAGACTTTAGCAGAAATAACATCATGTTGCAATGTTTAGAGCTATCAAACAACATGTTACAAGAACTTATCATGGCTAACAAAGGCATGGCATGAATCTACTAATAGCATAGAACAAAAGACCCTTACTGACCATGAGCCAAAAAGGCATAGAAAATATGATGGCACCCATGTAAACATGGCAAGTTATATTACAGATTCAAACATGACAGGAACAACAATAAGTAGGCATGTTGGTGAGCTTGAACCACTCACCACAGCGCAATACATGGCATGGAAAGGCAACCAACAGCAACAAGACATGTTTATGAAGCTAAGCATGGCAAGAGCAAGGTCATAGGGTGCATGGATCACTAGGAAAACACATGGGAACAAGTGAACTTAATGTTAACAGGCTGACAGCAACATTATCAAGCAACTTTGGAGCAAGATATCAACATGTTCTAGCAGGCTATAATTGCAACCAAGGACATGAATGGATAGAGTACAACATGTAGATCAAAACATATTTATAGGACATCTCCAGATTATGCACGAAATGACTAGTAGAAGCATGTTAACATAGCAACAAAATATAACAGAATCTGCCAGGAAAACAGCAACAACAACTACCCTACTTAGCAAGCTTGATACACTCAGCACACAACTCACAAAAATACATGGTTGGCACCCCTGGAAAGATGGCATGGCATAGATCAACATACATGTAGAGCTCAACCTCATAGGATGCACACATCAATCATGGCAAAAATGATAAATGAGCAAGTTATAACAGTTTCAGCAGATTAACATCAACATGCACTCTTCCAACAGCATTTCGTGCATCAAGATGAGCTCAAATGAAAATGATGCAATGGAATGAAATGAAGTACTCGTCGAGACGAACAATTTGACATATTACACGCACGAAATGGAGCTACGGATGCAGAGATACAACATCATGAACATGGCATGATTATGCAATAATTTTAGGACTTGGGCATTTCGGGGTCAACCTGAGAAGGTCCAGATCTGGATCGGGGAGCACGCAAAACGAGGCGGGCCAGGGGACTCCGGCGAGGACGGTCGTCGGCGCGAGGAGGGAGGCGGATCCGCGGCGAGGGGCGCCTGATCCGGCCGCTGGACGCGCGCGGGGTCGGGCGGGGTGCCGGG